>NC_056524.1:222159620-222216670 GCF_019175285.1 Sceloporus undulatus
ATCATATAGTGTGTGTGTATATATATATACACACACACAACCATAATATATAGTGTATATCATATATATATATATATATATATATATATATATATCACTGTGTGTGTGTGTAGTTGTGTGCCACATATCTGACTTATGGTGACCCTAAGGTAATGGTCTCCAACCTATGCTCTTTAAGGGATTTTGGACTTCAACTCCCAGAAGCCTAGAGTATTGGCCAACATGGCTGAGGCTTCTGGGAGCTGAAGTCCAAAATCTCTTAAAGAGCCCACTTTGGGGACCACTGCTAAGGCAACCCTATCATGGGGTTTTCTTGGCAAGTTTCTCCAGAGGGGGTTTTCCACTGCGTCCTCTGAGGCCGAGAGAGTGTGACTTGCCCAAGTTCACCCAGTGGGTTTTTTATGCCCAAGCAGGGAATCGAACCCTGATCTCCACAGCTCAAACCACTGTGTTAATTCTTTCTCTTTGCACACATAGACACACACACACACATATATAATACTTTTTATTTAGTTTTGTAAGGTCTCTTATCTTCTCTGCCCAAAAATGCTAGTGCCTCACAAAATTACTGTACAAATCCCAGGGTTCTGTAGGATGTCACCATGGCAATTAAAGTGGTGTCAAACTGCATTATTTCTACAGTGTAGATGCACCCACAGGCTTCATGGACAGGGAGAGGGTGCATTAAAGGGCTACAGGAACTGAGTGGTACCCATTCTCTCTGGAGTTGCCATGTGCAGACCTAAACATCCCTAGCTAAACATAATATCACTCAGGATCAGCAGCCCTTCCATAAAACAGCAGGAAGCAGCTGAAGTGGGATATGGAAAAAAGGCAGCAAATCACTGCCTTATTAATACTGTATTTTTATGGCTACGGAGATGAAGGAAGTGCTTGTACGGTTTTCTGTTTTTGGGTGCCCCATTTACTTTGTTTTGGAAACTATCTGTTATTCTTTGAGAGGGAGTGCTACTGTTTTTTTAATCAGAGCAATAAAACGTATCGAGTCGGCTCTCATAAAATTAGATGTTTATAGTTAGCAATTTCAGGTGCATCAAGTAATTTTATTCCTTATGAGCAACTCTGTATACAGGCAACTCAGTATGGTTATCTTTTTGTTAACGCTGACATAAGGATTAGTGAGTGTTCTGTTGGCATTAAAAAAGTTGTATATCCAAAAAGATTTTGGTTCGACCACCATAAATCTTAAGTAGTATAATGAGAAGACAGGTATCTATGGATTTTTAACTGTTTAAAGAATGGAAGGCACATAGACATTTGAGATAAGTCACTGTTGGGACTCCCCCAAGCATCTACAATCAGCTGTTTAGTTATAATTATGCTTCGCTTAGATACATGTGAAATCCCTTGAAGGAAATGTGTTTATGAGCAAAGTAGGAGACCACAAATATTTTGCATCACAAATCTTATTCTCTTTAAAGCAAAGATGGATAGCGAGGTACAGAGGGATGGGAGGATCCTAGATCTGATTGATGATGCATGGAGGGAAGATAAATTGCCATATGAAGATGTGGCAATCCCATTGGTAAGTTAAATGTTCTAAGTTTGTTTCTGCATTGATTTTCCTGTATCAGCATTCCCAGTCCTTTTTATTTACAGCTATATATTTCATCATTCATTTAAAAAAAACAACTCTTACTTACCGCAATAATAACTGCATGTAAAATCAGCTAAGAACCTAATATTGTAAACCACCTTAGATCCCTTGCTCTGAGAAATGTGGGATATAAATTTAATGGATAAATTTAAAAATCTAAGAACACTTAATAAATTAACAAAAACAAAACAGTAGTGGCAGAAAAGATAGATAATCATATAGATAATTCATGGGTAGAGCATAGATTTGTTTATTAGTCTCATTTCTTTTATTATTTTTATATGTTACTCAGAGATAATCTCACTCAAAGCAGAGCATTCTACTTTTCATTATATCTGCTAAATAATGCAGAGTACATTTGCAGACTTCTGGATTCTAAGCTTGTATACTCATAAGTATTTTTATTTTATGTGATTACTGTATTTTGTTCTATTTTATTTATCTTATCCACCGGATTCTGTATAAGAGATTGGTTAATGCTCCACCCCTGATTATGATTGTATAACCATTTGATGATTGGATTTTAAGGAACTAACAGGAATGTGTATTTATTAGTATTTTATAGATTGTTTTTCTAGATTGTACTGTATTATTTTAATGGTGTAATCCCGCTTCAATCCTTGGGAGAGGCAGGACATATAAATAAAAATTATTATTATTATTATTATTATTATTATTATTATTATGTCATATGCATGAATTCAGTGTCTGGCAACTTTCCCTGTCGCATTTCTTTCTCCTTATGTTCCCAAGTGCTAAGGGTCTTTTTTTTGTTTTTGCATTTTAAAACAATTTTATGTATTTTCTGTACTCAGAATGAGCTTCCTGAACCAGAGCAAGACAATGGTGGAACAACAGAATCAGTAAAAGAACAAGAAATGAAATGGACTGACTTAGCTTTGCAGTATCTTCATGAGAATATTCCTCCATCAGGAAGCTAGTCCATTGTTGATATCTCACGCAGTGATTTCTCTTCAAATATACTTCTCACAGTCCTTTATGGAGTTCTTTCAATCTTTGTTGTGATGGAAAGAAAGTTGTCACTGATTCCATTCCTGGAGACATGCCAGAGCATAACAGCTACCCATAATCAGCATGCGCTAAGTGACAACTGATTACAATAAAAATTCTTTTAAAGCTCTCAGTATTAGGTTCTTTGATGTGAATCAAAAATATGAACTCTGATCATTGGAATATTAAACTTCAGCCAAATTGTGAGTGGTTATTGTCAGCTCAATTTGGCACCTGATTGTTAATTTTTTGTATGTTTTGTGTGGTTCCAGAAGCGTATGGCCTCTCCAAGGTAGGAATGCTAAGTCTAATAGAAAGCAGATAAAACAGTTCAAACAGTAATGAATCTTTCTACAGGAAGACAATTGGATTTGGTCAATGGATTCACCAAATTTTGTAAGGATTGAGAATTTTAAAAAATAGAGTAAAGCAAAGCTGGCAGATTGATCCATCTCAGTTAAGAAGTAAGCCTCACTAATTTCAAGTTACTTCTTTGTAACAGTATACTGGATCACACATACAGTCTTGGCATTTGGAGAGCGCTTGATAAAATTCATTGAAAAGTTTTTTAAACTATACAATTTATGAGTTTCCCCAGCAGCCATTCACTGTGTAAAACCAGTATTTTTGCACATTTTAGTTTTGCTTAGCTTTTTGAGGAAGATGTTCTCTTGCTATTGATCACAAACTATGGTCAATAGCACAGAAATATGTCAGTCAAACTGTGCTGTTGTCTGTATGAGGAGAAACCATTCATATTATGCCTTTAGTAATTTGCAGAAGAGTGTACTTGCTGTTCTATGTATATTTCAGGTTTTAAATTCCTTTGAGGCAGATACTTGTATATTAAATTCCATATAAAACTTTTAAAATTGTCCCATCTCAAAACAGACCCTGGAAATAACTCTTTAAATGTGTCCCTAAAGCAGGTAGACATAACTATTTTACATCTTTGTTACTGTCATTGGCTTAGCTTGCCTCTACGTAGGTCACTAGATGAACTTTACAGTAGGACAATAGGACTACTGAGAGGCACACAAGAAGCTGGGACTCTTCTGTTTTAGATGGGAACGTAAAGGGTCTTGCCCTGTATCTTCAGCTGAGATATCCGTCCCAATAAAGTGTCATGTAGCAATGTTAATAAATACAATTGTAGGATTTGGAGGGAGCTGAAATGCCAACCATACAACAAGAGAAAGTTGGTGTATCCAGCACTTTTTAATAAGTAAAAATATTGTTATGTTTTAATTAGACTCATAATCTTCAGTTTTAATCAAGATTGGAGCCCTGGTGGCGCAGTGGTTAAATGCCTGTACTGCAGCCATTCACTCGAAACCACAAGGTTGCGAGTTCAAGACCAGAAAAAGGGCCCAAGCTCGACTCAGGCTTGCATCCTTCCAAGGTCGCTAAAATGAGTACCCAGACTGTTGGGGGAAAATTAGCTTACTTGCTAATTAGCTTACTTGCTGTTCACCGCTATGATCTTTGGAATAGCGGTATATAAATAAAACAAATTATTATTATTATTATTATTATTATTATTATTATTATGTCTTGCTTTCTTTTTGCTTGCTAGTGAATTCTAGTAACTGCCACTATGGTGACCTAGCTATTCAGCTGATAGGGACTATAGTGATAGGAACTAGTGAAAATCAATTAAGTTAGATATTTTCTAACAAAAAAAGAAACAATTAAATGTATTTTTAACTTAATTCCAGAATAATTTAAGTAATTAAATGAGAGACCATGCTCAAGAGCCAATAGATTTTACATTTCCTGCGTAAGCCTCCTGGATTTCTAATAAACTGTTTCTTTAGTCCCTAGAGTTGGGGAATTACAGCGTTGAAATGACAAGATTCAAACTTCTTATTTGAGAATAGTTCTAATGAGAGCAATTGTTTAAGGACTTTGAAGGTTAGTTGTCTCACTAATTGGCTCTCCTCCAACCTTGCCATTGTTCTAAATGTAATAAAAGATGTTATTTCAACCAAGCACTTATATTTATGAAATGTGGAAAACTTTAGATAGAAGGTTATAGCAACACTTGAAATCCATGTGAAATAAGATCCAAAAAACTAGGGAGACAAGAGGCTGGAAAGTAAAATCACATACCGTATATACAGTCAGCCCTTCTTATACACGGATTTTTTATACACGGATTCAAGCATACATGGTTTGAAAATATTCCAAAAAAGTATAAATTTACCTTGATTTTCCATTTTTTATAAGGGACACCATTTTGCTATGTCATTAAACTTAATGGGACTTGAGCATACATGGATTTTGTTATACACGGGGGATCTTGGAACCAAACCCCAGCGTATAACAAGGGTCCACTGTACTCAACTATAAGTTGCCCTCATGTATAAGTTGAGGTCAGGTTTTGGAGCCAGAATTATGGATTTTGCCATGACCCATGGATAGGTTGAGGGTAAAACATGGAGGCTCCTTCAGTGTGTGTATGTGTGTGTGCCGCAAGAGAGACTCCAAAAGAAGCAGTTTATAAATTTCTTGTCTCAAAACTGAGATTTGAAGATCCCTTTTTAGTCTTCCATATGAAAGAAGTATTTTAAAGATTTCAGGCCACACTTTCAGAAATCTTGTGCTAGCAAGCTCTGTCCTTTTAACATTTTTCCTTGCTTTGTCCCTTCTCCATCTACAACTGGAAACTTGCTATGATATGCAAGCATTAATTGAACAAGTGATCTACTTTCAAAGTAAGGCATACCAAGTTACAGACTGACTTCTAGTCAAAGCAAATGAATATAACAGTCACAGAATTATTTGCGTATACATGAACAAAATTGTTTCTGTTGGCTTGCTTTGGATAAAAACCTTTACAGGCATAAGTTATGCATTTATATATCTACATGCTTTTTTGAATTAGGACCAAAACCTATATCTGCTATTAGTGTTTTCCCACTTTTCTTTGTGGAAATCATACCCTACACTGCAACAAGTACATCTTGGTTCTTCATGGGGAAACGTATAATACCTCATCTTGGTAAACCAGATTCTCTGATAAAAACTGAATTCTTGTGTACAATTACACTGAGATTCTGCTGCCTATGGAATTGAAATTCCTATTACCAGTATGTCCGCACGTCACAGGATGGCTTTGGGGTCACATGTTTTTGTGACTTGATCCCTCTGGTGTCCATGGATCACTCTGTTTCTAGCATGTAAAGTGAAATGTCTTTTCTAGAAGTCTTGAAGTCAGTTCCCCTTTTAAATAGGTTGCAGGGATGCCTGCAGTGTTTAGCAAAATATAATATGGGTTCTTTTTCAAAACCAGAAGAGAAGATCTGGCAGCTTTCATTTCTTCCACTTTTTGGCAGTCCATGTAACCTGCAGATAGAGTTAAAGACCTACCCTTTTTGACCACCTCTGACACATGTCCTATGCATGCTAATGGAGGACATTATTTAGGAGTTTATGGCGGGGTACAAACCACCAGAAAGAGGCACCTCCCCGGCGCTTCTCTTTGCTCCGCAGGAGCGCTGCAGCAACCAAATTGCGTGGCGCTCCTGCAGAGCAAAAAAAGAGCACCCTGAAGTGGCCCCTCTTTGCGGCGTTGCTGTGATGCCACAAAGCGCAAGAGACGTCGCGATGACAACACAGCTGTGCCACTCCGTCTGGAAGCGGTGCAGTTGCAACATCACTGTTACGCACCGCCATGTGTGAGGGCTGCCAGGCATTTGGGTGCTCTGCCCACCAGGCAACCCTTGCATGTGTCAAGGGCGCCTCAAACACCCATCTGTTCTGGGCCTATATTTTATTGCTGAAAGAAAGCAGAGGATTCGGATGAATTCAGTTTCTAAACACTTCAACAAACATTTTTATTATACAGTCGGCCCTCGCCTTATGCGGGGATCTGTTCCAGATCCCTCCGCGTAAGGCGAATTCCGCCTATGCTCAAGCCCCATTGGAAAGAATGGGACTCATGCACGGCGGCACGGCAGTGTGGCGGGGCGCAACGGGCGCACACGCCCATTCAATTGAATGGGATGTGCCGCCCCTTCTGCCCTGTGCGTGCCCCGCGGCTTGAGCGCATAAGCTCAAGTCCGCGTAAAGCGCCCCCGCGTATGACGCAGGCGCGCTGTAATACATTATTATGCAACAGCTAAAATAAGACAACCCTAAAATAAGACAACCCTTCAAGATGTTTTTCACTTATGATCACTCTAAGGTGAACCAATCACAGGGTTTTCTTGGCAAGAATTGTTCAGAGAGTTTGCTTTTGTCTGAGGGTGAGAGAATGTGACTTGCTAAGGGTCATCTAGTGGGTTTTCATGGTTGAACAGGGGGTCAAACCCTGTTCTCCAGAGTCCTAAGTACTCAAACCACTACACCATACTGGCTCTTGGCTTTAAGATTAGGTAGAGCAATATCTTAAAATACAGCAGAGGGTGCTGTACAATCATTGTTTATAATGCACGTGCTGTTTCCTATGCTGTTCATGTGCTAAAATTCTTCCTTCAAATGTCCAGCAGAGGTTGCAAAAGTACAAAGTAGTTTGCCTGAATATAAAAAGCTTTTGGTCATCTTATAAAATCTTATTACCAGAATGTTTACCTGTTTGGGATTATTTGCAAGGGACTTTTTTTCAATTTCTTTCTAAGAAGTCTTCTTAATTGTGATTTTGATTCATAGGAAATTAAGTTTGCTTGGTCTAAGCTCTTTCTCCATTTTTTTAATTTTTGTTTAGAAAATGGGTTGAGCATGCAATGTGTGTATGATTTTGTGCCTTCAAGTATCTTCTAACTTATGGTGACCCCAAGGCAAACATATCATGGGATTTACTTGGCAAGATTTGTTCAGAGGAGTTTTGCCATTGCTTCCAATGAGACTGAAAGCAAGTGACTTGCCCAAGGTTACCCAGTGGGTTTCATGGCAGAGTGGGGATTCAAACCCTGGTTTCCAGGGTCATAGTGAAACACTCAAAACCACTGCACCATGGTGATTTATTTTAATCTGCATAATAAGATTTTAACAGGTCTTCCGTACTCACTGATTTTATCCTGCAGCTTACCCCAAAGCTTTTCCCACTCACTCAGTGTGGTTCCAGGTACACGTTTAGATTTACATGGATGCTGATAGGCTGGAAACAGATTAGAGGAGGGTTACCAAGGGAGGTTAAATATAGCAAAATCCAAAAAATTCATAGCAGTGATATCTTTATTAGGCAAAGCAAAAGGAACAAAATATGTCGCCCATAATGGTCATATGCAAGGTTACAAGCCCTTTTCTTTCTTTCTACAGCAAGTCCCTGCCTTGGTATTGACACATCTGGAGACAAATTTAGTTGTAAAAGGTAAAAAGTGCCAATGATAGCCAATTTCAAATGGTTTTATCTTAGAACCTCATCAGACAAGAAAAAAAAAGTCTCTGAAAGTTCCAGGTTTTATTCCTGTACAACCAATTTTATTTTGGAGATTTGTAAGATATTTTCTTCATCCCAAAATATTTCCTTGGAATTTCAAGGAAATTAATGAGGACTTTTCATTCATACTTCCTCCAGCAGTTTAAAATAATCCTGTACTTTCCAAAATGACCTGTATCACTACTTGACTGTTTGTATTATGCCAGAACTAGCTAAGATGGCTGCTGTCAGTAAAACAGCTATTGTTTCCAAGACACAGTTTCTGTAGAGTTCAAGTGAAGGAAAGAGAAATGTACCAAAACAAAATACAGCGCGCCCGTGTCATACGCGGGTGCGCTTTACACGGCTTGAGCATACGTGCTCAAGGCGCGGGGCGGAAGGGGCAGTGCGTCCCATTCAATTGAATGGGCGTGCATGCCCGCTGCGCCCTGTGCGCCGTCGTGCCGCCGTGCACGAGCCCCATTGTTTCCAATGGGGCTTGAGCATAGGCGGAATTCGCCTTACACGGAGGGATCCAGAACGGATCCCCGCGTAAGGCGAGGGCCCACTGTAATTCTAATGTTTAAACTAGTGTAATACAGTGGACCCTCGATTTATGTGGGAATCCGTTCTGGACACACACATCCTCTCTGCACAAAAGAAATACCATGGGACCTCAAGTCCTGTTGTTTTCAGTGGTGATGCACTCATGCGCACTGTGCCATGCGCACACTACAGGCACATGCACCATCCGTGTAACATCAAGTCCGCGTATGGTGCAGGCATGCTGTAGTGCTAAAATATTTCAGCACGTCATAACTCCTGAATAAAAGCAAAGAAGACTCAGTGAAAATTGGTGAAAATCGATTTCTGAAATGTTGCTTGAGTCTAGATGTGACATGCAATCACTGGAAGATGGAAACCTGAAAATTTCAAAGAAGTCTAGTTATAAACCTAAGAATAAGAACAGGTAAAATCTAAACAAAGAACTAGAAACTCTTTCAGAGATTTTTTTTCCCTTCTGGAGGAACTTTAAGTTGAAGGTGAAAACCTTGGGGACCAGAAAAAAAGTTAAATCCTCCCCCCACTTTGATGAATTCTGTTCTCAAAGTAACTCTTCAAAGAATGTAGACTGCAAAGATACTACTTCTTGAAAACCTGTGCAGAATGCATTGGACCCAGTGCTAGGAAAGTTACTTTGTTAATAGCTGCCTTAGTTCCCATATTTGGAGATAGGTGGAATAAAATGTAAATAAAGCAATATATGAAAAGCAAGTCCCTGCTGTTACTTATTGCAGTGTTGAAAAAAATAACTTATTACTTGGTGTATTGTTACTTTTCAGTTGCTTTCCATTGCTTTGTGTGTGAGAAAAGGACTGATGGAATGACATAAAACCTGAAAATTTTCAAAGGTAACAATCTTAATGTTTCACTAATAAAGTAAATTCGATCTTATTCATTAAATTACTTCTGATGTATGTTATATTATTGTTATCAAAAAAGTGACACTGGAGGTAACTGTTACTTGTAGCTTATAACTACCGTCTACTGCTCTGAGTTCAACCCTAGAGAAACCACAGACTGGTGTGTTTTTTACCAACCCCCCCCCCCCCCCCCCCCAAAAAAAAAAAACCTGGCACACAGGGCCACATTTTAAAAACTTTCACAGCCAGTTCATTACCATCAGAAAGAGTATGATATTTTCTCGGTGTTAACAGACCCTTAGTTCTGTTGCTTTTTCCATTTCTAAGGGACGTCAGAAATAGTTTACTTTATGCCACTGGGGAGTAGTTGTTAAGGAAAATATTTGAAAGCCATGCTGGGCACATACAGGCCTTCCACATGCCTAGCGGGCTTTTGGGATTTGTGGCTTCTGTGTTAAGGTATGCAACATACTTTTCCCTTTACATAATAATGGAAAATTGTAATGTGTGCTTAGCTGAACTAAAATTTGGGTGCAGCTTTAATAAAATATTCTCCCAGGACTGCTTATTTTAACAGAAATATTCTGTAGTCTTCATTTCCAGTGATTTCCAAAAACATTTCACTGTAGCTTGCGTTGAAGCAGTCCAAGGCTATATGATGTCTGGGAGGCATTTAGACCCTAGCAGTGAAATTGTCATTAAAATATTTCTACCCTGTCCTATATAAAAAAAATGTCAGAGCGGTATGCAAGTGGGGCTAATACAAGCAAGTTAAAGTAGTTTAAAGCAATAAAAATAATTCAAGCTACAAGCATGAAATGAAATTAACAAATTAAAGCAAATTAAAACATGCATTAGCATACAAGATAAATCAATGAAGCCCAAATGCTTTGATGAAACACCATGATTTTTCAGTTGGTATCTAATGGCCGTATTTTACCATGCCATCAAACTAACCTAGTTGGGGACTAAAGTCTAATGAAGTTACCCCAATCAGTTGCATCTGATTAATGGCACTTTGTAGTTTAACTCTTGCTTGGACAGGGGATATGACTGTGGCTTTGAACTAATATGTCTTGAATGTGGTGCTCTATTACACAATATGATAGAGTTGTTTGTGAGGTGATGGCAGCCTACTCATTGTTGTGTGTTTACCTGATCGTGCAGTCCTATCCTTACTTTTTATCCTTACTTTTTATAAACTATCATTTGTTTATATTCTCCAATCTGCCTGTATATGAACCTATGGTATAAAACTAAGTTATGTTTTAAATTGGAATTTTGTAATTGTGCTGGCCAAATGGCTGCAATAAAGTTGTTGTTCTTGTTGTTGTTAGGTATCTAAATGAAAGTAGTGTTTGCACCAGTTGAGCCTCAGGTGGAAAGATATTTCACCTGGGGTGTCATGGCTAAGAAGGCGCATTCCCTTTTCCTAACAGTTTATTGATCTTGCTGGTGGGATAGAGATGAGACGTGCCCCACTTCAAAGAGCTCAGTCCTTGGGCTGAAACAGGGATAGGTGCTCCCTCAATATATTTAGAGGCATGTTGTCCAGTGCCCTGGTCATCGAGAGCCCTGATCAAATCTTGCAAACTCGGAGTCATGCTTCCTTTAAGAACCAATCCATCTACTGTATAATGTCACCTTTTCTTTCTACCTTCCATGTTGTCGTTAGGTATCTTCAAGACATTTCTGACTTACAGCAACTGTAAGGTGAATTTATCACAGGGCTTTCTGAGGCTAAGAGTGTGTGATCCACTAAAGATCACTGAGTGGGTTTCCATGGCCAAATGGGGATTTGCGCGCTAGTTTCCAGAATCATAGCTTAGCACTCAAACCACTACATCACAGATTAATGGCACATAATATTTTGCCTGGTTTACATGTAATGAAAAACTATGGTTTGTCACTGAATCTCAATTGAACGGGTAGGGGGGAATGAGAATGCATGAGGAGAATATGAAACAAATGTTTCATTCATATTCTACACTTGACCTGGCCTACCCTAAGTGAATAAAAATCTAAATATAATCAGTTACATCATGTGAAGTCCTAAATACATTATAAACTTTCAGCATTTTAGCTGACACTCAAAATTAAAAAGAGGTTTGCCGAACTAGAGCAAACAGCTCTAACCCTCCTGGCTGCAATTTTACATTCCAAGAGTAGAAATCACATTATTTTATAAAATAATTCAAGGTAGCAAAATATTTTTTCTTAATATTAGTGTTTCAGTATTGGCCTTCTGATTTGCATTCCAGGCGGCAGCAGATTGTGCCATATGTTCCAATGTTTTCCGTAATGAAAAGAAGTGGTAAAATATATCAATAATGAATTAGTTTCTTTTGTAAGGTAAGAATCTGCATCAAACTGGCTTCCCATCCCAGCTGACAAAGACAAATGTAAAAGGAAGCACAACCCTTTATTTTATTTTTAAATGAAATCAAGTCCATGTGTTCCTCAGACTTCTGTCCAAGATATTGCATTGTGTAAAGTTCTAGATGGCAAAGAATGATAGATGTGCTGTAACCACCAAATAATAACTGTTCAATGTAGATTCCTGGATTTTAGCACAGAAGATGACAAAGTGTATCACTCTTCCTGTGAATCCTTATAGTGTCTCTCCCCATTCTGTTTTTAACATTATTCCATCCCCAGCTAATCATGTTTCAGATTCATGGTAGTGGTTCATCAAAACATTAACCTCGGGAGGAAAATATGAAGAACAAGAAAGGAGTAGTCGCACTCACCAAATAATGCAAGAAGTTGTTATCATTAAAACAAGTTGGTTTCTTCTTTTTTAAAACAATACTGATTATAGTGACTGTTTAAAAAATGGCAAAATCTATCTGGCAGGTAAAATAAATATAGAATAAGATTCAAATTCCTTCATGACAAGAAACAAAGGGGAGGCATTGGGCTCCTTGATCTGAAGCTATACTTTGCCTCAAGTATGTTAGTTTGGCTTAAGGAATGCAAAGATGACTCCCAAATTCTAAATAGCAAAGTGGAAGCTACAGTAAGAGAAACTGGTAAAAACAAATTACCAGGAACAGTTGATATTCCAGTTAAAGTACTGCAATGCACACAGACGAAATCGATTCTAGTGCTAGCTAATGTATGTCAACAAATATGGAGAACAAAATGGAGGCCAACAGACTGGAAACATTCAATATATATCCCAAACCATACACACATAGAAAAAGACATAAAAAGACTAGAGTAATTTCAGGACCATAACATTAATCTCCCATCCAAGCAAAATTATGCTGAAAATTCTGCACTGCAGACTCCAACCATATGTAGGGAGAGAAATCCCAGATGTTCAAGTGGGGCTCAAGAAAAGCACTAGGAACCACATAACAAACATACTATGGCTAATGGAGCACAACAAGGAATTCCAAAGGAAAATCAGCTTGTGTTTTATAGACCTCAACAAAGCCTTTCACTACTTAGATCATGAAAAGCTACAGATGGCTCTGAAAGACATGGGAGTGCCATTGCATCTGATAGTCCTGATGAGAAATCTGTATTCAGGACAAGAGGCTACTGTTAGAACAGAATTCAGAGAAAGAATGGTGGAGGTTATAGTTTTGCTTAGCTTGTATATTGTTTTGTATGTTTTGTATTATAACTATAAAGATAATAATTTTTAAACAATTGTTTGCCTTTTGGGGACTGAAAAATTAAGCATATATTCCATGCCCTCTAAAATTTGACAGAGAAAAATACAGTGCGCCTGCGCCATACGTGGGCGCGCCATACGCGGCCTTGAGCATACGCGCTCAAGCCGCGGAGTGCGCGCAGGGCAGAAGGGGCGGCGCGTCCCATTCAATTGAATGGGTGCGCATGCCCGTTGTGCCCCGCGCGCTCCCGCGCCGCCGCGCACAAGCCCCATTGTTTCCAATGGGGCTCAAGCATAGGCGGAATTTGCCTTACGCGGCGGGATCCAGAACGGATCCCAGCGTAAGGCAAGGACGGACTGTATATGGATTTGTTTTACAGTAGGGGGACAAAGGGCACATTGTATGGCAATTAAAATTAAAAAAAACAAAGATGGTCATCTTTTGTTGTTCAGTACTCTTGAGATATACAGTTATATGATGAGATATAAATAATGTAAGCATCACCAACACCATCATCCTAGTCTATGAGGAAAAAAAATCCAAAATAACTATTAAGAAATCTAAATACCCTAAAGGCACTAGAATTTGTCTGATCTTGGAAGCTAAGCTGGATCAGCCCTGGTTAGTACTGGGATGGGAGACTGCCAATTAATTCCAGGTGCAGTAGGCTACATTTCAGAGGAAGGAACTGGCAAAACAACCTCTGAGAATACCTTGACTAAGAAAATCCTATAAACTTTATGGGATCTCATTAAGTCAAAAAGCAACTTGATCCTTATATATCCATGGGGGTGGAGTCTTCTCATCCCATACAGTGGACCCTTCCCATTCATGGTGGTTTGGTTCCCAGATGGGAAAAATGTGTACAGTCACACCACGTATTGTTCAATACCTGACAAGTCCATGCATCCATGTGCACACTCTGCCATTTAATAATATGGAGCATGGGGAGCCACAGACATTCCAATCCATGGATTACTAGCCACTGTACACACAATGTCTTTATTAGGATTACCTGAAATGTCACAAAACTAAAGGGGTTTAGAATTAATGAATTAACAGCTGTTGATTACAGCAGCTATCAGATTACGCCTAGCAATGCATTGTGGGACAAAACAACTTCATTGCTAGGCATAATATGATACCTATAAATGGCAAATACATTCAGGCAACAAATCTCAATTTCAAGACTAGCTCTAGACTGAAGAATTCATGAACGTATCAGGACAATACTTTGATTTTTCTCCTTGTTCCCCTATCCCATACCCCTTATCCAAAAAAAAAAAAAAAAAAAAAAAAAAACAATTCTGGGGATCTCAAAAGCTTTCACATTTTTCATGGCATGTTAACTGGTCATCATAAAAAGGGTTTTACCCAACTGCTGAATGTGGGTTTTCTGGGAATGTGTCCTCAGAATAAACCATTTCCATAGGATGTGGGAAAGATCCTTTCCCCACCAATTAAAAATCTGAAATATTAATGTCAAATTATACTTTCCCTTTCAGACTGAGTGAAAATGTTCACATAACTATCATAAATATGTACATCAGTGTATAAGTGTGTGATATGTACTATACCAACAGTAGGGTTTTAGCCAGGAGTGGATTTGCACTAATACAAAAAATTCTGGTCATGCAAGTCAGAGAATGAAATTTTTGCAGATTCTCCCTATATAACAGTTCTCTACCCAATAACTTTCCCATACATTTTGAGGATCTCAACTCACAGGAGCAGGTTTTTGGGGAGAGTGCAATGGGTGCAATGTGTATGTGGGACAGCAGAAATTTGGGAGCCTGCATAGCACAGGGTCTTTAGCACAACTTGAGTTCTCCATAACCTTAGAATTGTGTGAAGGGATTTTTTTTTCCAGTTGTAGATATAATAATTTCTATGCAGGGGTTCTCTGAGACCTGAAAGTTATTGAAGGGTTCTTCCAGGATAAAAAGATTGAAAAGGCTTGTTTAGGCAATGTTTGTTTGTTTGTTTGTTTGTTTTTGTGTGCCTTCAAGTCATTTCCAACGTACGGCAACTCTAAGGCAAAGCTATCATGAAGTTTTCTTGGGAAGATTTGTTCAGAGGAGGTTTGCCATTGCCTTACCTTGAGGCGGAGAGCATGTGACTTGCCCAAGGTCACCCAGTGGGTTTCATGGTCGAGTAGCGACTCGAACCCTGTTCTCCAGAGTCATAGTTGAACACCCAAACCACTACCCAGTGATTCCCAAACTCTGGTCCTCCAGGTGGTTTAGACTTCAACTCCCAGAAGCCCCAGCCAGCTTGGTCAACAGCCAGGAATTCTGGGAGTTGAAGTCCAAAACAACTGTAGGAGAAAAGTTTGGGAACCACTACACTACACCATGCCTGACTTACACCAATGTGATATGCAAACATAGTGGATCAAATCTTATGTGGGACACTCCTATTTTCAGGCCAAGTGGGGAACTCGGGCACGTTACAGACCGGCGCCATTAGTGGTGCCGAGGAGCCCCAGCAGCCAAACTGTGAGGCTCCCTGGCACCGCAAAAAAGAAGCACCAAAATGGCGCTTCTTTTTGCGCCCCGGAAGTGGCAACATGAGTCGCTAGTCATGCACTCGTGGTGTCACTTCTGCCGCATGACGTGTGAACACTAAACATCCGTGAAGTCAAGATGGTGGCGCCCGTGTAGAACGGGCGCTGCCATTTCGTATGTCCTCAGGACATACTAGGGGTGGGGGGGGGGGGCGTGCGTAAAGCCCGCCCTTTCCTAACCCTAGTACATCCTGAGGACGTACTTTATGCCCATTTACGGGCCTCACTTATTTAAAGTATTTATGAACATTCTAATTGTTCTAATATTCCAGTACAGGACTGTTGTTCAGTTCCCACAAAGGCAACGGGTATAATCTAAGAAAGTTACATATAATTCCCTTTCAAACCCACCATATTCAGGTATTTGCAGTTTCTGCCCACCTTACGAACAGGAGAAAGTTGGATTCAAGCAAGGAGATGAAAAAGGTCCACTGTCTTTTTGCTTCCTTTCCACAGTTATAGCACTATGATTCCACCTTGGGAACACCCTGTAGAATCATGGAATTGGTAGTTTGGTGAAGCACTAGAACTCTCTGGATGAGGATTCCAAACACTCCTCCCTGAATTGTAAATTCCAGGATAGAACCATGGTGTTTAGATAGAATCTTAATGCTGTATCTTGTGTAGTGTGAAAGGCCCTTCATCTGCCACTGATTTCAATCATCCACGTTTACTTGTATGTGCATGCCCATGTATATGTGCATGCCACCGTTAAACGTTCAGCTATATTATTTTAAGAGATTATTTAAGGAAGGAGCAAGCTGGTGTCAGCAAATGAGACTGTACTGGAATTTTAATGCGGCCCATCTGGAGTATTTGCTAATGTTGAAATATCAGGATGATGTGGTAATTTTTGGGGTGTATGCCAGGGAATGGGGGAGTGAGCTGTTGGTACTTGTTGCCTGAAAACTTAATAACAACCAACATGCTACAGTACCTCCTTCCCAGCGCATAAACTAAAAAAAGACGATGGCATATGTCTGCTAGGGGGAAAGGCAGGGATATGTGTGTTTATTCGCTTCTCGTACTTTAGAGGGGGGAGGTACTTTTCCAAGGAGACCTTGAGGTATGGGGTTTTGCTAGGCCTGCCGCCAGCTCGCATGGAATCTGGATCTCCATGGAAACTGGCCACGAGGAGAGCAACAAACAGAAGCAAAGGAATGTCAGCATTGCCAGCCAGGCCTCACTGCAACAAGGAAAGTTCTCTTTTTAAAAGGAAGAAAAAGCTCACCCAAAGCACAAGGGGCACAAGCATGGTTAAGAAAAGAACAAGATCCTAAATTCACAAAACGGGCTGCCTTTGCACTGGAGAAATAATCTCATTTGACACCACTTTGACTGCCATGGCTCAATGCTATGGAATTCTGGGAATTGTAGTTGGTTGTGGCACCAGAGCAGAGCAGAGGGTGGTGGCATGGAAGTGTGTGGGGTATATATACTTGTGTGATTAACAAATAAATCTCTTCCTCCCAACTAAGGGTCACAGAGGTATATATACCCCACACACTTCCATGCCATCACCCTCTGAAGATGCCAGCCACAGTTGCAGGTGAAATGTCAGAATAAATGCTTGCAGAAAGCGCCCACACAGCATGAAAAACCCACAGAAAACTAATTATGTCAATCCATCAAATGGCCAACACAGCTATCCCTGCATGTTTTCTTAATTATGACAATGTTGGTCACAAGCCTGCATTGCACTAGTGTCTACCTACTGCTCTGTTATCTAAGTCCTTCACTGTTTACCCTGGGAGATTGCCTCCTTATCTAGCCTTCACATGTCCACATATTCTCAAGACCCTTCTTATTAGGTGCAGAATGAATATTCTGCCCCTAATGGAAGTCGACAATATGAAGGTATATGCACTGTAGACAGATGGTGTCCATATGGTTACAGAAAGATGGAAAACATGTCATTTCCTTCAGGAATGTCCTTTGTATTCAGAGCTGAGAACTCAATAACTTGATCCCCTTATTGCCCATATCAGAGATGTTAACCCCTCTCAAAAATTGACATTTTTGCTAGCAGGATCTGACTATTATGTGTCTTATCAAATGGCAAAGTATGTGAAGTTAGCTTTCATGAGGAGAGAGAATTTTAATCTGGCCAATGATAAAATATAAGGTTATGCCTATTTTGTATATACATACAAAATTTTGTATTTTAAAAAACATACACCCATTTTGCATGTTTATATCAACTTGATTGTACAGTTGTCCCTCCATTTTTGCAGACTTTGAGTCCGCGGTCTTGGTCCTTCATGGACCGGCAAGTGGGGAGTGTTAAAATGGCGTGAGTGCAGGAGCGTGTGGCCATTCAAGGCAGTGGGCTTGAATATTTGCGAATTTGCATTTTCGCTAAGGGGCCCAGAATGGATCCCCCATGAAAATGGAGGGACGACTCTATTATTTAATTTATGTATGAGTTTATGCTGTTTTGATTCGTATATGGAGTTTGCAAAAGACTGATTGGCTAATGTATAATAAACCTGTTTATTATTGACATCTTCATCTGTTGTTAATGTTGACATCCTCATCATATTTTAATCTGTCATCACTTTCAAATTACATAAGTGTAAATGTCATAATATTGTAATTTTGCTAACTAAAACATGATTTTGAGACTTGAGTGTTAGAATGGAAACATAATTCAGTAACAAAAAAGTAAGGCCTACACTAAGTGAGTCAGGTGTTACATAACAGAAATACTATATTGTGATGTTGGTTGAAAAAAAGAGTTTGTGGCATCCACTATGTACACAAGAGGATTGAGGCCCACACTTTGCTTACACGTGCCAATCACACATGGTTGAAATAACTGTTTCCTTTACTCTCCATCCTAAAACTAAATTGATGAAATGGTGGCACATTATGTATCACCTTTTACATTCCAGTGCCAGCCAAACATTCTGGGAATAGCAGTTTGAGTGTTGGATTAGGACTCTCTGAGACAAGAGTTCAAATCCCCACTCATCCATGGAAGCCCATATAGCAAGCCACACACACTCAGCCTCAGACAAAGACAATAGCAATCATCCCCTGAATAAATCTTGCCAAGGAGCCCCCCATGATAGGATTGCCTTAGGGTTGCTATAAGTCAGAAACTACTTGAAGGAGCATACAACAAAAAATGGCAATCTTTAACAGGAGAGGAGGATATGCTTTAGTTCCATCACAGGACAGTGTTATAAGAGAAGATCATAATACATCTCCATCTTTGCCCATAGTGCACCTTTTTTCTTTTGGCTTGATATGGTCTCAGGTCAAACTGGTTTTGCAGGTTAAGCTAGTATTTTAGGTTTGTTCAGGAGAAAAGCCTGAAATCTAGCTCCTAGCATTATTGCAACAGATGTGTGCATAGCTTTCAGGGACAGATGATGAGTAACGTTCTGTAACCTTTTCCCAATTATTGGGGGGAAATGTAAGCTGAAATTCTATTCAGTTTACTTCCGAGTTAAGTTGCAATGAATTCAATATATTTTTCATTAGACATACAGGTCGTGCTGACACATTATAATGGATGTGTAAATATCCACTTATCTATGTGTATATTAGAGGAGCTGTCTAAAAGAAAATAGCATTAACTCCCCCTTCCCATTAATGTATTACTGTTTTAGGAACCTGTCAGTTTTCTTTATTGTATTTTGATTGCAATCTTCTTCAAATGAGCACAAGGCAGTGTATAATGTATCTCTGCCAATCCTGCTCATTGTATATTCACAATAACCTTGTAGGATAAGTTAGGCTGGGAGATAGTAAGATTCACAAATGAGTGAAGATCTGTAGCTGGATTTTTCCATTTGTATATAATGTCCCAACCTTTGCTATCATTATGTGTCTTCAAATCAAGTCTCACTTGTGGTAAGCCCATAATATTGGTTTTCTTGGCAAAATTCATACAGAAGAGGTTTGACATTGTCTTCATTTGGAAATAACCTACAGTTACTGGTATTCTCTGGTGGTCTCCCTTCCAAGTACTAACCAGGCTTATGCCTGCTTAGCTTCCAAGATCAAATAGGATTTGGTGCTTTCAGGGATTTTGGTAACCACCCCAACCTAAATAATGGGATCTACCAGGAAATCTATTAAAGATTTGCAGCACATCTGCAAGTGTTCCTGACCCTAACAGGAACAACTAAAAAGCATCCTTTCCCTTTCCCCTTCAGTTAGACTGCTCAAAAACATATTTGAAAAGGAAAACAGGAGTGGATTTTTTGTGTGAAATAACTTATGATCTTTGTTGTTGTTGTTGTTGTTGTTGTTGTGTGCCTTCAAGTCATTTCAGACTTATGGTGACCCTAAGGCGAACCTATCATGGGGTTTTCTTGGCAAGATTTGTTCAGAGGAGGTTTGCCATTGCCTTTCCCTGAGGCTGAGAGCATGTGACTTGCCCAAGGTCACCCAGTGGGTTTCACAGCTGAGCTGGGAATCAAACTCTGGTCTCCAGAGTTGTAGTTCAACACTCAAATCGTTATGCCACACTGGCTCACAGATTCACCTTAGGGTCATCATAAGTCGGAAATGACACAGATGGCTTCATGGAGGAATGGGGTACATCAGAATTGGCTGCACTCCTAGCCCATGAGAAGACAGATGAGCCTAGTAATTGTTTGATTTTCCTGGGTAATGAAATTGATACCATGGATCAGCATTGTAGACTTCCTGTAGAGAAACTGAGAGATTTAAAGGACAGGGTTTTGGAAGTGTACCCCCGACTCCTCCATAAAGCCACCTGTATCATCCCTCAGAGAATGCAAAATTGTGCAGCAAGCTGAGTGGGAAGTGACTCAAACTGCTCATTCACTGTTCAGGCCCATACCACCCTGACTGCAATCAAATGAACAAACAGTGATGATGCTGAACACAGCCGCCTGATCTTTCTTGCTGCACCAAAAATGTCATTTGAAGAGACATGGGGTGTAGGAAGACCACACTTAAAGAGTTTCAGAAACTTATTAGTTAGTTAAATTGTGCTTGTATGGTGGTGACACCTGGTAGAACTTTTTAAAGACATTTTTGTGATGATATATCTGGGATACATAAACCTTTTAATGGAATTAGGATTTCTCAAGGGAATGGGGAAGATTTAAAACAACCGTTTCTTACAACATTTAACAGGATTTCATTTTGGAGAGACAAGGTGCAAATCTGAGATGATTTGGAGGTTCTGATGCAGCAAGTTCCACTGGGTTTGGGATTTATTTAATATCATCACTGGTGTGCCCAGGTGTGTCCTGAGGAATGGTCTAGGGCAGGGGTAGGCAACCTGCGGCCCGCGGGCCGAATGCGGCCCGGCGAGGCCTTGGGACCGGCCCCAGCCTGGTCCTGCTGCCAATTGCCGCTGGGGCCTTGTGGGGGAAATTGTCTCTAGAAGCCTCAGTAAAAATGCATTTTATATTAACATTTTTTTACAAATCAGTCAATTTTTTCAAGTGTCCTCCACTTTTGAAAAAACAAAGTGTTTTCCATTGAAAATTTTGTCCTACATTTGTCCTTGTTTTTATTTATATATTTATTTTTTAAATTTTTTTATCTTTCTTTTTTGACTTTGGCCCCCAGTTGTCTGATGGGACCGCCACCCGGCCCCCGGCTCCAAAAGATTGCCTACCCCTTGTCTAGGGCCTGTTTTTGCTGTTGGTTTGACTTTTTTGTTTTTTTTCCAATTATGGTAGCTGTTCAGATTTAGGCCACGGAATTGGCTAAGTCCTATGTCCATCTCTGGTCCAATAATATGGCCACAGTTCAGGTTATCAATTCTAGTTAATAGATGGTTGATAGATGGGTCATACATTTGGTCAGAGCCTTTATACTGTAGTATCTTCATTATAATATTTTGTTTACAGCTCTCCATGTGGCTGGGATGGACAACAGAATTGTTGATGCTCTTTCCTGCCAACAGATGGATTGCATCAGACAACTGGCTCCAGATGCAGATGCCTGTCAAGATCCAAAGCCTGCATTTCTATGGAGGCTTGGAGAGATAAGGTTGTATGGTCGTAAGGCCTCTCCTTAGCTCCTAGTACTGTGAGAAGTTGTAAGAAGAATGGTAGGGAATTTGAACAATTTAGGTCAGGGGAGGGTCTTCAGGCTCTTTGACCGATCCTTATTTCACATGTTTTGCGATTTTCTGTCCAAGTGAAGGATAGGTGCCTGGCTGTACAATACATTAGGGCTTGTTTGTCAGGCTGGCCTTTGCTTCCAGGGCCCAAGGGTACCAGAAAAACACAAGTAACTTCAAAGTTCACAAAACATTGGATGGATGGTCCTGGGAGCATGGTAGAGTGTCTGACAGGCATGAACCATTATCCTCCAACGTCCTTATGTGGCTAGGGGGCATTTTGTCAATCATTTGTGCCTCAAATTATGAGGCCATTATGTTCCATGTGGCATCTTTGACTACCTTTTTGGGGACTTGCAAGTTAATGAACTGGTCATGTTGTCTAGAAGGTATGTATTGAGTACAGCATCGGAGCTGAGGGATTTTCAGGGCAGCAGGTAGTATTGCGGATCCGTACATGATCTAAGATGGAACAGAAGAGAGTAGGAGCAAAGTAACATTGGGGTTTTGTATTGATATGACTTTATGTACTGTGTGTTCATTACACAGTTATACACAGGTCAGGGTAGCTAGACTAGGTTCTTTATTTTCTCATGCTGACTTTTTGCCCCTTACCAAATACCAGTTTTTGGCCATTACCTCCAAGGCCTTGCAGCACTTGGGCATTAGGTTTCTCTCTGCTCTTGCACCTTTCCAGGTTCAAAGCAGTTGGATAGGTTTTATGTTAAATAAAGTAGTCTTTATTCAACCCAGTTCTTTGTGTCTGGTCTCATTATTCCATAGTTGGTCAATAATCACTGTTTGTTTTTCTTTTTTGTGTTACACTTTGTGATTTACATTATAAGCCTTTGGACAGGGACTATCTTTAAAAAAATTCACTATAGCAAACTGCTCTTGGAGCCTTTTCAGCTGAAAAGCATGATTAAAATGCTTTAAATATATAAATAACATCTGCCTCAGGCAGCTGTTAAAGGCACAGGAGATCTGTGAGAAGAAAAAAGGCACTAAGGACAAACAGGATTGTTGGAATAGAGGTTATGTGCATTGTCCCTTACCAGAGGTAGGGCTTTACTCTGTGTTTTGGAGGTAATAATGAAGGTAGTAGCAAGTGCCCAGCCATCTGCACAGAGTTGGAATGATGTCCTAATGCAAAAAACATTGATGGTTTCACTGACATCAATAGGCTTTAGAAGAGCCTTAGGGCTTACACAGCAGTGACCACCCACTGAGTCATTAAGGAACTAAGGCAATACAAATTCCCATCAAATTAGCCAGAAAAATGTGTGGCTTTAATATGACGTTAACAGCAACTTCTTGGAATTCAAAGGGATGTGGGTCATCTTCTTTCTTCTCAGGTAACTGATCATATTTACTTCATTCTTTTCCTACCAATATTCAAGGCCAAGCATGAATAAAATGGTTAAATACTTAATTTTTCCCCCTAGTGCTGCCATATGTTGGAAATATTTTTTCTTTAGGCTGTTTAGAGAATGATAATCCCATGGATCCTTTGGTATGTGTGGAATGTTTGAATTTCCTACTGTGAGCATGTGCTTTACACATGTCTATAAAAACAAAAAAGCTTCCTACTCACCTAGTGAAACTGTCTTTTAGTGGGCTATGCCCCCTTTCATAATCAAGACTGTGGGCCAGAATGTCATTCATTTGTCTATCATGATAATACCTAGAATGGAGGGTGGGGTAGGGTAGGGTATGAGAGAGAGATAATGAGAGACAGAAATTAAAAGCAAAGAAGAATCCACGAGAGAGGGATACTATGCTCTCTTCCCTTCTGCATTATAACTCTTTCAGAGTGGGTTTTCCAGGTATTGATCACCTGTCTGTAAGATATTATAGCTCAGCACTCTCTGCTCATACATAAAGAAGAAGGGCAAGTATCTTACATTTAGTGACTACATTCCAGTACAAAACACTGCCAGGCAGTATTGTAAAAATCAGCTCACTGCCAATACTACTGCAAGGTTTTCATCCAAGTGTGAAAGAAAACAGCAAATAATCAGAAGCTGATTGTCCACAGCAGCAAAGAGCAGAGTACAACTGAGCAGTGCTCAGTGTGCATCTACTGGAAGAGGAACTGTAAGAACCAGTGGGAGGAATCTACTAGGACAGAAACTCTAATAATGACTATATTACTGATGGAGGCTGTACAGGAGAAACAGGGTTTTTTCCACTATAAGAAAAAAATATACAGGAAGAACACCAGCATATTGCAAATGTGAGAGAAATTATATACAACTATGACCTCCTTGTATAGAGGTTGTCCAACCAAATGACAGGGCTCTGCTTCAGTGGGTTTTACAAATTTCTCAGATTCTTTCTCAATGCAAAACATGGTTTTTTTCTTGCAAAACATTGCAAAACAATGGCAAAATTTTGGCACAAGTTTGGAGCAGATGGGCCAGTGTTGGATTCAAGGGCTTTAGCAGCAATCCTAGTTTAAGACACCTTTTGTACAGTTAGGAGGTGCTGAAAAATCTGGGGTTTTAATTGCTAAATTCATTGCAAAATAATTACAAAACCTTGAGATGGGTTTGGAGCAAGCAGGACAATGTTGGACTTCTGTGATTTAACCTTCAGTTGAGCAGTCTGCTTCTCATTTTAAGGGGTCATTGCAAAATGTTGGGTTTTCATTGGAAAATGCTACAAAATGATAGCAAACATTTTGTAGATGTTTGGAGGTATTTCCAAGTTTCACAGTTAACAAAGATGGTTTTAAAAGCATGTTTCTCTCTTCCTACCCTCTTACCAGAAGTCAGTACCAGAAATGAGCCTAGAAAGGAAAAAAGTTCTTGAAACAACAGATTCTGCATTGAAAAGAAGCTGTGCACATGACATCATTCGGTGCATCCCCACACCCAATCTGTTGGTCTCGTTTTACTATTTGATTCTCTATTTGATCCCCTACTTTGACCATTTTATATGTGAACAGAGTGGACACATGAACAGTTGAAAAGCAAGCTGGTCAGGGCCATCCATACTGTCTATCATTAATCATTCCAGGCTTCCCCTGCCCCAGGAATACTTTGTTACTTTCCTGTGTCTCTTGCCACATATCTCTTTGTACTGGTGGCAGCATGAGAAGTACATCTTTAGCATCCTGAATGGTATGCTCTATAAATATTTCTGTTAAAGTGAGTTGTGGTGTGCACCTGGTCCATATACCAAGAGTGGCATGGGCAGCATGGAGATTGGTACCATAACCGCCCCCTCCCATATCCTATTGTGTAATGCAGCAAAGTTCTAGTGGTACACACTTTGTATCTACTACTGTAATATGTATGCATTTGGCTTACTACATTTTGTGCTTAACTTCACCATCACAGATGGGGTTAAAATATGTCTTTCAGTAGATTCTAGACCAGGAGGATACAGTGCCATGGCAAGACATTTACTCTTCAGCAACATATATACACACACATCTGTACTTCACTTCTGTTGAGAGCACCAAATCTTTCCTGACCAATATGTATATGGGGTGTAAAATATTTTCCCTAAAGGTCATTTGAACTAGTGGTGATGGGAGTATGTCTGCGATATATGTCTGTACAACTATACTGATCTGTTAACAATGGGAGCCAGCAAGGTGTAGTGATTTGAGCATTGGATTAGGACTCTGGAGACCAAGCTTCAGTTCCACACTTGGCCATGGAAACCCACTGGCTGACCTAAGATGAATCATACACTCTCAGCTCCAGAAAACCTCATGATAGGTTTGCCTTAACATCACCATAAGTTGAAAACAACTTGAAGGCACACAACAACAACAACAAACCATGAAAAGAGGTAAGGGGGTGTTCTACTGGCGGATTTGAACCATCCATCCTGGGTATATGTTTATGTATGCCTGCTTTGCAAACTGCAGCACAATGTTCCCCCACACTTGTTCCCCCTCAGCGTTCTCCACCCAATATGTTTTTCTTTGGTTGGACAGTCTGGGAGGGGAACACTGAAATGTTTTGTCCATGTGGCATTTCAGCTAGTGGTCTCCTGAATGTGTCTGTTGCTGAGTTAAAAGAAGTGATGGGTGGGGGACAACAAACCACGAAACTCTCTTGGCTGGCCCCATGGCTGTTGTGTAGTATTTTGTATGGTATGACCAGTTTAGGGTAATGACCACTTTAGTTTTCCCAGTCACACTACATAATTATATATTCGCCAACATTTCACAGAAGAAAACTAGGACACATATGGCTAAGCACCATCATACAGTCTGCCCTTCCTTTACTTGGGAGATCCGTTCCAGATTCCCCCGCGTAAAGGGAATTCCGCCTATGCTTGAGCCCCATTCGAATGAATGAGGCTCATGCATGCGGTGCTTCGGCAGTGCGTGCACCCTGGGCGCACATCCCATTATTCCTTATCAGATGCGCTGCCTCTTCTCCCAGCGCAGCTTTCAGCATATGCTGAAAACCGCGTATGATGCAGGCACACTGTATTATGTTCAAGCTAGTAAAACTTATTGATGAGGAAGAACATACAAGCTAGGAAAGGCTAAAGAAGTTTGCTTTGGACTGAGCCTTCTGAGAGAGACAAATTCCCACCCTCTTCTGTCCCCCTCCCTCAAGTTTATTTGAACTAATTCTTCAGAATTTGAACTAAGCTGGAGACACTGTCCAGTTCTGGGCACCACAGTTCAAAAAAAGATGTTGAGAAACTGGAATGTCCAGAGGATGGCGACCAACATGGTGAAAGTTCTGGAAACCAGGCCCTATGAGGACTGACTTAGGAGTTTATCACATGCAATTTTCACGCTGACCTGGGCACAGGGCGGGACCAGGCTGGAACGGGTTAAAACTGATGTTACCTCACACAAAATTGTTGCTGCATTGCCACATGACCATCACCCATCCTCCAGCAGTGCTCTGGCAGCCGATTTTGGTACTACAGAAAGCTTCCATAGTACCAAAATCGGCTGCCACAGCACTGCTGGATGGTTGAGCGGCAGCGCAGCAGCAATTTTGTGTGCAGTAACATCAGTTTTAACCCATTCCAACACGATTCCATCCAGTGCCTGGGTCGGCATTAAAACTGTATGCAATAAACTCCTTAGGGAGCTGGGTATGTTTAGCCTGGAAAAAAGAAGGTTAAGAGGTGATATGATAGCCCTGTTTAAATATTTGAAGGGATGTCATATTGAGGATGGAGCAAACTTGTTTTCTGATGCTCCAGATTCTAGGACACGAAGTAATAGATGCAAACTATAGGAAAAGAGATTCCACCTAAACATTAGGAGGAACATCCTCACAGTAAGAGCTGCTTGGCAGTGGAACATGCTCCCTTGGAGAGTGGTGGAGTCTCATCCTTTCAAGGTTTTTAAACAGAAATTGGATGGCCATCTGCCAGGGGTGCTTTGATTGTGTATTCCTGCATGGCAGGGGGGTTGGACTGAATGGCCCTTGAGGTGTCTTCCAACTCTATGATTCTATGAAGGGGAAAGGGAGAGGAAGAAAGAGAAAGTAGGACATTTTAAAAAGCAGATGAAATATGAGATGACAGAGGATTAATGAAGACTTTCCTTGCAAACCAGGACCGGCTAGTATTCAGTTATAGCACTGATTCCACTTTAACTGCCGTGGTAACAGTTTACAAAATTCTGCAATTTGCAATTTAGGGATGAAATATTTAGAGAGCTCTAGCAGCTCATCAAATTATACACTCCAAGATTCCATATGATGTTGTCATGGCAATTAAAGGGACATCATAGTTCTACAACTGTGCAGTGTGGAAGGGCCCTTGGTTCCCATGCTATCCCTACACAGCTCTGAAACCACAAGGGACCTGGGTCAAGAGAAAGGCTAAGGACAAATAGTATTCAATATATACCCACTCTCTTCCAGGTTAGCATTCTCTGAAGATGCCAGCCACAGATGCTGGCAAAAGGTCAAGAACAAATTCTTACAGAACATCACCACATAGCCCAAAAAACCCACAAAAAACTATGGATACCGGCCATGAAAGTCTTCGACTTCACAGTATTCAATATGGTTCAGCAATCTTCACCCATGCACTAAAAATGAAAACCAATTGTCTGCTTCCTAGATGCATGATAAGGGATTTGAACAAACTGGCCAACTGATATGATGCATAGTATGAAGAAAAAAGGTTATATCTTTTTTTTTCAGTCTCACAGGCCTTGTTGACTGACTGAGAGCACTACTGAAGAAAGCAGCGAGCTGTAAGTGATTGATCATTGTGAAATAAAGGTAGGGAAGCTGGGAGTAGGAAACAGGAAAGAGAATTATCAGAGGTAGACTCTTTAAGTAGCTGGAAAGCTACAATTTGAGAGGGTGTTAAGAGATCAAAAGGAGAACTGAGTGGGAAAAGGGGAAATTGGGTGATAAGGTCTGAAGCATGGAGTGGGTGGAATTGGTAAATTGAGTTTTGCTGCAGGGCAGTGTTTCCCAGACTCCTGGAGCTTGAATCCCATTTTCTCAATTTATTATGCTTTCTAGGCCTCTTTAGCTCAGCTCTAGCCATCTGTTCCAACATAGAGGGTGCATGATTCTTACTCTTGACCATGTACTGTATATATGCAGCTTGGTGCTGCTGTGTTCATGATTTGTGGCTCAAGGTAATAAAATCCAACACTAGCATTACAAAGGGGAATAGAATATGGCATCTCTGACTTTCCATGAAACTATCATTAGAACAGTGCTGTAGCTCTCCTCAATTCAGATTGGGATGATGAATGAATATCCCACAAATCCCATATGAAGGCTTGATAAGCTTCTGCTAGAGGACATTTTAATTCACCTCTACTTTGATTATGAGCAGAAGGAGAGCTTGAATATGGGAAACAGGGCTGCAAATAAGCTGTCTTCACCTAACATTGGCCCAGTCCAGATGGGCCAAATGCACCGCGCTGGTGGCATACTAGGGTTAATAATAATATAATAATAATAATATTTATTTGTATACCGCCCTCTGGCAAACCAATCCAGGCGGTTAACAACAGTAAAATATAAAATATGACAATTAAAAACACTTTATCCCTCCCCCCCTTAAGACAGTATTAAACAGTATAACATATTAAAACACAATGTCAATGCATAAAAACAACAATTAAAAACTAAAAACCCTGATATCCCTCTGTTGATCCTCGACCATCACTAAGATGGGGCCACGGGAGGAATGAGGGAATCAGGAACCTGGGCCGGGATGGTTAATCTGGAAAGGCCTGCCGGAAGAGATCCGTCTTGACCGCTTTTTTAAAGCTGTCTAATGATGTTATCTGACGGATCTCATCCGGCAGGTCGTTCCAGAGTTTGGGGGCGACAGCAGAGAACGCCCTCTGGGAGGTCGCCACAAGCCTAGATTTTAGAGGCTGTAGTAAGTTCCTCCCAGAGGACCAGAGAGCGCGAGGAGGATTGTACGGGAGGAGGCGGTCCCTAAGATAGCTTGGACCCAAGCCATTTAGGGCTTTAAAGGTGATAACCAACACCTTGTACTGGGCCCGGAAGCTGATAGGCAGCCAGTGGAGGGACCTCAAAACCGGAGTAATGTGGTCCCTTCTAGATGTTCCTGAGACAAGCCTGGCTGCCATATTTTGAACCAGCTGTAATTTCCGAGTCAAGCACAGGGGTAGCCCCATGTAGAGTGCATTACAGAAGTCAAGGCGTGAGGTTACCAGCGCGTGCACAACCATCTCGAGATCCCTTACTTCCAGAAAAGGGCGCAGCTGGCGTATCAGCCGAAGCTGATAACAGGCACTCCTGACCGTCGCATTTACCTGATTTGTCATCAGGAGCGACGAGTCAAGGAGCACCCCCAGACTGCGAACACAGTCGCTGGAGGAGAGTGTGACCCCATCCAGGACTGGAGATTGCAACCCAATTCTTGGTTTCGGGGCCGCTACCATGAGCACCTCCGTCTTGTCTGGATTCAGTTTCAATCTGTTTTTCCTCATCCAGCCCATTACCGCCTGAAGACATTCATTGAGAGAAGAGATGCCATCGGAATTCGAGGCCGACGAACGAGATACAGAGAAATAGATTTGGGTGTCATCAGCGTACTGATAACACCCAGCACCATGACTCCGTATTATCTCACCCAGCGGCTTCATATAGATGTTAAATAACATCGGGGACAAAATAGCCCACTGAGGAACAACACAAGTGAGGTACCTCTTACTGGAGCTACAGTCCCCGAGTAGCACCCTTTGAGACCTGCCCGAGAGGAAGGACCTGAACCACTGTAGAGCAGTGCCCCCGATACCTAACCCCTTCAGGCGGTCCAAGAGGATGCCATGATCTATAGTATCAAAAGCCGCTGAGAGGTCTAGGAGCACCAACAGGGTCACACTCCCCTTGTCAATGCTCAGACGCAGATCGTCGGTCAAGGCAACCATGGCAGTCTCAACCCCAAAGCCTGTCCTAAAGCCAGTTTGAAATGGGTCTAGATAATCGGTTTCATCCAAGACAGCTTGGAGCTGAAGGGCAACCGCCCTCTCGATCACCTTGCTCAAAAATGGCAGCAATGACACCGGCCTATAATTCTTCATATCCAGGGGGTCTAGGGAAGGTTTTTTCAGGAGTGGCCTAACCGCCGCTTCCTTTAAACAAGATGGAACATGTCCTTCCCTGAAGGATGCACCGATGATATCCGTGAGGAATCTCATCAATGCATCCCCCCCCTGGACGGCCAGCCATGATGGGCAAGGGTCGAGAGGGCAAGTTGTCTTCCTCACCTTACCAAGCAGCTTGTCCACGTCATCAGTCCTCTACATCGGCGGAGTCACTGGACGCCTCGCCTGTCGACTCTGTTTCAACTGTGGCATCTAAGTCGGCTCTTATCTGAGAGATTTTGTCTGCAAAGTAGTTGTTAAACGCTTCACAGCAGGCCGTCGTTGGGTTAAGTAAGGGATTTGGCGCAGGGGGCACCTGTGTCATTTCCCTCACCACCTTAAACAGCTCTGCTGGACGGGACTCTGCAGACGCAATACGTGCAGAGGAGAAGGCTCTCTTCGCTGCACGTATTGCCTCCCGATAGGAACGAAGAAAGTTCCTATGGCGAGTTCTGTCGGATAAGAGTCAAGTCTTCCGCCACCTGCGCTCTAGCCGTCGTCCAAACCGCTTCATCTTCCTCAGCTCTGGTGTGAACCAGGGCCTCCGATTTGGGGCGGGATGGCAAGGGCGCTTGGGAGCGATCGTGTCGATAGCCCTGGTAAGATCGGTGTTCCAGGTATTGACCAGGGCATCGACCGGATCACCAGCATTCCCAACCATTAAACCCTCTAAGGCTGTCTGGAATCCAATGGGCTCCATCAGCCTTCGAGGGCGGACCATTCTAATGGGTCCGCCACCCCCGGTGGGGCAGATATTGGCTCTAAGTTTCGTCTTGACCAGGAAATGATCCGTCCATGACAATGCGGAGGTACTTACCACCTCCGCCCACAGATATTCCTGTTCCGTACTGAAGACCTCATCGAGTGTATGACCCGCGCAATGTGTAGGCCCGTTGACCAGTTGGGATAGGCCCATGTTTGTCATGGTATCCATGAACTCCCGAGCCGTGCCTGTTAAGCTGGTCTCGAGCAGGATGTTGAAGTCCCCCAAAACTAAAAGTCTGGGGGTCTCCAACAGCAGCTCAGAGACCAGCTGTGTCAGCTCAGTCAGGGAGTCTGCTAGACAACGGGGTGGCCGGTAGACTAGCAAAATCCCCAATCTATCCCTGGTCTTCAGGCTGAGGTACATACACTCGAAATGGACTGTATTCCGGACAGATATCCTGGTCAAGGTCAAGGTGTTCTTATAAACCAGAGCCACTCCGCCCCCCCCCCCCGCCCACTTCTCCTCACCTGCTCACTGACAGAGTACCCGGCTGGGAGGGCCTGCGCCCATATGGCAGCACTTTCCTCTCCCAGCCAGGTTTCTGCAAAGCAAGCCAGGTCGGCGTCTTCATCCAGGAGAAGATCCTGGATGATATGGGTCTTGTTTTTGACCGACCTGGCATTGCAGAGAAGCAGAGTGAGGTTCTGTGGAATGGTTGGTCTGCTCTCCTAGCCATTTCGAGAAACAGAGGGAACTGAAGGCGGGATAGCTTTCAAACAGCGATCCTGTCTTCTTTTGCAACATCTGTTCCCTCTATTCCAGCCATATCTCCCATTCCCCAGCACTACTCCAATGGTCGCCCCTACCACATTCCCGGCCTCAGGTGGGATGGCAGGATACAAGTCCGACAGATTGGAGGAGTATTGATGTTCCCTGGGCCCTCAAAGAGTTCCACAGCATCTGCTTCTCCTCCTTCAACTGGAGCCAGCAGTACCAGCAGGAGGGTGATGTTCCTGGGGGGAGGGGGTTTAGAGCACCCCCATGTACTATCCCCACTTCCAGTTCTGGCGTTGGTGCTCCAAGGAAGAATGGTGGTGTTCCCCTGGGCCCTAAAGGGCCTACAGCATCCGCTCTCCTCCTCCAATCATGGCCTCTACCACCTCCAGAGGGTGAAATACCCACAAACCTCCACTCCTTCAGCCTCTGAGTCCCTGCACTGCTGCAACAGCACCGCCGCCGCTGTGGGAGAGAGGGTATGTTGGGGCTATTATAGCCCAGTTCTTCCGGCCTCTAGGTCCCTGGTGGTTGGGCTTGAGGAGTCCTCCAAACAGCCCCAGACACTGCCTCTGCCTCAACAGGTTGCTGGGGGAGATGTTCCTGGAGGGTTTTTATGCCCTCCGTGTCCTCTTCCAGCTCTGCTGCTGCTGCTGAGGCTGCCTGAGGGCTGCCCAGGTGATGGTGGTTGGGCTTGAGGAGTCCTCCAAACGACCCCAGACGCTGCCTCTGCCTCAACAGATTGCTCTGTTAAGGGATCGCGCAGCAACCACACAGTCCCTAACCCTAGTACGGCACAGCACCGTAACAGTTGCAGCACCCATGTATACGGGCGCCACAATTGTGATGTGACAGATGTATAGCGTCTGCACATCACGCCACCCCAGTTACGTCATGAGTGCACCATTGGCACACTTGGGCGTAACTGGTATGGCACAAAAAGAATCCGCTTTTTGCGGGTTCTTTTTTCTCCACAGAGAAGCCACACGGTTTGGCAGCTGTGGCTTCCCTACCGGGGGGGGGGGGAGGCGCTCGCGGGCCTCCCTTTTTGGGAGGTCTGTACCGGGCCACTATTTATTAAAATATCCTGCGATTCAGAATAACATACTCATAAAGGTAGAATTCAGAGACATAGCTGTGTTAGTCTGGAATATCAGTATGTAATGGGATCTTGTAGCATCTTTGAGACTGTGTAAAATAAGTTGTAGCATAAACTTTCATAGACTTAGGTCTGTTTCCTCAGATGAAATCTACCTCTGAAGAAGCTGGCTTAAGTCTTGGAAAGCTTGTGCAACCTATTTCCCACAGTTAGTCTTAAGGAGTCTACAAGTTCCCTTTGCATATCGGTACTCATAAAGGAACATCAAACTTCACTAAAACAGATCCAGGATTACTGTGCCCTTTGATAAGGTGACGATGGCCCCAATTGCTTCTCCAAGCTTGTACTGAACATGTATCCTTATCTCCCCCCTCCCGCCCCCACAAGGCCTGCTGGTACTAAGGATCTTTCACTGAGGCAGAAAATTGCCATCAGAAAGGCTTTGATTGTGTATTCCTGCATGGCAAAGTGTTGGTCTGGATAGCCCTAGTGGTCTCTTCCAAATAATTTCTTTTATGATTCACCTGAGTTAGGAGACTAATTTCCCTTGAAACATACCTCCTAATTCTAGAAAGGTCACTTAAGGGCCACCTCTACAGTCTGAAGAATGAATCTTGTTCTTGCTTCCTTCCAATTCAGCTTCTTCTCTGATGTGTAAAATGAAAAAAGGCTGAGAAAGATACATAATATTCAAGTAACGGAAAAGCTTCAGTTACATTGAAAAGATGTAAAGTTGTCACCCATTAAGGCACATTCATAAACTGGTTAATTGGGCATGGAGGAACAGGAGAAACTGGTTACTGGACTGTATAGTGTGCACCTAAGTAAGCACCCATTCCAGATAATTTAACATTCTGAAGTGACCTGTTCCCTTTCAGTCAAGTCCAGTCTCAGCATTAAATCTCCAAGGGCTCAGCTGGGCATAATAGCCTGCTCCTTCTTCATCCAACTAGAAGATATTTCCCTCCTTGTTTGAAAACTGATTCTGCCTCATCAGTGAGTTCCTCATCAGTTCCTCATATCTGGGCAACACAACTCTTTTGATCTAAAGTCTGGGATGGGGGAGATAAAGTGATGCATTATTCTTTAATGGTCACAATGGCAAATCTGGAGTAGGAGTCAATTCTCAATAGTAGCAGTGGCCTAAATAGATTATTTATTACAAATTTTATTTGAGTTGCAGGAGAAGATAATATCTTCCAACAGTTATGATTTGGAAGGACCAGTTCCAACTAATCCTCTGTCATCTCACTTTCTCAGATAAAGCACCCAATTTCTCTCTTCTTCCACTTTCCCCTTTTATCCACAGCTTACTTCAGTTACTGCAAATTAAATTCAAAATAAAAGAGTACAGAAAGAGAAAGGTGGAATTCAGACATAGCACTCAGTTAACTCAAGAAGGGATAGGGCAAAATCATGCCCTTCCCAGTAGACTCAGGCAAAAACAAACTGCTATAGTCTCTGCCATCATATGTATTCTTCCTCATTAATAACTACTGCCATTTTGACCAAACTCTGATGTTACTTGGCCACACACATCCTGGTTTTCATCTGTGAAATGTTGGCAGATATGGAAAGAATCCCAAGGGGTTGTACTGTGTTTCTCATAAATACTGTTAATACATAAATACTCATAAATACTCTATTGAATTTCTCATAAAGGTCTGACATGTACTAGTAACTCTGTACAGAGAAGAAGTAGTTGGACACTACACAAACCCATAATGTGCACAGACTTTCCCTCCCTCTTTTCTCCAGTCTTATTTTGGTGCTATCCAAGAATTCTAACTCTCGTGCTTACTTAACTTCTCTGCCCCTGTTTGAACCTCTTTTTATGGTTTCGTGTTGACATACACCACTTTCTTCCAAGAACTGCTCATATCTGTCTCAGACACTCACAAAAGAATTTAAAGACTGGGTGGCTTAGCATGGACTATAAACTTAATCAGAGATCTGAGTAATTCATTTTATTAGAAAAGCATGAGTGTATGACGGGAAGAGCCTGATTGTAAATAGGGAGCATAAATGATTCTAGCAATGCTACACTGACATGCCAAGTAAAAAGAGAGAAAGAAGTGCCTCTTTATGGATAGTTGTATAGTGCATAAAGATTTTTGATAGTCTGATAGACGTTTGTAAGTACAATAACCTGTTCATTGCAAACACCTTCATACAACCAGAAAGAAGGCTACACACATGGTTATCACCAGATGGCCAACACTAAAACCAAATAGATTACATAATCAGAAGCAAAAGATGAAGAAATTCTATCCTCATGGACAGAACTAGACTAGGTGCTGACTGAGGTACAGACCATGAACGACTTATATCAAAACTAAGAGTAAAACTGAAGGGGGAAAAATCAAAATCAGTCACCATACCAAAATATGGTGAACAGCATCTCAACAGAATTCATAGACAATATAAGAAACAATTTGCACTATTAAGGATAATCGACTGAGAACCAGGGGAAATATGGGCAAAAGCCAGGGATGGAATAAAAGATGAATGCAGACAGACACTTACAGCAGTCAAAAAGAAAGAAAAGAAACAATGGATGGCAGATAAATTGCTTCAAGCAGTAAAGAAAAGAAGAGAAGCAAAACAAAAGGGAAACAGGAACAAATTCAGAACCATGAATGCAACAGTACAAAGACTAGTGAGAAAAGACAAGGACAATTATTACAATGACCAATCCAAGGAAACAGAAGACAATAACAAAAAAGGAAGAACAAGAGACCTTTTCCACAAGATCCAGGAAATTAAAGGGACATTCAAACTGGAATGCTATATGGTGACACACATAACATAATTCAAGACCAGGAAGGAACAACAACAACAATAACGGAGGCAATATACAGAAAAGCTATACAAAAGAAATGAAAAAATGAAGAATGCATGAAACGAACAGCCATATGAAGATGCCACAAATTCTAAAAAGTGAGGTAGAACCTGCAATAAGAGAAATGGGGGGAAACAAATCACCAGGAACAGATGACATTCCAATCAAACTACTACAACTCACACTGATGTAATCAACTACAGTCTTAACCAAAATATGTCAATAGATATGGAAAACAAAACAGTGGCCAACGGATTGGGAACTACTGTAATAATCAATGCAGAGAAATAGACGACAATAACAACAACAACAAAAAGAAAGCACAAGGTATCTCTTCCACAAGATTTGGGAACTCAATGGCAAGTTCAAACCAAGGGCCAAGATGCTCTATAATAAGAAGAGGAATATGCTACAAGATGCAATACACAAAAGAGCAGTATAAGAGATATTAAAAAATGAATGACACGTGGCATGAAGAATCATATGAAAACAAACCCCAGATCCTAGAAAGCAAGGTGGAAGCTGCAATAAGAGAAGTTGGGAAGAATAAATCACCAGAAACAGAGAGTATTCCAATTGAACTTATATAATCCACACAGACAGAATCAATTCTAACATTAATTAAAATATGCCAACAAATATGGGGGGGAAACAGTGGTTAACAAACTGGAAATGTTCACTATGCATCTCTATCCACACAAAAAGGAGACACAAAAGATTGAAGTAACTATAGGACCACAGTATTAATTTCCCACACAAGCAAAATTATTCTCAAAATTCTGGAACATATACTCGATCCATATATGGAGTGAGAAAACCCAGAGGTACAAGCAGGGTTCAGGAAAGGAGGAGGTAGGAGGGACCACATTGCAAACATATGATGGTTACATTAACTTGCAACATATGAATTCATCTGAATGTAATTAACTTAGCCAGCTAAAAGGCTAACGATTAAGCAAAATAAATTTATTTAATCAATTGGCAACTCTTAGCAATGCAGGCATAAAAAGGTGCCCACCCCTGAAATCCAGCAACATCTATTGGAGCCAACACCCTTTCCTTGAGTTACACAACTATGTACTTTCCCACAAAAAAGAAAAGGAAAAAAGATGAATATCAGATGAAAAGCTACACATAGACAAGTCATGACCATTATATTCAGTGCAGTATTCCTGAGGCTTCATAGCTCATTTCTAGTGTGTAAATGTTTTCCAAACATGGACGGGCCATGTCCCGAGGGAGTAAACAGCCTCACTGGGTACATTCCCTGCATCTCTCACATTCAGGTTACTGCTCTGGAATGTTATGCAGACAAAGCAGCTTATTCTTACCAAGAAGGGAGAGAAGAAGCCCTTGTTACTGTGTTCACCCCATGCTTTTCATGTGAACCTCAAGCTGCAAACACAACACTCAGCTTTTACCCCAAGTTTTAAAAAGGGACCTTCAGAACTCATATATTAATAGCAACAGAATATGAAGGGGAAATAAAGGAATGCTATGGATGCCTAATCAAAACAATCTGTAACTGTATCAGAGATGTAGATGCTTTCAGGTACAGGGAGTGCCCAGGAATGAAACGACCCTATAACCGCAATGCTCAACCAATCCATAAAATAGGCATGAGGAAAGTGTGGCTTTCCAGACAGGGTTGCACTACAATTCCAATTAGTGCTAGCTAGTATATCATGAGAGTTACAGTACAACAATCTGTGGAAGAATTCCCATTCCCATTATTGTTGTGTTAGTTGCCATCAAGTTGGCTTCAACATAAGGCAACCCTGTGAATGCAAGACCTCCATGATAGCCTATCATCAACAGCCTTGCTCAGATCCTGCACCCTCAGGACCATAGCTTTCTTGATGGAATACATCCAACTATAATGTGGTCTTGGGATTGCCATAAACTGGATATGACTTCAAGGCACACAACAACAACAATAACATCTTCCTATTTTCCTACTGCCTCTCCCTTTACCAAGCATTTTCAACTTTTCTGGTGAATCACATCATCACACAACATGTCCAAAGTACAAAAGCCACATTTAGTCATTTTGGCTTCCAGGAAGAGTTGAAGCTTCATTTGCTCTAGGACCCATTTCTTTGTCTTTTTTGGAAGTCCATAGTGCACACAGACCTCCATGATTTCAGATGAGTTGAGTCTCTTCCTGTCAACTTTCTCCACTGTCCAGCTTTCACAACCATACATAGAATAAGAAATACTGTAGTAAAAATCATCCTGACTTTAGTATTCAGTGATATATTTTCTTGGCAAGATTTGATCAGAGGGCATTTGCTATTGCCTTCCTCCAAGGCTGAGACAGTGGCTAAACGCAGATTTGAACTCTGGTTTCCCAAAGTCCCAGTCCACCATTTAAATCACTATATCACACTAATCTCTTATTTATATTTATATCCAACCTTTCCCCTCCAAATTGGGAATCAAGACAGCTTACAATTTAAAACAAATACAATATAGCTAAAAGCATACAAAAGTCAGCTTTAAAATAGAATTAAACTATGCACAATACTAAAAGAATTTAAAACATCGACCTAAAAAGGATAAAACAGTTTTAAAAGCAGTTCAGTAGGGTCATGTACACATACCATTGTTGTTTGTTGTTATGTGCCTTCAAGTTGACTTCAACCCTATCCTAGGGTATTTGTGGAAAATCTTACTCAGAGAAGGCTGTCCAAGGTTGCCCACTGGGTTTCCATGGCTGAGCAGGGATTTGAATTCTGATCCATCAGAATCCTAGTCCAACATTCAAAGTGTTACCAAGCTAGAGAAGTATAATTAACAGAAATAATTTGGGCGAGTGGAAATACAACAAAGAAGTAAAAAGAAGGCATTCAACCCTGCCAAACTCCATTAATGATTTACAAAGTGGCTTATTTTCAAATTACTATCCTGTTGTGATTGTGTTTCCAACTTATGAATATTTTATTCCCATTATTTGTATTTTTGGTGTCATTTTCCTTCAATATTATACTGTCAAATCTTATTGAAAGTGCCCTAGGATCTTTATAATTAAGGGTGGAAACTTTTTAAATAACATACACACCCCGTCTCAATTTTCATGTCAGTTTGGTATTTAACAGTGAATACACCCAAATATTTGGAGATTTGTAGTCCCCCCTCCCCCCTCCATACTTCTATTAAGGATTGAGCAAGTTAGTTGATCTTTTACACCATGTAAAAAGATTTGATTGGTCTGTTGATATCTTACACCATTATCTTGGTTGGCTAACTCTTTGTTTTAAAATGCATTTAAAAGGGGTGGGGTGTTGTTATTTATTTGTTTGTTTATTTGTTTATTTATTTATCCTGTCTTTCTCCCAGGACAGGAATCAAATTAGAAACAAAGTACACTGAAAACCTATTTGATACAAAAGTTCAAAAAGCATTACATAAATACTTCAATTAAAAAAAACTAAATTGCAGTGGTTAAAAACACATTATACAATAACAACAAAAAGAAGACAGAAACATATCATATTAAGATCCTTCCACCACAGCCTAAATAAATAAATAAATAAATAAATAAATATTTGCCTGCCAGCAGAAAGAGAGTAAACAGGAGGTCAACTGAGTCTCCCATGGGAGGGAATTCCACAAGTTGTGAACCATCGGTGAAAAGAATCTCTTCCTCATCCTTACCAAATGAATATGTGATCGTGATGGGACAAAGAGAAAGCCTTTCCCAAAGATCTTAAAGGTCAGGCAGGCTCATAGAAAGAGAAATGGTCATTTTGATAGTCTGGATCCAAGCTGTATAGGGCTTCAAAGGTCATGACCAGAACTTTTAATTGTGCCCAAAAATGGACAGATACTCAGTGGGAGTTCTGTATTCCCTATAACCCACTTCAGTCAGCAGTCTGGTTGCAGCATTTTGGACCTGCTTCAGTTTCCAGTTTCTAGTTGCAGAAATAACTTTTGCCTCCAAGGAGCTAATCTGGTAGAAATTCAACTTCTGGCTTTGGTTCACTGCCAGTGAACTAAAAAAAAAAAAAGCACACAAACACCCTTTCCTATGCTGTGTGTGAAACCTGTTTACATCTAGCCATGTGATGTGTGTAAGGATTCCCCCCCCCCCCATTTCTTTGTCTTATTCAGAGATTGCCAAAAATAGTTGTTTCCGACTTATGGTGACCGTCAGGTAAACCTATCAGGGGGGTTTCTTCGCAAGATTTGTTTAGTGGGTGTTTGTCTTTAATAATAATAATAATAATATTTATTTGTATACCGCCCTCTGGCAAACCAATCCGGGCGGTTAACAACAGTAAAATATAAAATATGACAATTAAAAACACTTTATCCCTCCCCCCCTTAAGACAGTATTAAACAATATAACATATTAAAAACACAATACAAGCATAAAACCAGCAGTTAAAACTAAAAACCCTGATATCCCTCTGTTGATCCTCAACCATCTCTAAGATGGGGCCACGGGAGGAATGAGGGAATCAGGGAACCTGGGAACCTGGGCCGGGATGGTTAATCTGGAAAGGCCTGCCGGAAGAGATCCGTCTTGACCGCTTTTTTAAAGCTGTCTAATGATGTTATCTGACGGATCTCATCCGGCAGGTCGTTCCAGAGTTTGGGGGCGACAGCAGAGAACGCCCTCTGGGAGGTTGCCGCAAGCCTAGATTTTAGAGGCTGCAGTAAGTTCCTCCCAGAGGACCGGAGAGTGCGGGGAGGATTCCTCTGAGCATGAGAGAGTGTGACTTGCCCAAGATCACCCAGTGGAAAGTCGAAGGCTTTCATGGCCGGCATCCATAGTTTTTTGTGGGTTTTTCGGGCTATGTGGCCATGTTCCAGCAGAGTTTCTTTCTGATGTTTCACCAGCATCTGTGGCTGGCATCTTCAATTGGGTGTATATATACTGTGTGAGCCTGGGAATGCAGGAGTGATTTGCATGTGTATTGTTCTGTGTTGATGGCTGGCCTCAGCCTGGGAAGCTAATGCAAACGAGGATGTCAGGATGTTGTTTGCATTAGCCTCCCAGGCTGAGGCCACACATGCAAATCACTCCTGCATTCCCAGGCTCACACAGTATATATACACCCAATTTTTCCAGGCAAAGCATTCTCTGAAGATGTCAGCCACAGATGCAGGCAAAACGTCAGAAAGAAACTCTGCTAGAACATGGCCACATAGCCCGAAAAACCCACAAAAAACTATAACCCAGTGGGTTTTCATGGGTGAGTGAGGATTTGATCCCTGGTCTGCAGAGTCATAATCCAGCACTGAAACCACTACAGTCACAGGGCTACATTTTGTCTCAGGTGTTACTTCTGCTGTCAGTTAAGATGGTCTGCAGGAATATCAATACAGGCAGAAGCCACTTCCATTCTTGGTCTTTTCTTCTCCTATATGATTTTGCCTGATGAAGAAGGCAGCGAAGATTAGAAAACTTGCATGATGTATTTTGTGCATTTTAGTTGTTTCAGTAAAGGTATCACTTTTGTGGATTTTGTATTTTGGTTTATTTTGCTGCATGGCCAACACAGCTACCCCGACTATGTTTCCTAGGCCAGATTTCAATATCCTATATATACTAGATAGCAGCAGCATTAATCCTAGCACAGAAACAGGAGAAGGAGCTAACTGGGACAACTGAAAAGCATTCTAGGATAGGACTGCTTCGGTTCATGTGAGGGCTTCTTAAATATGCAGATAAGCAGCTGCATAAACTTATGATGCAGCTCTCAGACTGGAGGCTTAGAATATTGTGTAATTTATGCTTGCCACCTAATAAATTCTTGAAGGGTATTTTCCCCCCTGTGTCTTGAATTACAGTATATGGTATGCTGATTCTGCATTGTAAAAACGCAGGATATGAAACAAACAGACTGGAATGGCAGGCTGTGGAAATGGGCAGGAAATATTTCTGAGGTTGTGTGTTTCTTGATAGGGCATGGCTTCCTGAAAGGTACCCACTGGTCCAACTGATTGTCCCTGGTTCCATTTAGAGGAAAGTAAAGGTTCCAAAAGGTCTTGGGGGGCAGCAAAGACTACCACCAAATATCACTATTCACACTTTGATCTCAAGTTCAACGCTTACTTCCACTAAAAGGTGGGGAGACACTCTAGAAAGGCTAGAGACGTGGATGGAATGCTGCATGTTATCAGCTATATTTAGGAGCTGCCCTATATCCTATTTCTCATCCTAATGTGTAAAGGGGTTTGGATTAAAATCTAAAACAGAGCCAAACCCAGGGTAGGAAATGGGCCCGGGGTCAACTGAGGCATCATGGGGAGGGGGAACCACCAAAAAGAAATGTCAGCGCAAAGGGATAATACAGCTTTGTAGCCAAAGCGAATTAGCTTTGATATGCAGATTAAGACATATGCATTCATAAATTATATATGCACATGTAGCTATGTGCACACATGGTACACAAATGCTATTCATTACAAATTTGGGTTAGATTGAGATGGGCACAATGTGTCCAACTTTGACAGCTGTGTAACTTGAAAGCTTTGGTATATTTAGTTATTCCAATCTGTAAAAAGCCTAGAACTGAAAATATTGAAAGAAAAAACAGGATTCCAAATTAAAAAACAACAAAATACCTGGGCATTACTATTTCTACAAAAAATACAGAACTTTATGGTAATAATTAGGAAAAAGTGTGGAAGAATATAAAAACAGATTTGAAAAGATGGCAAAATTTGAATATTTCATGGATGGGGAAAATAGCAACAATAAAGATGTCAGTGTTACCAAAAATGATCTTCCTTTTCCAAAATCTCCCTGTAATTACTAATGACCAACCTTTTAAAAAAATGGAATAAAGATATATCTAATTTTATTTGGAATAATAAGAAACCCAGGGTAAAAATAAAAGTTCTACAAAACTCAATAGAGAAAGGAGGCCTAGCCTTACCTAATTTAAAATGGTATTATTATGCATGTGCTCTAGATTGGTTGTCTGATAAGATAAGGTTAGAAAAAGAAAGAACAATAAATTTGGAAAGGGCTGAATTAAAATGTGGCTTTCATGGATATCTTTTTTATGGGAAAGTGAAATTAGATAATAATTTTAATAACCATCTTATTAGGAAACCACTCTTAAGAATCTGGGAAAAATACAAAGTAAAATGGTGCCCTAAAATTCCATCATGGGTATCCTCCAATGAAGTGATGTTTAGAAGAGAAGAGATAAGAAAAAACTATTGGGTTACATATGCAGATATTACGAAAGTGGAACAAGGAAAAAGGATAATGAAATCACAAGAACTGCGGAAAGATGGGCTCTCTGTTAATTTGTTTGCTTATAGAAAACTGAAAGAAAGATTTTTGATGGATGAAAAGACTAAGGAAATTGGATTAGTAGAAACAGAATTAGAAAATATAATAAAAGACCAGAAAAAACAAATATCTAAATTTTACAAGTTAATAATTAAATTTGAATTAGAAGAAGAAACAATTAAGGAAATTATGATACAACATTTTAAAATGGGCAAGAGATCTAAACCAACCTATACAATTAGAGCAATGGGAGAGAATTTGGAAAAGGAGAATAAAACAATCTTTAAATATGGCTTTAAGAGAAAATATTTATAAATCCCAATATAGATGGTATTTAACTCCATATAAACTATCAAAAATAGATAAAAACAAGAAAAACACCTGGTGGAAATATCAGGAAGAGGTAGGGACATATCTACATTGTTGGTGGAAGTGTGAAAAAGTAAAAATATTTTGGAAGAATATACACTTAGAAATGAGAAAGATATTTAATTTTAGGGAACGAGCAGAACCCAAAATGTACCTCCTGAACATAATGGATAATGTTAAATTAGAAGAAAAGGAAGAAAAATTACTCTTTCACACAACTGTGGCAGCAAGAATGGTACCTGCTAAATACTGGAATAAAGAAGAAATTCCCACAGTGGAGGAATGGAGATTGAAAGAAATGGATAAACTGAACATGAGTGAACAGTATGATGCAGCAGCTAAAAAGGCCAATGCTATTTTAGGCTGCATCAATAGAAGTATAGTGTCTAGATCAAGAGAAGTAATAGTGCCACTGTATTCTGCTTTGGTCAGGCCCCACCTAGAATATTGTGTCCAGTTCTGGGCGCCACAATTCAGAAAGGACATTGAGAAACTGGAGCGTGTCCAAAGGAGGGCGACAAAAATGGTGAAGGGTCTGGAAACCATGCCCTATGAGGAACGACTTAGGGAGCTGGGGATGTTTAGCCTGGAGAAAAGAAGGTTAAGAGGTGATATGATCGCCCTGTTTAAATATTTGAAGGGATGTCATATTGAAGAGAGAGCAAGCTTGTTTTCTGCTGCTCCAGAGAACAGGACCCGGAACAATGGATGCAAGCTACAGGAAAAGAGATTCCACCTCAACATTAGGAGGAACTTCCTGACAGTAAGGGCTGTTCGACAGTGGAATGCACTCCCTCGGAGGGTGATAGAGTCTCCTTCCTTGGAGGTCTTTAAACAGAGGCTGGATGGCCATCTGTCAGGGATGCTTTGATTTGGATTTCTTGCATGGCAGGGGGTTGGACTGGATGGCCCTAGTGGTCTCTACGATTCTATGATTCTATGATCTCTCTGCTGAAGAAAAAATCTTTAAAGGAAGTGGGATTTATGGGGAAATTATATACAAACAGAAAAAAGGGTAATATACATATGGAAATTTTGGGTTAGTGATTCGGTATTGAAAAATAAAAGATGATAAAGGGGTAACAAGGTAATAAATAAAAATGGTATAGCTGGAGATAGACACAAATATAAAGAAATAATTGATGAATCTTAGGGTTTTAGTTATAATTTGATAAGAATTAGTGATTATTAAATGTTAATGTATGATGGGAAAAATAAGTAGCCTTAGGAAGTACTGTAATGTGAGTATAATAATAGTTGGAGTTCTTTATAGATGGTGATTAGTGATAAGTGATTGTTGATGATTGTACATTTTTTTTCTTTTTCAACAATTAAAAAAAAGGCATAGAACTTTTAGCAGAGAGCCAGCATGGTTTGAGACCAGGGCTTGAATCCCTGCATGACCAGGGATTGGGAAACCCACCTTGGGCAAATTATATTCTCTCAGCCTCAGAGGAAGTCAAAGTCAAACTCCCTCTGAACAAATCTTGCCAAGAAAACCCCCTGATAGGTTTACCTTTAGGGTCGCCATAAATCTGAAACAACTTGAAGGCATAATACAACAACAACTTTTGACAATCTCTGAATAAGACCCCCCCCCCCAAAAAAAAGAAAGAAAAAAAAGGGAGGGTCCTTGCACACATAATTTGGCTAGAGTTAAATAGTTTGTCACACACAGGGGAAGGGTGTTTGTGTGCTATTTATTTTTTAGTGCACTGTCAATGAACCAAAGCAAGACGTTGAATTTCTCCTGGATCTGCTCCTTGGAAACAAGAGTTATTTCTGCAATCCTCTGGATGCAATACAAGAACAATCTGTCCTGGCACCACAGTAGAGGAAACATTCCATGAGAAGTAGCGCCTTGCAAAGGAAAATCACACAGGGATGTGGGAGATCCATTAATGAATTTCAAGATGGGGGAGATGTCTGGCCTGGCTTACCTGATTTTAAAGAGTAGATCCAGCCAACTTAGTAGTTAATGTCTTGAAGTTGTCATATTTAATCTATTACTTAAGGTAAGCAATAGAAATACTAAGAAAATTAATGTTTACTGTGTGATTCATCAGTATATAGGGTTATGTGTTTAGAATCATCCCAGGCCCTGAGGTATCCAGGCCAAAACCTAAGACATAGGGACATCCCTGATGATGTCATTAATATTTTGTATGGAGTACCAATCACAGTTGCTCACTGCTTGTCAGTTATATATACACACATAACAACTGAGAGAGAACAAACATGTTTTCCTGTTTGTAAAGAAATCTTAATTAGAGGCTGTTCCCAGATCAATGTCAAATGAGGGGATTGTTCCTTTTTATTTTCTTAGGGAGACAGGGTAAGGAACATTTGATTACAGTGGACCCTTGTTATATGCTGGTGTCTGGTTCCAAGATCCCCCGTGTATAACAAAATCCATGGATGCTCAAGTCCCATTAAATATAATGACATAACAAAATGGTGTCCCTTATAAAAAATTGAAAATCAAGGTTTGATATTTGAAATTTATATTTTTTGAACATTTTCAAAATGTGGATGCTTGAATCCGTGTATAAGAAATCCGTGTATAAAAACGGCCAACTGTATTAGCCAGAAGGTAAATGCAGAGCAGAATAGAGGGTGAGTTCTGGCAGCACAATGACAGGGAGGGAAAGAGAAAACTAAGTAAATGCATAGGACCCTCTCCTACCTTTTGCAAGTCACAGCAATAAATGGTTTAAATTGGGGGGGGGATGCAAAAGTGGGTTGATTTTCACACAACATCATTGTTAAAGTGGTGTTAACCCGAATAGAAAGTAGACAGAAAGTAGACAGAAGCCTCTCCTTTCTACTTTCGGAAAATCCCGAAAGTAAAAAGAAGTGGCTTTTGTCTACTTTCTGTTCAGGTTAACAGCACTTTAACAATGATGTTGTGTGAAAATCAACCCGCTTTTGTGTGTTTTTTACAGCTTTTAAATCTTGCTTTTACATGGGATTTTCCCCATGTGATGAACTCCATAGAACGATAGTTTCAAACTACAGGAAAAAAGATTCCATCTAAACAATAGGAAAAACATCTTGATGGTAAGAGCTGTTCAACAGTGAAATACGCTGCCTTGGTTGTGGTGGAGTCTCCTTTGGAGGTTTTTAAACAGAGGCTGGATAGTCATCGGACAGGAGTACTTTGTGTATTCCTGCATGGCATAGCCTTTGTGGTCTCTTCTAACTCTATAATTCTATATTTTCAATGAGTCTCCTCCCAACTTCTTCCCCACCCACCTGCCTTCCCCCTCTGCCTTCCATTGTTCAGACTGATTCTATGACTGACCCAGAACATGCTCAGTAATGAAATCCAAAAGCCACAACCAGCAATGCCTATAATGGGGCAACTCCAAAGCATAAAATAGATATCCAGTAATGAGGAATAGGTGGAAACCTCCTTATATTTCTCCCATTACAAAAAAGTAACACCATTCCAGCACATTACTGCAAAAACTATCTTGCGATCAAAGTAATTCATTACAAGTAGCATGTTACATCCATGCTTGGCAAGAGTTCCAAACTACATTCACTGTAAGAACTTTCTCACAGGATACAAGTACATTTAATGTCACCATTTCATAGGGCTAAATACCCTGAAGGCACCAGATCCCATCTGATTTTGGGAGCTGAGCAGGGTCAGCCCTGATTGGTACTTGAATGGGAGACTGTTAACAAAGAGCAGTTGCTGTAGATTATATTGCAGAGGAAGGAACTGGGGAAAAATCTCTGAGCATTCCTTGCCTAAGAAAACCCTATGAAAAATTATTGGGGCCGACAGGTGACTTGAAGGCACATGTTCACATACCATTTCATAGAATCATGACTTGAAGACACACAGCAACAAACAGACTTCTTTGTATGAATGCTTGAATAAGGGTATCATCTGTTACTTAAATGTCCTAGTTTTAACCTCAAAGAGGTGCACCACTGGATCAAGGGAAAAGAGGAACAGACAAAGCTGGGGGATAATTCTTCACCTGCTTCTTGAGAAATTGGGGCGGGGGGACTATTTCCCTCCAGTCTCAATTAGCAAAGTCCTTTTATCTCAGAAGCATGAACTGTGAAAGAGTGGGCTCTTTTTTCTTCACACAGCCTCTGCGCCATGCCTGCAGGTGCCTTTGCCCTTATCAGATGACTACCACCCAGCTGCAGGCTGTGCTACGGCTCAGTTCTTTAGATATATTGTGTCTGGAATCTTTGGGCAGAAACTTCTTCCTTTGTGCTTCAGGACTAGGAGATGTGCCCCACAGGGCACCATTTGTCCCATATCGTTCTTGTGAAAATGGAACAAGAAAATAAATCTACCAAATAGGGGGAAATGTAATCCCAGAAGGAAGATAGAGTAACTGGAGAAAAATCTCTATGAGATGTTTTCCTATCACCTGAACCCAACATTTATTTCAAGGATGCCACACACCTAACTACAGCTTAAGGATAATACATTTGATCACAATGACCAGAATCCCCTAGCGGCTAGCCAGTCTGGCCATGCTGGTTGGAAGACTGAGTCAAATTGGAGTTTATCAAACGGGAGGAATTTCTCTTAAATTCGAATGAAAAGAAAGTGGGGCCAGAACACATTCACTTAAAGCCGCTAGTTTCGTGTAATTACGTGAATACGCATTGCATTCGAACTGGCTCCCCATTGCCCGAAAATAGCATGCCATTGCCCAAATTTGCGTCTGGCAGTCTATCACGCAATAACATGAAAACACATGATTGCATTCGGACTGACTTCCCATTGTCTGAATTTGTATGTAGTGGGTTATCACGCAATAACGTTAAACCCCATGATTGCATTCAGATTGCCATCGGATTATACTTCCAATTCCCCTTGTCTGATAAACTCCACAATGTGAAGAAGCAGTTTCCAAGCTCTGCAGCCAGCTTGGCTACTAAACTGCTATACTGAGTAGTAAATTTACAACTGTGGACCTTCTGCCTCAAACATGAAGATAATGCCATAATAATGTCAGTTCATTGCTATGGTTATTGGAGAAGATAGTCGTCCTACATCTTACATAGCAACAATGAAACAATTTGTTTAGTATATGACAGTGATTCTGAACTAGTGGTACGCATATCACAGAGAGGACACAGAAGTAATCTAGAGTTAATTTCATAAATGCAAAGGTTGCTTAACAATAAGAATTTCTTCTCTCTCAGTCTCCATAACCTCTTGCAAGACTGATACACCATCTCCTGTTAAGTCTAGTGGCCACAGTACAGTATATCCATTTGTTATCATTAAGCAGAGATAGTATATAACCATCATTTGGGTGGGAGTCTACTAGTGATAACTTTTGACATCAGAACTCCATGTAATCATCTGTGTCACCCTTGGTGCTCATCAGCTTACTGTAAATAATGAAGAGAATAACAAAATGCCTATAAAGATATAAATGTGCACTGTTTCTCTTATAAGTCATATTCTTTGATAAGAGTGTTTGGTGGGACATAAGATATGAAAAATCCCTGAAAACCACTATCTGGGATACACTAGAGTTTTGTGTTGTTGTTTTTAATAATTTTTATTAAATCAAAACACAACCACAAACAAATTTTATACATATATCTAAAACAAGTATAAACAAGTATAAACAAACAATAATAAACTTAAATAAACTTAACTATACTACTAAAATAAAAACAAACATGTACTACTGGCTCTCACCCTACTGATAGATATATACCACTATTATTATACTTCCTTACATATGAAACTATATTTAAACCTCTGCAACACACAAACACTGTTTATTTTACAAAACCCAAAACAGATTGATATCCCCAACAAGACTACAAGTATGTGATAAACATTTCCCAATCTTAAAAAAAAAAAATTCAAAGATTTTTCTTTAATCTATCTTTATTATATATATATTAAAATAAATAAAAATAAGCAAGGTACAGTTGCAGCAAATGTTCCAGGGCCCTCAGAAACAACCTCCAATCACTTCCACTTTCAGCAGGAGCATGTGTGCAGCCCATTGTAGATTCTGGGATAGAAATTTGGCTCTTGGACCCACAAGATTTATTCACTCTTTAGAAGCATTATTGGACGATACAAGGAAATCAGATTGGCTGAAATAGATGTAGTCAAGTGGTCTTGGCAGTATGAAGCAGATGAATTTGTAATGTTCTTATAAAACTAAGGCTCCTAAGAGCAAACTAAACAGAGGAGGACTATAAGGAAATGATAAAACACTGATTTCCAGTTTCTAGAAATGAGAAATCTGGCACAAGATTATGAAAGATAATTTTGTGAGATCTTGGGAAGGCTGTACCACTCTAGGGTAGGTAATATATCACAAGTAGGAATCCCTCCTCTCTTTTTTTTCTGTTGGGGGCAATATTTCCACAAAGGTAATCTGCTGTCGGCCATTTCCTGCTCTTACTGAATGGAGCTGATGCCAGTACTGGGCAGGTTGTCCCTTTTCTTTCTCTCTCTCTCTCTCTTTCTGTTGTTCTTTTCTCCCATATGTTCTCCCACACAGAGTGCTCAGATTCCCACTTGCAGGGTAGATGAATAAATAGTGGGGCTTTGCTAGGATATTCTGGGAGTTGGAGCCCAAATGCAGGCTTTCCAAGCCTTGAACAAACAGATCAGAAATGATTCATAGTCCAACCCCCCCCCCCAAAAAATAAGGATTCGGGGCAAACGACTCTCATTCCCATTTGAACCCACTTCTGATCCTCATTGGATTGATTCCAGGAGGAAAGAAGCGGGGCAAACATAAATAGCCCGGGGTTACTTAATAGTGCCTTTTTTTTCCTTTTCTTTTTTTTTGCAGTTCTTTTCACAGGAATCAATCCTGACATGAGTCAAATAAGTGGGAATGACAGATTGGAATTGCAGCATTCATGAGAGGAGGGAAAAATGGCAGAGGGGTGTTTACCATCCCTCCTCAGTTTATGACAGATCCACAATTTCTCTCCCCTGTCAGTGCTGCCTTTGTACTTGTTTTTTTTTAATTAAACTGAGCACATATTCGATTGATTGCTTTTGCAACTATTTGTAAAGGCATGTAGCCGCTAAAGCCATCAATCGCATATGCGCTCAGTTTAAATTTAAAAAAGAAAACATTGTCCTCCATTTCTCCCCAGGATTCCCCAGCAGTCCTGCATTTTTCTCCCTCTCTGCTCCCTGAAGTCCTCTGTTTCTCTCCCTTCCTGCTCCCAGAAGTCCCCCATTTCTCCCTTCTTCCCAGGCCTTCTTCCCCCTCCTCCATCCCCAACTTGGGGGCTTCTCCCTCCCTCCCTCCCTCCTCCAGTCTTGCCGTCAAATGATTGACACCTGGACAACAAATGGGAACAAGAATCATGCCAAAAAAACCCGTGCTTACTCTGGAGTAAAGTAAATCTTTATTGTAGTGGGGATGAGGGACCTTTTGGGATGGATATCTGACACGCAGCCAAGCCAGATCAGAAATCGAGTCATTCCTCCAATGGGAATGAGCCCCCAGAATGCTACAGGAAGCAGCCAGAGCAGTTATAATGAAATAGCAATACTTTTAGAGTGTAGTGCAGTAATCTAGACGGTCAATCTGGCTTTTGTTTCACCTAACTTCCTTTATTATTATAACAGGTGTGTTTTAAGCATCCAGTTAACTTGCTTGAGCCTTTTTTTTACCACCACAGCCAGATAAAAGTGACTGGGGCCCCTGAAAAATTTCCAAAAGAGGATTGCCCTTTCTTTGTGTGTGTAAACAACTCTATTGAAGCTCCAACTCTCCCTGGACAGGGGCCAGCCACTTTCAGGCCTGAAGGAGGGGGCAAATTTTTGCACCCTATGTCCCAGCTGACATAACCAAGGCTGAATTCTCAGGGCAGTGACCCCAATGTGCCACCCATCAGTTTACTCATTCTACATATGGCAAATGGGGGTGGGATGATGGGAAATGCCACCAACCCTTGAGGAAGGTGGACAGAAAGTTATCTACAGTTCTTCTCTCCCCAGGAACATTTCTTTGTTGACAGCATTATACAGTAATACAGGAAGCTTGTGTGTAGGTCTACATGTTTGGCACCACCAGCAGCATTCAGACATTAAACACCTTGTTTTAAAGATGAATCATATTTAAAACAAGACTTAGATGAACACAGTTCACCCTGTCTGGTCTGACATTTTAATGGAAGAGAGATTCAGAGGCTGCAAAAATGGGGTGGCAGCACATATGGTCTATCAATCATGTGTTCTCAACCCTATTTTAGCTGGATGTTGCAAAGAATAAATTTGTCTGATGCCAAGCAATGACAATCATTGTCCTTTGCGGGACTCAAACATTCATGGGAGTTGATGGCCCAATGTACAGGATATTGTTATTTGGCTTTGGGGGTTTTGTTCTTTCTTCTGGCAACTGGGATAGCTCTCTGCAAACCCTGCATTTGCTTGTAGCAATGGTGTCTCAGAGTGCCTGCTGGATACTGCCTTTATTGGAAACAGGACATCTATGCTACTTCAGGCATGGTGGGGATGAAGCAAGAACATGCTCAGAATGCAGCCCAGAATCCACTACAATGTGACAGAGGATTTGGAGGTGCATTCTGGAGGATGCTCTTTATCTCCTTTGGCTAGGCCACTGCAGTCCAAGCATAGTACACATGTCCAATAGTAAACATCTGTCAGAGGGTCTGCACATGACAAATCCCCTTTAATTTACCCTGTGAATCCCCTATCATTGTCCTCCTCTGCTTCTTATAATTGCAGAACTCTGAACTGAGGATGGGACAGGATAATCACACATTGGACCCAAAGAACTAAAGTTCCTTGATAGAAGAATCAATGTTTTACATTCAAAATAATGTGCTGATTAGTTTTTCCTGCTACCTACTGGTCTGTGGTTTAAAACTTCAACTATTCTTTTTTTCCCCCTCTCTATCCATTCCTTTCTGAAAGTGTCATACATTTACATTTTCTGGTGACTCCCTGTCTCACAGAATGAGACTGGACATGATCACATAGTCATAGAACCATTGCCTTGGAAAGAACACCAAGGTCAATTGGTTTATAATTTCCAAAATCCCAGCCTGACCTCTATGATTGTAGGCCCATCCCCTGAGACATGAATAACACCACTTCATTGTATGAAAGAACCTTAAGGTATCCCACAAAGCCTTCATGCTGCTGTGGCTGCATTTTTTGGTGAAAAGAAAAAAAGCTTACAGACGGAGTAATTTTACACCAGGAACAATTAAGATCTTGTCTCTGTTGGCCTGTGTCTCATCTTACAGCTATGTAAGTGGTTTGGTTTTGCAGAAGTGGCATTCTTGGAGGCTAGGAAATGTTACTTAGATTGCTGGCGTTAAAACTGGAATTTGTTTCTGTGAAAAGATTCAGCGCATGAAAGGTCTTATCATTTGGCAAAGGGAATACAGGAAGAGAGGTCTGATAAAGCCCATAAAATAATAGTGGTATAGTTTCCCCACAGAAACATGAACTCTTACAGGTGATACAAATCCATTAACACAATACATCCCTTTTAATCGGAGCAAGCTGATGTGTTCTTAATTTGACAAATATAAGATTCATCTCACTGGTGTAGCTTGTCTATGCTGGGGGGGGGGCATGTGCCTATTAAATTGCATGTGCCAGTTTCCCCAAAGAAATGCCTAGGGTAAAAAAAAATCCAATTGTTTTTCCATCCAGGGTATGTTGTGCCTTGGTTCCCACCCACTTCTATTTCAAAATGTAAAGCAGAAGTCAGTAGGTTAGATGGAAGACTAACAGCCTGTTCCCACTTGCGATTTACAACGCTTTAAAATACACCGGTATCAGTTAAATCGATTCAAAATAACCCTGGTCTTATCCCACATTCCGAATCGCTTTTTTTTTCTTCGTTCTCATTTACCAATTGATTCGCTTTAAGTGATCCGCTTTCGTTCCTATTCAAATAAAGCGGTATATATATAAATCGGTTTTAGCCTTATTTCATTCCCACTCACCATTTTGGGGCTGTCAATCAAAGCAACGTCATCATAACGTCACTTTTAAATTTCGCGGTTTGTTATAAAAGAACCAATGAGGAGGCGCTTAAAGTGCTTATGAGTCCTCCAATTATTCGTGGGGAAGGATGGTTGAGGGAGAGAAAACTACCCAAAGCACTTTTGCTGCCTTGGAAGAAAGACCCCAGGCTGGGGGAGGCTTCTGGCAAAGCGAATTTGGGGAGCCCAAGCTGTTTCCAGAGAAACTATGGGGATGGGTTTTGCAGGACAGCATCCCCTCTTCATGTCTCCCAAGACAGCCAGGGAGAATCCCTTCAGAGAGCCCAGAGATCAATGAAGGAGGCTGCTGGAAAAGCAGGGAGAGAGCACTCTTCCCAAAGATTATCTTTCCAGGGTTGGAGGAGAAGGCAGATTCCGTTTGAGAAAGAGAGGGAGAAAGGCTCTATTCCCCCCCCCAATTGATCAGAGCCCTTCCCTGCCTGGGCGAGATCAGACGCCTCCTCACGAGGAGGCTTCCCTTCCCTGCCTGGGCGAGATCAGATGCCTCCTCGCGAGGAGGCTTCCCTTCCCTGCCTGGGGGATATCAGTGCCCAAGCGGGCAGGGAATGCCTCTTCGAGAGGAGGCTTCCCTTCCTGCCTCTCCTCCGTTAGAAATGGGCTCTCCCCACACAGAGGGGAGGTTGCAATCCACCGGGGGAAGCCTTGTAGTCCTTTGGCAGATGCAGGCGCTTGAGCAGCCGGGACTTCAGGCGCTTAAAGCGCTGAAGAGATTAAGCGCCTGTAAACCATTAAAATAAAAAATAAAAAAAATCCTTATCTCTTATTGAAAGACCACAGCGGACAAAGGGGTGAGGGAAGCAAAAATGGCGACATCCACGACGGATGGGGACAGAAAGGGCAACTCCCCCAAGGCCAGCCCCATCGCACTCCGCTCTTCCCATCCAGCTAACCTGATTTCAAAGGCTGTTGTTCCTATTTAAATGCTCCGGTTCCTATCCCGATTCAAGGGGGAAATGTAGGTTCGACCCTTCTATTTTTTTAACCCGCGTTAAATGACGATAACATGAATCAAATTTATAAACCGCTGTACGATTCGATTTCTAGTGGGGACGATTGCGGGTTGCTCTAGAACTGTTCAAGATTTAATTCGGTTTCTAATAGGAACGATGTACCTTGGATTCGATTTGTAACACGGAGTATAAGCAAGTGAGAACACCCCCCAAGTAGAGGCAGGGGAAGAGTCTGCTTAACTCTTTCCTTCTCATAACCAACTCTGATGAGAAGCTGTACCATTTCTCTCTCAAAAGAAAAACAGTTGAATATGAAAAATTTCTGAGGATACCATTGGCCAAGAAGGAAAAAATTGAATGCCTTTCAAATCTAATTCCTAATAAATTAGAACTGACTGAGGAAAGCACTGTGGAACTAAATCACCTAGTTCTGCCTTCAGATATTATTTAATTCTTGCTTTTTCAGATAGAAGGACCAATCTCTGTGAAACTGGATAAAAGCTGGGATTGCTATAAGTCAACAGGTGACTTGAAGGCACATATAAACATGATAAAAGCTGTCTTTAATAATCACATATATGAGAGTATAGATGATGTTTATTGCAATAAGAGTAATGGTTTGACAGAGATATTAAGCATGAATTCAAAATAGAGGGTGAGTTTGTTATTCTGATTGGAGTGTTGGATTTGGGCAGGAAGAGACTTGGATTCAAATCCTGGTCTCCTTAGCCTTGAGGTGTTCAGTCTCGTAAGGTAAGATATCTTGTAAGATAAAATTACAAAAGCACTTTCAAATGATGAGGAAGATTATGAACTTTGCAAGAGTTGAGCATAATCATATACAGATCTTAAAATTCTGTCCAGATAGCAGGAACTTGGAAAGGTTACGTTTTTGAACTACACTTCTCAGACCCCAGGAATTGGTGGGAACGGGATATCCAACAGGCTTTCAGGCAATTATGGGTGGCATCAGATTTGTAGTATTCCAGTTTTGAATAAAGCATAATGTGCAAATGACACATAAAGAAAACATCCTGATAGTAAGACATTTGGCTGTATGCTCCTCTTGCCTAGAGATGATTATTCAAGTTTCAGCAGTACAACACAGATGCCATAACCCTCCTGGGGGCGTGACATTCCCATTTTTTGGCCCTCTGGCATGGTCCTGCCCCGTTTTTGACCCTCCCCCGGGTTTGCCCCCGGTTGAGTTGGTCCCTGCCTCAGCAGCAGCAGCAGTCACTCTGCAGCTATTGCTGCCGACTGCCAGTCTGCCCCCAACGTGGCCACTCTTGCAGCCGCTCCTGCTGCGGCCTTTGCAGCCCTCCGGCGCTTCCATTTTGCGCCATGGGCTGCCCTGCCAGCTCTTCCGTGGCCGCACGCAGGGCTGAACAGGGGCTCCTGCTCTTCAGGCTGGCTGGCCAATGGCTGGCCAGCCCGCCCCTGCTGCAGGAGTCTGTGAAAGCTAGCAGGGGGCGGGGCTGTTCCAGCTCCACTCTCCCATTGGCCAGCCAGCCTCCAGAGGAGGAGCTTCTCTTCCTCCCCGCGCGGGCCCAAGGCTGAGCAGCATGGAGAGGACTTTACCGGCAAGGTACTTCCTCTTCTTTTTTCGCCCTCTTTCTCTTGTTCATTCTTTTCCTCCTCTTCATTTCCCCCCTCTTTCTCTTGTTCTTTCTCCTCCTCCTCCTCCTATTCTTTTTCTTCTCCTCTTCCTCTTTCACCCCCTCCTCCTCCTCCACTTTTTATCTTTTTTCCTATTCTTCTTCTTTCTCCTCCTTTCCTTCTTTCTCCTTCCTTTCTTTTTTCTCCTCCTCCCCACTTCTGCCTCTGCTGCTGCTGCTGCTGCTGCTGCTGTTGTTGTGTGCCCAACTCCCTCCTTGGCCAGGCCTGCATTTCCCAACAAGAGGGAAGCCAGGACTCGTGGGGGCCATGTGGGGGGGGGGGCTGAGAGGAAGGCACCAGGCAAAAGGGAGCCCAGGAAGGAGGAAGGGACAGGATTTTAAAAAATCATCCAATTTTTTTTGCATGTCCTCCATTTTTAAAAAGTGTGTCCTACATTTGAAAATGTTGTCCTACATTTGTCCTTGTTTGGAGGTCCTGACTTATGGCAACCCTAAACACAGCAGAACTACAACAAAGGGAGTCATCTTCCCTCCACCATACTCTCCCCTCCCAAACAGAATGTGTGTGTATGTGCCTTCAAGTCACCTGTCACCTTATGGTGAACCAATGAATTCCATAGGGTTTTCTCATACTAGACAACGAAGGCACCTACTAGTTCTAGACTATCAAATACAGACACAGAAGCAGTCAAGTTGAAACATGTAATTTCTTTCCCTTTTCTATTTCTCTGTTCATCAGGCTATAAACACGTACTGTAATGGAATGTTGCTGGTATTGTCTGTCTTCTTCTTACTGCCCTAGAATTATCAGTCTTCTAACATGCCATTATTTGATGTGGTCTTTGATGAAATAAGTGGCAGGATAAACACAAACACAAAGAAAACCTCTTCTGTGTATCATCTTCTATATCACAAGCTTTCAGAGAAGCATCTAGTTATGTGAGTTCTGGCTGCAGAATATGGTTAAGACTCAAAAGGATGACAGGTCCTGATTTAGAAGAAATACTGAATCTGTATCAAAAACTAAGAATGACTAAATGTAGACTCCAAAAGTCTTCCAACAAATACTTTTGTTTATCAACTGATTGAGGAATTCTGGAGACAACATTGTGAAATGTTAGTTGTCCTCATAAAGTTATTGGCTTCATATTGTTTATATCTATT
>NC_056524.1:222216680-222310330 GCF_019175285.1 Sceloporus undulatus
TATCTATCTATCTATCTATCTATCTATCTATCTATCTATCTATCTATCTATCTATCTATCTATCTTTATTGGATTTATATATAACCTTTCTTCCAAAATGGGATTCAAGGTGGCTGTCAAAGAGTCAAAACTGATTCAGTTTAGCTTATTGAGTGTGCCTAGATTTTCTTACATTGTTCTTTTAAAATTTCCTTTAAAATGTTGGGAAAGAAAGTGTGTTTCCTGATGTCTAGTTATTATTCTTGCATTTTCTATAGGGTTTACCAGTCTGGTACAGAGACTGGATCACAGCTACAAATAAAAATGTTGCATCTATCTTTAGAACTAAAACAGTAGAACTAAAACTATTATGGGAATACATTTAATTGGACACGGTGGGAATTCTTTCTGAGTAAACATATATAGGATCAGGCTGTGCATCAGCATTCATCTGTACAATTTGGCTAAAGTAGGCCATGGATGGGAATTTCCTCCAGATGTATTCATCTTACTACTTGTATTTTTCTTCTTTTGACCATTTTCTAGTGCTACATGCCAAAGCTTCTAGGAAAAAATTAAATCATGGTATGAGTCTGCTATAAACATTCCTTCTGAAAGCTCCTTGTGATCTCATCAGCTTGTGGTGTGTGTGTGTGTGTGTGTGTGTGTTTTGTTTTGGTTTTTTTTTTTTTACATAGAGTAACATCATATTGATATTTTGGAAATATTTACTAGCTAATGCTTGCTAAACCACGAAAAATATTAATTGCAGAGTAGAAGTAGAAGATTCTTTCACCAATGTTATATTAAACTCTCCTGGCAGGACTGTGTTTTAATGTCATCTTTTTGCTTACTCCAAAATACTGTCACATTAATTTTCAAAAATTGACAGCTTCATGAAATAAATTAAATAAATTACCTGGCCTTACTCTCAAGAGGTCTCCCAAAAGTGCATTCTAGGGTCACTATATACAATGGGCAGTGTAATAGTAAACTAGGGGGCTTTCTTCACTGGCATTTGGGACGTCCGGAGGATGTCCCATTTTAAAAAAGGGGCGTCTCTTATAGACGCCCCTGGGCCTAGTACGGACTCCGTCCGTACAAGATGGCGCCGGCTCTTCTACATGGCCGGCGCCATCTTTGCGTATCGGACGCTGAGCGTCCGTACGGGTCGCGTCCTTTGTGACGTAGCGAGTGCGCCCCTGGCGCCTCGCTACGTCGCAAACGCGACTCGAAAAGAAGCTCCATTTTGGAGCTTCTTTTTCAGTCCGCAGGGGAGCCGCGCCGTGTGGAGGCTCCGGCTCCCCCGCGGACTAGCCGGCGGCGGCGGCAGAGCGCCGCAAAGTGGTGGTATGTACCCCGCCTTCGGCTGCATCTACAATGCAGAATTCATGTAGTTTAACACTGCTTTAACTGGCATAGCTCAATGCTATCAGAGAAGGCTAAATATCCCAGAATCCCAAGATTCTAAAGGATGGAGCCATGATAGTTAAAGTGGTGTCAAACTGCATGAATTCTGTAGTGAGGCAGCAGCCTGGGTCTTGTACCTTTCCAAAACCACAAATATAGAGTTGCTGTGTATAGGGGATCCCTTTATACCTTCCCTGTCTAGATGATCTGATGGCAATGCTTGAAAATGGGGGATAGTAAAGGCTTTTTCTGAGAACAACAAAAGTTGAGTCCTGAAAATACTTTTGAAAATACTGTGCAACCTTTGCAAGTGTACCAATACTTACTGTTGATTAAGAAGCACATTTTTATAAGAATCAAACTCAAAAATTCTATCTCTAATAAAATATTTGTCTTATGGATTATAGAAGTCTGAGAATTAACAAAAGATTGGGCCAGTGAAGATCAATAATGGGTCCATCCACCCTGAGCATATTGCTCAGTGGAACTTAGGGCCGGTATATACTGGTGCAAAGTGGTGTGGTAGCAGCGATATAAGGGCTCGGTGTGGCTCAGCATCCACATTTGCTGAGCCCTAATATTGGCACCGTTACATCATAAGATTGCGGCCCCATCCACATGGGGTGCAGCCTTGTCACATAAGGGCGCCTGAGTGCCCAAACAGCTCTAGCCAGGAGCGCCATCATAAGGGCTGTGTCGCAGCCCTTATGATGGCACAAAAAGGAGCTCTGTTTCAGAGCTCCTTTTTGAGCCAGATTAGTGCCACAGCCAGGCAACGATCCAGAGAAGAAAGTGTTGTCTGTACTGCCCCATAGTTTTGCTAAATTACAGTCTTCCATGCTCATCAATCTTTTCCCATAAAATATAGACACTAATCTTAATAAAAGGGAGGTCAACATAACAATGAGGAGGGTATCCCTGGAGGGAGTGCAAGTATTTCCTTCAAAAACGTATTCTGAATGGTCACAACTAATAAAGCATGATCCTGTCCCCATATTTCTACCCTATATAGCAGCTTTGATTTTTAAACTTCTAAGGGTAGCTGGTGAGGTAGGCTCATACACTTTTCCCTGTTTCTCTTTTATTTGTTTGTGCATGTTCTGTAAAGGATTCTGGAGGCATGTATGGCTATCGTAGGACCAGCTGGAGTTGAATCCTGCTATTTCCCAGCTCAAGCTTTATTTATTGCAGTTTTTTGCAGACACACTGCTGCAACCCAGTACTGAACATCTGTGTTTCTCCTGCCCTCCTTCACCATCCTCCTAGTGCCAAAACTGATTTTAAAAAACAAAGAGTTGGGGGGGGGGAGCTGAGAACTTCACTATTGGAGGCTTTGTTAACTGAGGCATGGCTTTACTTCCAAATAATCATGCATATACCCATAACCTCTCCAGGTTTTATGCAGATGTTTTGTTCTGGCAGATATCTGACACCTGTGTTCCAGGAGAAGAATGCATGGGGACCGATTTATTCCCTCAATGGCATTTTTAAAGTTCTGTTTATTTTTAAAAGCCACTTTAGGAATTTTTTTTTATTGTGTTAAATTAGAACATTAGTCTGACAACAGGCAAATGGAAGCTGATCAACAGAATGATGGATACCAGTGTTCATGAATTACACAATGCCCTGAGCATAAGAGAAACGGCATATGTGAAACTCTTTCACTCATTTGGAAAAAGCAAATGTAAGCTTGGCTGATGAAGTGGAGGTTTAGTAGGCTGGCTGGGAAACACTCCCTGAAGCACAGGTGGTTGTTTTTTGAACCAAAATGTATGTCCCTGTGCCATTATTCAGAAGAAAAAGAAACAAGCAACTATAGCATTAAAGGCCTCTGCTGACCTCAAGCTGCTAACTTTCCCACCATCTGCTTGCTAGCCTGTAATGTCAGAGGCTGGGAGGGACAAGAGAAGAGATGAAGCCTGTTTCCTGCTATTGTTATTGTGGCTTATGCCAGAATTTCACAGATTAATACAGATGGCACCTCTAAAGGGCAGAGAAACATTTGGAAAGGACAAAGGCTGAAGTTAACAAGTCTGTTAAAGAATGTGGAAGGCTAAGGTGTCTAAACAAGCTCATGGGAGAAATTCCAGGGGGTAGGAGTGGGAAGGCAGACAGGAACAAAGGCAACTCATCATAAAGACTAGTCTTTAACCATGGTATGGATTTAGTTGTAGTGTGGATTTTTCTAGTTAAGATCACATACTCCACTGTTTTTGAGCGCTTGGAAAAATTATTTTTTTGAACTGAATCTCTGAATCTTCCAGCCAACATGACTCCTGGTCATGGCTAAAACAGTAATGCTTACCAGGTCTAACCTGTTAACAAGGTCAATCAGAATAATACCCAGTTTCAAAGTTAGTCTTGAAGCTCTTGAGATGATCCAGTGAGCTTGTTATTTGTGGAAAGGTTATATTGGAATAAACTGTTTATATTGCTTATTATTATATAGCTTTTCCCAAGAAGAGTGCATTAGTAGGATTCTAACGTTATATCAGGTCCTGCTTGTAGCTTCATCTTGGAAACCTTGTTTACATAATTTATGTAAGTTTTCTGTGTGTGTATCCATAAAGTCATTTTTTTAAAAAAAGCAAATTATTATTATTATTATTATTATTATTATTATTATTAACCTTTATTTATGAAGCGCTGTAAATTTACACAGCGCTGTACATACAATCTTTTAGTTAGACGATTCCCTGCCCTCGGGCTTACAATCTAAAAAGACAAGACACAGAAGGAGAAGGGGGTGGTGGAGGGAAAGGGTAAGAGGTCCAGCAGTTCCTCTCTACCTCCAAGGCCTGGACCAAGGGAGAAGGACTGGAGGGAGGGCGAGGCTTCATAATGGATGGTTAATCATTTTCCAGGGAAAATACATACTCTCAAGTAGGATAAAGCATATACAGTACATAGCAATACAGGAAATGGTTCAATAAACAGGCACCACAAGAACATCAAGTAGTAAGCGACAATTATGCAATGCCTGGGAAGGCTTCTCTGAACAGGATGGTTTTCAACTCCGTTTTGAAGCTGGTTAAAGAAGTGATGGCTCTTGCTCGTGGGGGAAGAAGGTTCCAGGAGTGAGGGGCAGCGAGTGAAAAGGGGCGAATCCGGGATGGGGCAGAGGAAATCCTGGGCTGAGACAGCAGACCTTGACTACCAGAACGGAGGGCCCGAGTGGGAAGGTGAGGAGAAAGAAGGTCTGGTAAGTAAGGAGGAGCCAGTCCATGGAGGGCTTTAAATGTCGACAGCAGGAGCTTATACTGAATGCGGAAAGGGAGGGTAGCCAGTGAAGGGATGCCAACACAGGAGAGATGTGGTCAGAGCGGTGGGTGGAAGTGATAATGCGTGCAGCTGAATGCTGAACAGAGATTAAAGGACGGAGGTGAGAAAGAGGAAGCCCAGCCAGGAGGACATTACAGTAATCAAGTCGTGAGACCACTAGGGCATGGACCAAATACTCTAGGACTATCAGAATAGGGTTGTCATAAGTCTGGACCTCCAAACTGGGACAAATGTAGGACAAATGTAGGACAAAATTTTCAAATGGAGGGCACTTTTTTAAAAAATGGAGGACACACGAAAAAATTTGATGGTTTTTAAAAAATGTTAATATAAAGTCATGTTTCTTAGGCATGATCAAAATGGAGGACATTTGGGCATTATTCCTAGACAGATGACAGAAATGGACTTTCCCTTTCTGGCCACCCCCCTTCTCCCATTCCAAACAGCACATTTGGGCATTGAACATGGCTTTACTTAACATGGCAATCTCTTGCATATTTCAGAGGCTTATTCCATAACCAAACTCTTTGGGTTTCATACTGAATATGTCAAGGTGGTTTAACAAGAAGTGGGTTTGCCCTCGGATTCGACTGTACTTCTCAGAAGTGTGTACTTGGTCAAGGGACTTTGGGTTTTCTTCACTGCGCATGAGTTTGTAAAAATGAGAGTAACTTACATTGGTCGTGCCTCAGAAGCTGGCTCATTTCATCATCATCACTATCCTCTTCCTCCTCCTCCTCTTCTTCCTCCTTGTCCTTCCTTCCTCCCCCTTCCTTCCTCCCTCTTCCTTCTTCCTTCCTCCCTCCTTCCTTCCGTCCTCCCTCCTCCTCCTCCCTTCCTTCTTCCCTCCTTCCTCCCTTCCTCCCCTTTCCTCCTTCTTTCCTTCCTCCTTCCTCCTCCTCTGCCTCCCAGCCCAGGCCCAAGTGGAGGAGGAGGTGGATGGCTGCCTTAGCGCGCTCCCCCCCGCCTGCGCGCCAAGGCAGGAGGCAGGCAGCCAGCCACCTCCGCCTCAGCCTCCTCCTCTGCCTCCGCCTCCCAGGCCCAAGGAAGTGCCCTACGCGGAGGCGCGCCAGGCGGAGGAGGCGGTGGGTGGCTGCCTGCCAGTGGCTGCTGCCTTGGCACACGCGTGCGTGCAGGGAGCACCAAGCCATGCAGGCACCTCTGCCTCCTCCTCCGCTTGGGCCTGGGCTGGGAGGCAGAGGAGGAGGAAGGAGGAAGGAGGGAGAAAGGAAGGGAGGCTTGGAACGGAGGAGGAGGAGAAGGAGGTGCGCCTCCCGCGCACACCCGCGCCCCCTCCCCACCTCCCCGCCACCCTCCCCCCATGCACTGCCTCCTCCTTCGCTTCCGAACGGAGGAGGAGGTGGGTGGCGCGGCCACGCGGGGAGGCAGGGGAAGGTGGGTTGGCGCCGCGTGGGCCCCAAGCCAGGGGCAGGGAGCCAAACTGGGCCGTGACCGTGACGGGCCCCCCAAAAGCGGGTTTGTCACGGGGGCCGCCAGGTTATGGCATCCCTATATCAGAAGAAAGAAGACCACAGAATTTTTGAAGATCAAGGCCTGGCTGAATAAACCTACCATTGAGTGAATAAAAATGAATAGACACTGAATTAATCATATATAGATCACCTTTTTTTCAGTTGAGAATTCATTAATTTCTCCTCCATTTTGCTTTCATTCTGAAATGTGTGCCCATAAAAATGGTTCTTAGAAAAACAACATCAAGCAAGCAAGCAAGCAAGCAAGCAGATATTTTACTTTGCGATGGTGGATGAGGCAATCCGCCTTCCCCTGCCCTGCAGCCCTTTCAAAGCACCTGCACCAAGTGACACCAAAGGGACTAACACCATTGGATCCAGTGGTGTACTGCTGCTGGATTCCATTGCTTCTGAGAACATTGGTGATACCTTACACCTCCTACAGCCTCCTGTGTAGTCTAAACACCTGTTCCAGGTGGCTACCCCTAATTCATTTGCACCCTACAATAATTAAGGAGGATATCCTGAAGTCTTAAAATCAATGTCAGGCCTCAATCCATTCAGCCAATGTCATTCTTCACTAGCATATAATTACTCTGTTCTTTTTCTTCCAGAAAGAACAGTTATTAGAAAATTCCACACAAATCATTATTTGTGTTATTTGGGGTTTTTTGTTGTTTTTTTAGTTTGCAGTGTGAATTGTTGGATGATCAAATGCTGTCAGCTTTTGCTTACCTGGTTCATGTTGGCTGGTTATAAGCTGCATTGACAGCTGCTATTATTATTATTATTATTAACCTTTATTTATATAGCGCTGTAAAACAAATGTATTACCATAAAGAACAGCCATACCAATTGGATACTGGGAAAACGCGGGGGGGGGGGGGGATACCCAGTCTGATTTACTACTGTTTACTGTTCTTTTAAATGCTATTGTCCTATTGTTTTTAATTCATCCCTCCCCTGCCCCTGGCTCATGGCATAAGTACACAATTAGAATATTCTGTTAAATCTCATAATAAATTTATGGAATAGGAGCTTTAAAAAAACCCCACTGTACATAAAAATGACTTATTCAAATGAATTCTAAGAATCACTTTAAACTGATGAGTTTGGGGGCCAATTCATTCCCCACGACCAAGAAATACTTCCCCATTTTTGCTTGGAGAGCTAAAATCCCTTCCAGAGAATCTGGTTTATTGAGAAGCTGGTAGTAAATGCCAAGTCCTCTGTGGGTGTCTTTCTTTCTTTCTTTCTTTCTTTTTTTCTTTCTCTCTCTCTCTCTGTCTTTTAAGGTGCTGAATACCAGCTTTCTAGAATGGGAACTTAATGTTCCATATCTAATTAGCAATTTTGCCTGCACCTGCCTCTTCTCTCTTTCTCTTTGCCTTACACTGTCATCCTTCTGACCATCTGCTGTCTCAAAGTCCATACAGACAGCAGCAACTATGCGTCTGGGACAGTTTAGCACACATGTGTGTCTTGGGGAGAACAGATAGAAGACAAGAAGAGGCTTATTTCAAATTCAGTTGCCAGTCGCCCCTGAAAACAGCAGGAGGGTTGGGTGCCAGCTACATTCCCCCATGCCCAGGGATTTTTTAATGCCTTGAGAAGTAATCTGGGCTTTTTCTTGGCATCTTTTGTTAAACAGTAGGCTGTCCACAAAATACAGGAGCTTTTGTTAGTCCACTCCTAGGGAATGTACACATGGCAATTTTTGCCAATCCCCAGGCATTAAGAAGCAAGCAAGCAATTTTCCAAAATGAAAGCCCAGATCCAAAAATTATTAAGGAAATGAGTATAATTGAAATCGATTGGATTTACATCCAAGTAATGTTCTCCAGTGTACACTAACTGTTAGGCTTCAGGCAAGATAAGACAAGATCTGTATGCTTTGTCTTTGGGGTTGGCAGCTGTTAAAGACACACATTCTGTACTTAACCCATGGAAGTTAATTCCAGTGTTTTCTTCAGAAATGTGCAACAAATAAGGTATCCATGCAAATGAAGATGCATTATGAGGCCACTATCTTAGATCTCCCTTTTTGGAACCCATAAAAGCCCATTCATACCTTCACTAATGGAGAACTTTACCCTGTTTCGATTTGCTATTTCCCCTTATCAGTATTCATGCAAGATCTTGTTGTGGTTGTCTTGTGTCTCCAAGTAATTTTTCACTTATGGTGACCCAAAAGCGAACCTATCATAGGGTTTTTTAGAAATGTTTTTTCAGAGTGGGTTTGCCATTGCCATCCTCTGAGGCTGAGAGAGTGTGACTTGCCCACGATCTGCCAGTCAGTTTTTATGCTCGAGTGGGGAATCAAACTCTGATCTCCAGAGTCATACTCCAACACCAATAGAGTCATAGTCCAACTACACCATACTGGCTCTCATCATGTCAGATCACCACTGCATAAAAGCAGTATTTGTGTTTAGCCAAAACCATATTGACCAAATATATTTTCTGTCTGTTAGTTTCTAAATTATAATAGCATCCCACATGCCTTTGTTCTGAACCAGGCTAAATTCTCTAATATGTCAGACTACAAGGGACATCTTTCTTCAACATTTGATCCCTTACATAAGCAAGGTTTGGAAATACTGCATGCTGGCGTTTGTGCAGTCCTATATGCCCAGTTCTTCTACTCTTCTCTAAGCAACAAGATGGATTCATGCTCAGTGCTGGGCTTTGATCAGTCTGATACTACAGAACAAGACCGAGAAATTATACATGTTTATGAGATTGGATGGTAGTACATGAATGTACTTGCTCACTATCAAAGTTATTTATATCCTTACAACAGTTGCTGGGCTGGCTGCAGTTATGGACCAGTCTCTCTCAATATATATTATGTGCTTGGTGAGATACACACCAGCTGAAAGGGGCCATGGCAAAAAAGTTAAGAGAACTCTAAATGGAAATGGTATGCGACTAACAAGCTTGGTTTCAAGATCTTGCCAAGATAGCTGCCTCTGAACCACTGTATTAACCTCAACAGCATAGTAACTATGCTGCAGGGAGGAACACAGCAACACTAGCAAGCATTCCTATAGCAAATTTGTCATTTTCCCACCAATCACCATATTGCATTTTAACGAAATTTTCTTGAGGGTCTGACTTCTGAGTTCATCTCTAGAAAGGCAGCAGTAGTGGCCTGGGGCTTCCCTTTGGGTATGTGGAGAGGCATGGCATCAAAAGAGTATGTTTAACATTGGAGAACACAGATCATGGTGTTTCCAGAGCAGAGAGAAAGCATGGGGATAACTGCGGTTAGAGGCTCAAGAAATTCCCTGGGTCAATTAGTTTGTTTTGATTCATGAGTCACTAGCTCTTAGGCCCCTTCACACTAAACAATTGCAGTGATATGACTGCACTTTAATTACCATGGTTACATCTTTTGGATTACTGGCGTTTGTACTTTGGAGACCACCAAGGAATTCCAAGTGCTATAGGCGAAACTTCAGTAGAAGGCAATGGTAAACCACCTTTGAGTATTCCTTGCCTAAGCAAACTCTATGCAATTCATGGGGTTGTCATTAGTCTGTAAGAAACTTGCAGGCATATAGATACAAACACACACAGCATTAGAGTTCTGTGGGAGAGATTTGAAAAGTTGTTGTTGCTAACTGCCCTTGAGTCAACTGCAAATCTTGGCAATCCTGTGGATGAGGCATCTCTAAGCCCTGCTGTCCTCAGCCTCTCTGCTCAGGTCCTACAGACCCAGGCCTGTGCTTTCCTGATCAAGTCTACCCATCTGGCACGTGGTCTCTTTCTACTGCCTTCTACCTTTCCTAGCATCATTGTCTTTTCTAATGAGTCATTTGTTCTCATGATGTTGCCAAAGTACGACAGCCTCAATTTAGTCATTTTGGGCCCGGTACAAACCGTCCCAAAAGGGCAGGCTGGTGGCAGCCTGTTTGCCTGCGGAGGGACACTGCAGCAGTCAAACTGCCCGGTGTCCTCTGCCCCCAAAAGAACCTGGAAAAACTGGGTTCTTTTTAGGACGGCATGCGCACCTCACAAGTGTGCCATATGCTGCATGTCACTTACATCAAGATGGTGCTCCCTATGTGGATGGGATGCAGCCATGATGCCACCGTAGTCACATACTAGTGTTCTGGAGTGTGCGGTTGCTGTGCACTCCGGAACCCTAGTATCAACGGTGGCAGCACGCCACGTCGGGCCCATCTGTCCTGGGCTCCAGAGAGAGTTCTGACTTGACTGTTCTAGGACCCAGTTGTATGTCTTTTTGGCTATCCTTGGTATCCTCAGCACTCTTCTCGAACACCACATCTCAGAGGAGTTTATTTTCTTCCTAGCAGCTTTTTTCACTGTGCAGTTTTTGCATCCATAGATGGTGAGGGGGAATACAATGGCTTGAATTATCCTTTCTTTAGTGTTCAGAGTTACGTTTTTACACTTTATGATCTTGTCCACTTCTTTCATAGCTGCACTCCTCAATGTCATGGCCAGCCAAGAGCAGGTCTCAGAGGATGAGGATGAGGTTCCTCCAGTGCAAGAGGTAATTGAGGCTACACCAGGTGCTAATTCTGCTCCAGTGCAAGAGGTAATTGAGGCTACACCAGGTGTTAATCCTGCTCTGCCAGAAGCCAGCCCTGATCTCCCAGCCCCAGAGGAGGAGGCTCAGCCAGGTCCTAGTGCTGGTGGGATTTCTCTGGTGGTACAGCAGCCTAGTGGTGTTTCTGGGGAGGAACCAGGCTTGGAGGTTCCCTCTTTTAGGCAACGCAGGGCTGAAAGTGCTGGCAGACACAGGTCCAGGAGGATTGCTGAGAGACAATTGGCAAACAAGCCTCAGCTGGCAATGAAGAGAGAATCTCCTACTTAACCACCTGTGAGATGCTAACTCGGTGCCAGAGTTTATTGCATGATCCTTTGGTGTGTTTGCTGCCTGCACTGGCTCCCTGTATCTTGACTCCTTGTTGTCTTGACTCTGGAACAGACTGGACTATTGCTACCCTCTGGCTGACCTGACCTATTTTTTTAATTTCTTGACTGAAGTCTCGGTTCTGATCAACATTTAACCTAGCTGTGTGAACTCTTTGTCTATTTCAATATTCTTGTTGTCTAAAGTGAATTCTTGTAGATTTTCAGTGATCATTGTTTTTTTGTTTTTGTTTTTTAATGTTCACCATTAATATGATCTTGACACTTTCCTCCTTGACCTTCTTAAGTAATTGCTCCAGATTTTGTTTGTTTCTGCTAGTAGTATTGTGTTGCCTGCATAGCTTAGATTGTTAATACACCTTCTACCTTTCCTCAAACTGCTGATCCTAGGATTGCATAGGATAGAACCATGGCAATTAAAATGGAATTATGGTACTATAAATGTATAAAGTGAAAGTGTCCCTGGAGAAACAGCTGTTTGTGGGGAGATACAGAGAGATCTTGTCTCAAAGTCTTGTGTTTGTTCAAGTGGTTTTATGTAAAAAGGACATGAGAGAGAAATTGCATTTTATCACATATAATTAAAGGTATCCATCATGTGTTGTTTTAGTGCTAGTTTGAGCAATGAACTAGTTTGAGCATTGGACTACAACTCTGGAGACCAGGATTCAAACCCCCCCCCCCACTCAGCTACAGAAACTCACTGAGTGACCTTGGGCAAGTCACACACTCTCAGCTTCAAAGACAACCCCCCGAGCAAATCTTGTAATGAAACCCCCCTGATAGGATTGTTTGAGGGTCACTGTAAGTCAGAAATGACTTGAAGGTACAGAACAACAACATCATTTAATAGTACTAGTTAGAGACTTGTGGGGGGCGGGGGGTGCATGTTTAGTTTCAAATGCAGTTTCCAGTAGTTAGGAAACAGAGAGCCTGTTCCCACTTGCGATTTACAACGCTTTAAAATACACCGGTATCAGTTAAATCGATTCAAAATAACCCTGGTCTTATCCTGCGTTCCGAATCGCTTTTTTTTCTTCGTTCTCATTTACCAATTGATTCGCTTTAAGTGATCTGCTTTCATTCCTATTCAAATAAAACGGTGTATATATAAATCGGTTTTAGCCTTATTTCATTCCCACTCACCATTTTGGGGCTGTCAATCAAAGCAACGTCATCATAACGTCACTTTTAAATTTCGCGGTTTGTTATAAAAGAACCAATGAGGAGGTGCTTAAAGTGCCTATGAGTCCTGCAATTATTCATGGGGAAGGATGGTTGAGGGAGAGAAAACTGCCCAAAGTACTTTTGCTGCCTTGGAAGAAAGACCCCAGGCTGGGGGAGGCTTCTGGCAAAGCGAATTTGAAAAGCCCAAGCTGTTTCCAGAGAAACTATGGGGATGGGTTTTGCAGGACAGCATCCCCTCTTCATGTCTCCCAAGACAGCCAGGGAGAATCCCTTCAGAGAGCCCGGAGATCAATGGGAGAGGCTTCTGGCAAAGCAAATTTGGGGAGCCCAAGCTGTTTCCAGAGAAACTATGGGGATGGGTTTTGCAGGACAGCATACCCTCTTCATGTCTCCCAAGACAGCCAGGGAGAATCCCTTCAGAGAGCCCAGAGCTCAATGAAGGAGGCTGCTGGAAAAGCAGTGAGAGAGCACTCTTCCCAAAGATTCTTTTTCCAGGGTTGGAGGAGAAGGCAGATTCCGTTTGAGAAAGAGAGGGAGAAAGGCTCTATTCCCCCCCCCCAATTGATCAGAGCCCTTCCCTGCCTGGGCGAGATCAGATGCCTCCTCGCGAGGAGGCTTCCCTTCCCTGCCTGGGTGAGATCAGATGCCTCCTCGCGAGGAGCCTTCCCTTCCCTGCCTGGGGGAGATCAGTGCCCAAGCGGGCAGGGAATGCCTCTTTGAGAGGAGGCTTCCCTTCCTGCCTCTCCTCCGTTAGAAATGGGCTCTCCCCACACAGAGGGGAGGTTGCAATCCACCGGGGGAAGCCTTGTAGTCCTTTGGCAGATGCAGGCGCTTGAGCAGCCGGGACTTCAGGTGCTTAAAGCGCTGAAGAGATTAAGCGCCTGTAAACCATTAAAATAAAAAATAAAAAAAATCCTTATCTCTTATTGAAAGACCACAGCGGACAAAGGGGTGAGGGAAGCAAAAATGGCGACATCCACGACGGATGGGGACAGAAAGGGCAACTCCCCCAAGGCCAGCCCCATCGCACTCTGCTCTTCCCATCCAGCTAACCCGATTTCAAAGGCTGTCGTTCCTATTTAAATGCTCCGGTTCCTATCCCGATTCAAGGGAAAAATGTAGGTTCGACCCTTCTATTTTTTTAACCCGCGTTAAATGACGATAACACGAATCAAATTTATAAACCGCTGTACGATTCGATTTCTAGTGGGGACGATTGCGGGTTGTTCTAGAACTGTTCTAGATTTAATTCGGTTTCTAATAGGAACGATGTACCTTGAATTCGATTTGTAACACGGAGTATAAGCAAGTGAGAACACCCCCAGAGACGAGGAGGCTATGAGAATTTGGGAAAACAGGACATTCCTACTCCCTTTATAAGCAAATGCCATTGCTGGGGTACCGCCCTCAGTTTATAATCAGAAATTCAGAGTTTTCTGAAAATAATAACCAGGTGGGCTGCTTCAAAAGTAATGAAGCCCAGTCTGACAGATAAAGCATAGCAAAATAACCCTTCCCTGACTGCTGAAGGCAGAGATCCCAGGAGAGAAAATCAATGAATTGGTAAACTCTGTCTTGTGCTTTGACCTAAGAAGGCTTCTTGATACTTTGGATGATAAGATAAGGATTCCCACAGTGTGAGACTTTTACTCACCTCCAGTTCAAATGTCTTAGCTGCTCTCAACATTTGAAACCATTTCATAATTAATTACCCACTTACGGTGCAGATTCTTGCCACTTCATAAGTTCTCTGGGTAACATCTTATGGCATTTGTGCACAGAGAGAGAGCTACAAAATTAATTATTTTCCATGGTGTTAACTGGACAGTGTACAAGTGCTTCCATGCAAGGTGCTTCTTATTGAAAAACCTCTTCACAATTTCTTTATATCATTATGAAATCATTGCTCCTTCCTCCTCAGTGATTGTATTATTTGTTAAATTAATATCCTGCACGCTCAAGACTGCATACATAGCTTTCTTCCTGCCTTATTTATCCTTATAACAACCTGTTAAGCAGATCAATCAGGATGAGAAAGAATGATTGACCCAAATTCACCTGGGTGGTGTCTGCATGGGCCAGGATACTCCGTGGCAGCCTGGAATATCTTTGTTCAAAAACTGCCTTGACCTCCCCCCATTACCTGTGCCCCTCTGTTGTCGTGCCAGGAGGCTGTGTGCATGCGTATCCCACTGTGCCATCTGGTATGGCTGCTGTCATGTTGCATCACTCTCAAGACACCCAGTGTCAGAGCAAGTGACTTACCACCACAGTGCCTGCACTGAGCATCATAGCAGGACATGATTTAAACAGCCACAAAGCATTTTAACAGAGGGCTCTGAATCTTTCAGGAAGATCCAGAGCAACTAGTGGGTTAATTTAATTCATTACAAGGGGATGGCATTGTCCAGACTGTGCAAACCAGACTCTGAAATTGGGCCCTGGATGGTGGAGTTTTAAAACATTTGCTCTCTGTACCCTAGCCCTCCCAGGGCCCACATACTCTAAAGGCACCAGAACCCATCTGATCTTGAAAGCTAAGCAGAGCCCCCTTTGGACAAGCAAGGCCAGAGGAAAGAATTATTCAGTTTCTCTGGAGTTAATACAAAAGAGAAGAATTTTTAATTTTGTGATAAAACTAAAACCAAAAAGTATTTCATTTATTAAAATATAAATACAACTCCCCAACCCCTACCCCACATGAAGTAAAGTATCTAGGAATCCAGAACATACAACTTATTTTTCTTTTAAAATGTGTTTTCAGCAAAACATATAAGGAGAAGGGTAAACCTCAACAAGTGCAGTTCTAGAAGAAGATTTGGGACCTATTCTAAACATTTTGGGGTATTTTTCTTGAATGTTCATGGATGGCAAGACCATCACATCCAAGACTAGCTATGAAGAAGTCTGAGAATATTTCATCTCTGATGAGCAAAAAAACACTGGGGTAACCTGACAAGTCCAAAAACTCTCTTACATAACAAGCAATAGTGTACAATGCTTTTTGGGTAGTGGACAATGGACATAATCACTCTTTCTCTGCTAAGAGAGGATAGAACAGAAGAGTATGTTGAAGCTTAAAGTAGGTAGGTGTGCTTGTGCGTGTATGTGCATCTATCCCAGTGAAGCATTTTCCATTCCAAAGGGACTGATGCTGAAGCAGGCCTCCTGTTGAGAAGGAATGGTGTTCTCCATCCCCCTGCTGAGATAATGGGCTAGTGAGAAGGAATATACAGCAGGGAATCATGGTGTGCAAGGAAAGGCCTGGGAGTTAGTCTTTGACCTGAGGTGAGCAAATTGCTGCCTTTTGTCCCCATGCATGCATTGTATTGGGAACAGAAGAGGAAATAGCTGCATTCCAGACATTAACATGTCAATGTAAACAGAGGAGGGGAATGGGAGGGGAGGAAAGTGTGTGTGTGTATGTGTGAGAGAGAGAGAGCGAGAGCGAGAGAGACTACCTCATACAAGGGATGCCTGTTTCCCTGCCCAGTGCCCCTACAATATTTAGGAAATTTGTTAGCGAAACTAAAGAAACAGAGGCTGCTGAATATAAATATTACCTTTGATGTTAAATTTGAGCTACAACAAATGCATGCACCTACAGGGATCTGTTTTTATGAGTTAGGTTTAAAAGGAGTGTCAAAGTGTGTGACAATATTGCATATTACTTGTGGTGGTGCAGAGTAGTAAAGTTTTAGCAAAGGAGGTTACTGTGATAAATGCACACATATCTTATCCATAAATATAACAGCAGCTGCTGCAATAGTTATAGCCTAACACTCAGCTTGCAAGGAGAACACGATTGTATACTTTTGTCAGTAAGCTCTGTTGAATTGGGCAAGGGTGTTCTCATGGCTGTACATGGAAAAGACACTGAGCTTTAGGAAATCTTAATGGATTAATCCAGTTTTTAGCTTTCAGGAAGAATGCAACAATCTTGAAAAGAGGTTTTGCAATATATTGCCCGCATGAAGTAGAATGCCATCAAAGAAAAAGAAGAACTATCTAGCCTCTGCTAAGCTATGTTCCTCATCTCTGAAATCTTCTCTGCTGATTGCTTTAAAAACTACCATAAAAAACTGGAAAGATTTGTATCTCTTTAACCTATCAGAACATGGGGCCTGTCAATTAACCCGCATCCATTTTCTGGGAAAGAAATTCCACAGAGGTTCACCACCCACCCCTGTGTACCCACATTTCATCATCCACTACATCACAGGTTGTGCTGATCATAAAACCGTAAGAAAATCTTTATAACCAATTATTCTGCCCACCTGTACAAAAAACATCTACAGGTTCAGCAAAAATTCAACAAGGAAGAGTAGCAGGCATATTTGAATGTCATTTTGATTTCACTATTTGAAAGCAAAAAATAGGAGAGAGTTTTTTTAAAAACCAACACAATGGACGTCCGTTAATTGTTCAAACCTATATGTATCAATAGACTAACTAAAGAAGACTCAGGTTATTTCTGAATTTGGGGCCTAAAGCCAAAGTGACCATCAGTAAATGTGTTCAGGAGTGAGGGATTCCTGAGGAACATAATCTTCGCGGCAGAAGAAAGAAAGTTTAAAACGAATATGCTAAAACCAATACTTATACGGGTTTATATCCATTTCTGTCCATCTATTGGCTATCCAAATCCCAGTAACATGCCTGTAATTTAACTGCTGCTTTGGGAGCCAATCTTGGCCAAAATAGAAATAAACAAAATAAACAATTGTCCACACTGAAGAGATAGTGTTTTAGCCTCACTACAGTAAGGATGATAGTCCAGAAAGAAAGAAAGAGAAGAAAGAAAGAAAGAAAAAAAAGAAAAGAAAGAAGAAACTGTAATGTAGGAATCACTTTTTTTCATTGTTTTTATATTTAGGCTGCAATTCTATGCACAACTTCTGGGATCAAGCCCACTCCCCAAACACAGTGAAACTTAACTTCCAGTAATTCCTAAAGGCCACCGATATTGTCTGTCTTAGAAGCTAAGCAGGGTCCGCTCTGGTTAGTACAGGGGCCCTCAGTCACTGCAGTTAGGGGCACAGGACCTCCATGAGAGTGGAAAACTGAAAAATTAAAAAAAACACTATTTTTTTTAAAAAAACTGAGAGCACACCTCTTTAGGAATCTCTAGCACCTTCAGCATACCACGCAGTCAACATCCCGTAGCGTTGACCATAGAATTGTGATGAAGGACATACAAATGCCAAGGGAAGAGTTTTCTCAGGAATCTCAGTCCTCCAGTATGACTTTATGGTCAACCTCTGGCAGATTTACACCAGAAGATCTAGAAATTCTAGAGAGAACATTCTAATCAAAGCTTGTAATAATCAAATCCACAAAAGACCACGAACCAATACAAAATACTGTAGGCTATATTTTAGAGGAAGGAACTGGCAAAACCCGCTCTGAGTATTCTTGCATAAGAAAACCCAATGAATTCTTGAGCTTGCCATAAACGGACAGGGGACTTGAAGGTACGACACACACAAAATTGATAGATCCCTTGAAAGAAATGTCTGGAAAATGCTGAATGAGTCCAGAACTAACTGACAAAGAACCACATCACGACTGACTGAGATGTGTAGCCATAAATCACTATTCCACAATCATTCCCTATTGTTATTGGTGATATCTTTCCTGCTGTGTAGAGATTTGGCCCAAGATTGCATTGGAATGTGGCATCCATTCTTTGGAGGAGGTAAGCTAGAAGGACTGTTGCAGGGAAGTAATCTCTCTCTTATCAAGTGGTGTGGGTCCTATGTGCCTTCAAGTAGCCTGTTGACTTATTTGACCCATGAATTTTATAGGTACTAACCAGAGCTCACTAATCAGCTTCCAGGATCAGATGGGATTTGGAGTCTTTAGGGTATTTCAGAAGCTTGCTTTCAATGGGAATTGCTAAAGATTAGACATTTATCATGCTAGGAGCGGGAGGCTAATTTCGACAACCTTACCAGCAGCACTGACATGAAAAAAAACAAAGGAACCATGTACAACAATGGAATACTACCCGCGTGATTTATTTTATATCACATGGTACTGATCTAAGTGTGTTACAGTGACATATACACATCTGAACACCCACACCAGGAGATTCATAAGCAACTACCAAAATGACAAGGGAGGGAATGATAGGGTATCTGGGTAGTGTATCCCTAAGTTCTGTAGTTGCAAACAATGAAAGCAATCTTAGAACTTTATATTCCAAATTAATTTAAAACAACACCAAAATGTACTGTTGTTTTCTTTAAAAAAAATGCTCTGCTGTGCCACTGATTAGCAATCATCATAATAACAACAACTTCACGGATGAAGATTTACTGGAACTCCAGTGACCAGTTGCAATGTACTTTTATCAGCCTCTAGTTGCTATTGGATGTTTTCTACAGCAGAGGCTTGAAGAACTTTGAACATATAGGACTCTGAATGAGTAATTCTGTTTTTTATTTGAGGGTCTATAGATAATTCTCATTATTTATCACATGGTGTGGTTTAAATATATTTATCACATGGTGTTGTTTTTATATAATGTCAATGCCCCTGCAACTCTGGTGAAATTGAACACAATAACTCATGTTCTTCTGCTCTGTCCCTTTTATTTTGGAATTCGGGGAACTCTTATTGAACATATATAAAGGCATTCCCTGGTAATTCAGAGGTTTTTTGTACTCTTGTTCTGTCAGGGCAGTATACACCGAATATTGATCACGATAGCAAATTTTTGTGCTGCTGCAGTTAAGATCCTTGAAAATAAGATTTAGTAAAATTGTGTATTTATATTTATGTCATATTTTATATTATTTATGACTTATATTTATATTCATTGTATTGATGTCTGTAGGTGTATGTTCTTACATAGTATGTATGTTTTATGTATTCATATGAATTTGGGAATATGTCATTGACCGAATAAATGATTGTTTGTTGGGTTAGCACAATATGCGACTAAAGGCAAGTGTAGGGTACCTCTCGGTGTTGGATGTGATTGAAGAGATCTGATCCTTCCACATAGGCTACATCCTTTTTCCTGGTGCCTTTAAATTAAAACTGTAAAGTTGTTTGAAGCCATTTGAAAGAGATGATAGAGAGAAAGAAACCAAAAATGAATTACATAGCTTCTTTGGCATGTACATTGCATGAATTTTGATTGTGATTTAAATGAAACACAGACAAAGCCCAGAAGCCAAACAAAGCTGCTTCGAGTCACAGTGGAGGTATGGTGTTTCATGATGCATGTGTCTAAGAGTCCAGAACCACACCAAAGCCACACTCCCGTCCTTAGGGCTGGAGCGTGGCTTTGATGCGACTTCTGGACTCTTAGGACACATGCATCATTGAAACACCATACCTCCACTGTGACTCGAAGCAGCTTTATTTTGGCTGTCTGTAACAGGCCAAAGTGTGGGAATTCGAATATCACCTGAAATTCACTGGGTGGCTAGTAAGCAGTCATTGCAAATATGTGCTAGTGACAATCTATTAATTATTTAAAATTGGGATGGGAATCCTTCAACCTTACAGGTTCTCTCCAGCTATTTAGTGATTTTAAATAAATGAATGAATAAAAATTGTATTGCTTCCTAATATGTTATCCAAAAGGGTAGAAATTTTAGTGTTTGTTTCTGACCTGACTGACCACGACTCAGACTTTATCGCACCCATTTTTGTCTCTGTTACTGGTATGATTTTACCGCATGCCCACCATCCTCCAAAAGGCCCGTTCCATCCCCCAGCCAAGCTGTTCTGCTTCTGCTGAGGCACGTGAAACGTTCTGGTCAGAAGTCTTCCAACTGAGCAAAATGGCACCCGTCAGCACTGAAGCGGGACGGCTTTGGTGTGGGGGACAGAAACAGGGCCTTTTGGAGGACGGTTTGGTGTGCAGTAAAATCCGTTTTTGAGAGGACGCGCACACAAGCATCCACTTTCCTACCCGTAACGGGAGACACAAACGGTGCAATAAAGTTCTCAGCCAACTTCAATAGGGGGGGATGAGATGAGGCCAGAACGTCTGTACGTTGTTCTAACTTTCACTCTCATTGCCAAAGACAGGGCATAGATGCCGATAATGGCACAAATACAGTGGTCTGCAATGCAGAGCTTGGGGAAAAAACCCTTTTGAACTATAACTCCCAAAATTCTGGATTTTGTAGTAAAACTAGTATGCTAACTTTCTAAGTGCTGCTCAGTTTGATGGTCCATCATGTATCCCTAAACACTTCAACTGTGAACTTTTTCTTGAGATGGACATCTGTTCAATGATCTTTCACTTTCCCTAGAGAACAATGAGGTGAATGGAACTTCTATTGGTAACAATTATTTGCTGAGGTAGGATGCAGAAGTATATAACAGAACATGCTGCTCTTATATCACATTATTGCCACGCTGCTGTGACACTCAGGGTTTGGAAGGTCAAGCAGATGGGAGAAATGGCTATTTATTCCAGGTGAAGGTTAGCACCCACTCTTCATACTTGGGCAGTGCAATTTTGATATGTCCAGTTTTTATTTTGCTCCCCCCCCAAAGCATAATCTGGGGTACCTGTTCGCCAATAGCAAAATACAAGCCTGAGGGCAGGGAACCGTCTAATTAAAAGATTGTATGTACAGCGCTGTGTAAATTTACAGCGCTTTTATAAATAAAGGTTAATAATAATAACAATAACATCCCAACATACCATTGCACGACTATAAAAAAGTGGAGAAAGGATTGGTCCCTTGGGGAAATGTTTCTGACTTCTAATGGAAATTAATCTCTCACTGTAGGAAAGAACAGGATTGATTTCAAAATTCTTCAGCATTTATGGTGCTTGTTTAAAAATTCCAGATAATTCTTTGTCTTTGTCACCCAGGGCACAATCAAACAGTGGAACACATTTTATTTCAACATAATTTTTATAGTGCTATAAAGGGCTATCTTATAACTCAGTTCCTTATCCAACTGCCTGGAAAGATAGTTGGATTTTATTTTCTATCTTTGCTAGATATAAGGTAGCAATAAAACAGTCAACTATATTATTGCTGCTGTTAAGATGAATTTGGGATGACTCAATATCTGATGATAATAGATTCTGGATGGGAAATGGTATGGTCAATGTTTATAATGTTAGGTTGGCTGTTGCTTTTTTTTGTATGCTTATGGAATTCATGGATGTTTAGTTGTATTTTATCTTTAGAGTTGTATTTCTTTTATTGTTTTTATTGTTTTGCTTTTATAATTTTTATTATTCGCTAATGCCCATAAAAGCCTAGAAATTAAATAATCACAATTCTAACCTGGTATGGGTGAAAGGCAAAAGGTGTGATGTAGGCTTCCCAACTGCTAATCCAACCACCTCCAATGACAACTCCAACCGCATGCTTACAGCTGTTGACAAAGAAGATACTTTTTACAAAGTCTGTTTGTGACTACCTAGTCATCGCTTTACCATTTCATTCTCTGTCCAATATTTTTGTTCTTCTCCACCATCACCCCGTTCCCCTGTCCTCTGTCTAGCTGGAAGGTTTTAGTAGCATTACTAAAGGAGGGATGGGGAAACACAGAATTTTACTGTCCTAATGGAGCATTGTATCCTCAGTAAACAATGCAATAAAAGCTTGAGCTGAGTAATAATGAGATTCTGTTCCAGCTGATCCTACTGTAGTTGTATGTTCCTGCCTATAACAGGTAAAGTAAACAGCAGCTGTTTCCAGAATCCCTTACAGAGTATGTTGAACAGCAAAACAGCTACTAGAACCCCCTCAGCACAGCTACTTGTCTAACATCTGCTTAAGAGAAATTTCCATGTATGCCTTACTGAACTCTTTGAGGGAAGGATTGGATCAAGGTACAGTATTATAACTGAAGAGAGTCATAAACCTGGGCCATAAAGTAGCCCCCTCATAAATAATAGACCCAAGTTAAAGCTAAATAGATATATTAATATGATTACCAAATTAGTAAACTTAAGTATTCTCTACTCCTCTGCTCTTGGAAGATTGCCAATGAATACCAGATGCTGTAGGCTATATTTCAGAGGAAGGAACTGCACAAACCACCTCTGAGTATTCCTTGCCTGAGAAAACCCTATGGAATTCATAGGGTTGCCATCAGTTGACAGGTGACTTATTGACAAGTGACAAAGGACTAGTCTACAGGTAAGTTTATTGTACACATTGCTGAGGATTTTCACACATTGACATCAAGAATTAATTGTCTTTACTTTCTTGTGTAAATTCACATCTGTTCACCTTCCCTCTGCCAAAATGTGCAGCTATCCAAATCCATACAAAGCAGATAAACAGCCACATGTGCAATAATGCATTTCCTGCAGAGTTTAAGGACTTTGTCGGGACTCCTGCCCCATAAAAAGGCTGAACTCCTGCGAATTGTATTTGGCCAGATTGCATTCTATACAACTGGAATGAAGAGTATTTTATTCATCTAGAATACCTCAAAACTCTTATCTCAAAAAAGTATTGCTGGAAGCAAGAAAACACTTGATTGCAAATACTGATGATGTAGATGCTTGTGTATCTCCACAGCAATATGTGAAATGTATGTAGTGCTTTCTGCTTTTGGAAACACCTTTGTGTTTCAGCCCATATATTAAACATCTATTTCTTGTTTGGTCTATACAATGAAACAGAACCTCGTGCCACAATAAAACAATTGTGTAATTGATTACCCAAGATCTTGTTGCAGTAAATTTGTTTAGTCTTAAACATAGTGCCACAAAATTCTTTTGCAAGTATGTTAACCTCAAATGCCTTATCCATGATGAATAAGTGACAATCCAGCTTTGAAAAATGGGCTGCTGCCATAATTTCAAAATCTAGGATGGATAAGGTTTGAGGTTGCAACGGACTGTTTATGATCATACATATTTTGCCTGTGAGTGGATCATATTTTCCATTAACCTCTTGATCATGATAAACTGCTACCATTATCACATCTAACTGATAGAAATACAGTTGGAGTTGCCAAATCTATGCTTAGAGTACAGTACGTAGAGCTTTACAGTGCAGTACTTAGAGCTTTACGTGCATTCTTAATTTATGATTCTCACTTCTGCATTTCACCCTCTGTTGACTATCTCTAGCTTTGTTGTATTATCTATGCTTGAAAGATTTTAGTATGGTTTAGTTCTTGTGATATGGATGGAAGCATTTAGCACCTATCATTTGCTCATGCATTTTATCTCATGTTATTAACTCATGCACTGGTTGTGCTATTGGCTCATGTGCTATATTGGGGTAGGGATAACTGTTTTATTTATTTTATTTATATCCTGCCCTTTTTTCAGCAGAAGGCTGTTTTACGACTAAGTTAAAAACCAGATACAATTGAAAACTTTATGATACAAAAGTTGAGACAATTAATTAGTCATCATATCAAAATACCCATAATTTAAATAATTTATAAAGTAGAAGATTATTTAAAAGACAAAACAATAAAGATTTAATAAATGCAGTGCATGCACCGCATTAAAAAAATATCCTCTGCACCTCTAGTTAATCTCCAAAACCTGTTTAAATAAAAGGGTCTTCACCTGCTGGTGAAAGGAGAGCCAGATGGAGCAGCCCAGCCTCTGGTGGAGGCTTATTTGATTTTACAGTTATGAGGCCTACTGAATTGGTTTTACAAGGTGTCAAATAAACTGAAATGATAAAACAAACAAAAATCTTCCAGATGAATATGTTTAAGATCTTATGATAGTGCTCCCCAAAATATGTAAAATTGGAATGGAGGAGAAAGGACAGGATTTTCTGCTGCTTTTCAGTTTTACATTCCTTTTCTGTTCAAAGTTTGCCAGAGCTCAAGCTTGGGCATTTTCCCAGATGTTACACAAAATTAAAAAAAAGAGCAGGCTTTCACTGACTAGAACAAGGTTGGACATATACTTTCGGGACTGGATCCAGGCTTATGTCATACTCAGGGTAGCCCACTGAAATGCTCTGGATCTTCTCCAGCTATGAATAACCCTGGATCCAATTTATTGTTAGTTTACTGTATCTATGTTAAACTTTTTCTGTTGTTCTTGTTATTTTTAAAAAGCTATTGCCAGCTTTGCAGCCCAAGGGCTTTCCTACACATTCAACTCGTTTTGCCACAAATACACTTTTGTTTCTCATTTGTTACACCTAGCCCTCATGACTCTCCTCATGGTTATGCATCTGTTGCCTGGGTTGTGTGGGGCTTTTTTTCTGTCAAGCCCTCAAATACACAATATTTTGCATATATGTTAAAATAAAATGTTCTGTTTTATTTTATTATTTGATAGGATTTCTGGACAGCCATTCACCATAATGGAATCCATGGCAATGTGTAATATTAAAAGTCTAATAAGCTATATGGCATTGTACTGGACTTTTACAGAACAACATCAAAGTCCAAAATGTGTAACGTTTCCATAAACATTTGTTAGAATTTCTAGGCTGTCATCCATCATAACCGATTCCACGGTCAAAGTCCAACACAATGTATGGTTTTATGTAGAAATTTTATAATACAATACAAAAATCTAAAGCATAACATGTTTCCTGTTTACTGTGTGTAATGTTTGATTGTGTGTGTTGTCAGCACAGAAGCTGTCTTGGGGGGTTTTAGATGACAACTCCCAGCCAGGGGATTCCAGTAACTGTAACCTAAAATATAATTTCCTCAAGGTTTGTCATAGAAACATTGGCTATAACTTGTGGTGAAATTATTGAAGAGAAGCATGACATACCCTCAGCTCCCTGGCACCCATTAAATTTTATTACTCTTTTTAAAGGGTTTACTTAATTCCTCAGACCTCCTGTACTGTCTGGTTTCACCATTAATGAATAAAATTCTTCTTTTTTGTGTCTATCGCTGCACTAGCCTCTGCACCTATATTCTAATGTAATAATTCCTTCAGTGTAATCCTCAGTCATAAAGTCTCTCTCTCTTCTCTCTCTCCTCTCTTTTTCTCTCTCTATATATATCCCCCATTATCTCAGCATATTCTTTGTGGGAGAGGGGGAGAGAAGGAAATGGTTTGGGAACTTGCCATTGGGAGGGAAGCTTGGAAAAAGAGAGAGGAATTCTCAAGCTGCCCCCTGGAATGTTCTTGCAAGTCAAAGGATTTTGTGCCTTTTTGTTAGTTACAAGCAGCCATCACCTGTCAAATGGGGGCAAATGTAAGGCAGTGGGGTGGAGTAGGGGGGTGGCGGAGAGAGGCTTCATTGTGGGTTGTGCAGTGAGAAGAGCAGATGGCAAAGGCGGGCTCTTTCTTTTTAAACCAGCCTTGTTTGGCATTAAAGACAACAGATCCTCTCACAGCTTTGATTAAATAAGATTTATTTCCAGAGGCAGCTGGCAGGCAGGATGCTTATCCTCTGTCAATAAATACTCCTCCTCTAGCAACGAGCTGCCTGTGCCCTCTTCATACACATATACACAAGCACATGAAGGTGATTAGAAAGAAAGAAAGAAAGAAAGAAAGAAAGAAAGAAAGAAAGAAAGCACCCTCCAGGTTCTGAGATCTGTACCAGTTAATGGATTTTTTCCCCAAAAATCTCCTTATATTTTCTCTCTCTGCTGCTACTCCAAAAACATTCTATTAAAAAGCCCCTCCATATCTCCATCACCACTAGGAAATTAAAAAGCAAGAAGAGTCCCATTCTGGGATATCCCCTTCCCAAGTGTTTCTACCATCTGAAGACAGTCTCATGCTTGGAAACAGCACTATGCAGAGCTTTATAATTCTATAAATTATTTTCTATGCTCGTTTTGTTTTGTGTGTGTTTGTAGTCCCCCTTATTGGCAGGGAGAGACTTGTAGTCTTAAAAGGTAGTATTTTCAAGTTTGGTAAAATTGTATCTTTTAAAAAAAAAAAAAAGTCAGCTTGCTGGGACATCTTGAAAAGGGACAAAAAAGTGAACCAAAACATTTTACATTAATGTGGGCTACGCTCATGCTGGCCTTGAATGGATGACTCCTGATCTGGAATCCCAATTTCACTATCTACAATGTCTTGAGAGACTGGCAGCAATTACTTAGCATTATTCCTGTAAAGTAGCAGACTGCCATCACATCTCCAGCAAGTCAGGTAATATAAGGAAAAAAGGTCTCTAGCGACTCAAGGCTGGACACCCCTTTGAGCGGACTGCATGCCATGGCCCTGATCCAGCATTTTTCCGGCCCAAAAAGAAGTGGCAAAATGCATGCTCCCCTTCCTAATTTGTTTGAAATAATCTGCATATATAAAATCTAGCATCCCTTGGTTGAGGCTAGTTTGCTATGTATACTGATGTGTGTCTTTTCAAGGAACAATCTTTCAGTCATGATAACCTGTCCTGGCAGTGGTCCTATCCAGACATATTTCCTTTCTCAGGCTTGCATCCGTACTACAGAAATAATCCAGTCTGACACTGCTTTAACTGCCATAGCTGAATGCTGTGGGATTTTGGGAATTATTGGCGCCCCTTTGGGGCGGCCTGCACCCACCCCTTTCCCCGATGGATCGGGGCCTCAGCTGCCACAGTGGCAGCCCCAAGGCCCCGATCCACCGCTTTTCCAAGCCACGGGGAAGTGGCAAAAGGCCGCTTCCCCGCAGCCTAGAAAGGACACCCTGACAGCGGCGGGGGAAAAGAGAAAGGGGCTGATCGGCCCCTTTCTCTTTTGTGTTGCTGGTGCAGCCATGTAAAGGCTGCGCCAGTGACACAAATGAAGGAAGAAGCTCCGTTTTGGAGCTCCTTCCAGCACTGCTGAAAGGGCACCAAGACGTCATGTCCGTGCCGCTGCATTTGGAGGCGGCACAGCCGTCGTAATGGCGGTGCCCATGTAGAAAGGGCGCCGCCATTACAACGTACTAGGGTTGCAGGGCGTCTGGAAAGGACACCCCGATGCAACCCTAGTATGTGAGCAGGCCGGCGCTTTGCGCCGGTCTGTACAGCACCATTGTTTATGTGGTACTAGAGCTGTCCAATAGTGCCACTAGAGATTCCAGAATTCCATAGCACTGAGCCATGGCAGCAAAAGTGCTATCAAACTGGATTATTTCTGCAGTGTGGGCGCAGCCTCATTTAGAAAGGGGCAAATATTGATCAGTCCCAAGGGTCCTTTCTCACTATACAACTATGATTCTACTTTACCAGCCATGACTGCATCCTATGGGATCCTTGGGCCTGTAGTTCATAGTGATATAATTGTATAATGTGAAGGAGCTAGGGGGTTGCTTTCTCCCTCTTTTGACTCCTTACCAGATTGTTAGAACTGCACTTGGAAGGCTCAATGGCTTTAGCATTAGGAAGATCTCAGGTAGAGACATTTTTGGATGCAAGTCCACAAACCACAGGACATCATGTCCCTGTTAGCCCAAACTGCACACTAGGGATCTAAACATGCATTGTAATTTGCATACTCCCAAAAAATCTAAATTGCAAAATAAATAAATAAATAAATAAATCCTACTCTAGTTAGTACAGGTTGAGTATCCATTATATGAAAAACCAAAATGTTCCAAAATCTGAAACTTTTTGTGTGCCAACGTGACAAAGTGTAGTTAAATTATAGTTTGACTTATAGTTCAAATTGCTGTTTTAACTGTTTCAAAAATGAATTCTAGGATTGTTTTTAGGCTACTCTTATGAGTTTTAAAAGAGTATTTTAAATTTACAAATTTTTATTTTTAATTTTTAAAAGGTTTTAGCTTTGTATTGTCTTAATTCCTTTTCATTTGTTCATCACCTTGGGAATCCTTGGAGGTTGGAAGCCAATACAGAAATACTTTAAATAACTGAATGAAGTAAAAAAAACTAACTTTTCCATGCAGTGTATCTCCCTTTGTCCAAATATTTTCCAAAAAATATTTTAAATGCTAGGAGGAGAGAGCTAGGAACCTCAGAATTGGGCTTGAATATTTCACTTTCCCACCTCAGGTTTTAGGGCTTGTCAAATATTTTCTATGGTCCAAAACACTCTGCAGAGATAATCTGATTTGAGACAGCTTTAAATGCCCTGGCTCAGTGCTGTGGAACTGAGGAAACTGTAGTTTTGTGAGACATTTAGCTTCTCTGTCAGAGAGATCTGGTGCCACATAAACTACAATTCCCAGGATTCCCTAGCACTGAGCTAGGGCAGTTAAAGCAGTCTCAGACTAGATTATTTCAGCAGTGTTTGGGACCTGTGTCTACTGCAGTTTGGGGTGGCCAGCGATCCTTCTATCTTTTTTACAACACTATTCTAGCTAACATCTATCACCTCCCTCCTTCCAGGCTATTTCTTTTACTCAGAAACAAATGCCTAATGTGAAGTCGAAGGCTTTCATGACCGGCATCCATAGTTTTGTGTGTGGGTTTTTTGGGCTATGAGGCATGTTCTAGAAGAATTTATTCCTGATGTTTCACCTGTGCTGGCATCTTCAGAGAAATGTCTGATGTGTTTGGGACTGAAGGAAGTACCGCCAAGCACACTGCACAACAGAACAGCCAGCCTATTTGAAAGACCCACTGAGAAGAGATTCATACTCCAGCTCTCCTGAAGCATGGTCTCTAAATTCATGGACACTAGCTCTTTCCTGGTATTTAGGAGACCAGCAGCTAAATTGGATTACGGTCTCTCAAAATATGTGCCTAACCAGCAGTGCACTTAGGCAATGGCTCTGTGAGGAAAGGGCTTTTCAGATTCGTGCAGGAATCATGCAGACCTGCATATCTTGTTGGATTGCAGCTCCCAACAGTCCCAGCCAGCACAGCCAGTAGTAAAGAATGCAGGGAGTTGCAAGATCTGGAGGTTTACATGATTCTCATCTCTTTTCAAGATGGCATTTGGATCCCCCTGGGATTGGCAGTTTAGGGATGGGTGTTTAGAATTCTCTGCAAAACAGCTTTAGTGCCTCATCAAACTACATATCCCAGGATTCTAGGCTGCAACCATGGCAGTTGCAGTGCCATCATAGTACTGTACTATAACTGTGCAGTGTGAAAGGACCCTAGATTTGAAAGGATAGGCACACTAACAAATTATTGCAAAGGAGGGTGAGGTACTAAAGTTTTTGTGCGTGTCAAAAACTAGTGACTGTCTTTGGCCTGTTACAGACTACCAAAATAAAGCTGCTTCGGGTCTCTTTGGAGGTATGCTGTTTAAATGATGCATGCATCCTAAGAATCCGGAAGTTGCACCAAAGCTGCACTCCAGTGCTTAGGAATGGAGTGTGGCTTTGGCGCAACCTCCGGACTCTTAGGACCCATGCATCATTTAAATAGCATACCTCCAAAGAGACCCAAAGCAGCTTTATTTTGGCAGTCTGTAACAGGCCATAGGGACATTGTTTTAGTACGTCCCAATGTCTTCTGAGACTTTATACAGGACCTGGACTAGAGTTTCAAGTAAACTTTATGGGGGTTGTTTCCAAGTTATTTGAGTTATTTTCCTCGCTCCCATCCCCTTCTCTTTTCTATCCATTCCAAATTCCTCGAATTCTTTACTACATTAATCAACCAGCCCTTGCATCAGAATGTTATGCTGTGTGGCTACTTAGAAAAAAGCCCCATTGAGTTCAAGTGGGATTACTTCTGGGTAAGCAGCTGAACATTTAGGACATTGCAGTCCTAAAACACTGGCCAATTTTTCATGCAAATTTAGGAATGCATCTGGGTTGCTTTTTTTTCTGGGGGGGTGCAGAAATGGAGCTCTGAAAGGCACATTATTAGGAAGGAGCTGGAATTGGCAATTGTTCAGAACTCAGAGTTTTGGCTGGGAATGCTGTGTTCTGTACAGCTACCTGGTAGTGTTATTGAAGTTGCCATTGCAAGGTCATAGTGTTGGTCCACTCTTTGCTTGGTTCCTGGCACAAGGAAAATAAGGCAGAGTGCCAGCACTGCCTACAAAACTTAGTAAGCATGCTTAACTGGAAAAATAAAGTATAAAACACACAGTGGGACTTATTTCTGAGTTAACCTTCTAATACTTATGTATTAGCCCTGGTGGCGCAGTGGTTAAATGCCTGTACTGCAGCCATTCACTCGAAACCACAAGGTTGCGAGTTCAAGACCAGCAAAAGGGCCCAAGCTCGACTCAGGCTTGCATCCTTCCGAGGTCGCTAAAATGAGTACCCAGACTGTTGGGGGCAAATTAGCGTACTTGCTAATTAGCTTACTTGCTGTTCACCGCTATGATCTTTGGAATAGCGGTATATAAATAAAACAAATTATTAATTATTATCAAAGGTAATCTGTATAGATTATTAGTTTTTCCTTCTCACTCTGAGGTATTCTTTGCCTACTGAACAATATTATCAAGTGCTTGTAACCTGTCCAGCACAAACTGGTTTGATAAGCATTCCATGTTGTTATGTAATATTTATTACTGTTTAGCACATTTGTTGTGAATTAAAAACCCACAGTGTTTCAGTCAATGGTTTGTTTCATTTGGGAATTTATTTGATTACTGCTTCTGATGTTTAAGGTTATCTCAGATTGTACAATTGGCAAGAAAAAATAATAAAAACACAGGAAGGATGGTAGATGGTGCAAGAAAGGAAGATAATAACATCAGGAGCTTTTTTCAAACTTCAGCTGGAAATTGGTTAATAGTACAGCTGAGAGCCAGTGTGGTGTAGTGGTTTGAGTGTTGGACTATGATTCTGGAGGTCAGGGTTTCCCCGCTTTGCCATGGAAACCAATTGGGTAACCTTGGGCGAGTGACACACTCTCAGCCCCAGAAACTCCTGTAACAGAATCATAGAATCATAGAGTTGGAAGAGACCACAAGGGCCATCCAGTCCAACCCCCTGCCATGCAGGAACTCTCTATCAAAGGGTCACCATAAATTGGAAACAACTTGAAGGTGCACAACAACAATTCCTACTCAAGATCAACCTCATTTTTATGTATTTTATCATTGAAAATTTTCAAACTCGACTTTATTTACCAACGAATAACTGTACAACATATGTACAGTTGGCCCGCCCCTTACGCGGGCTTGCCTTCCACAGACTTGAGTTCACGTGGAAGGCAAACTCCAATAGAAACAACGAGACACGCGCCCATGGTGCGCATATTACGGTGAGCGGCTGGAGTGCCCCCCATTATTATTAATGGGATTTCACCATATGCTCAATTCCCCTTATGCGGGGGTCTGGAATGCTTGTCTGTTTTCTTTTGTTTCTGCTGGATGTGAAGCATGCAGCTCAGTGCTAACAGCATAACCTTATATACACATATGCAAAAATAGGTCCAATGATTTCTAATGAGTCTCACTCTCACTAACGTATAAAAGGTAAAGGTAAAGGTAGCCCCTTGACATGAATGTCTAGTCATGTCCAACCGTAGGGGGTGGTACTCATCTCTGTTACTAAGCCGAAGACCCACCGGTGTCTGAGAGCTGCTCTGGTGGTCATGTGGCTTTTTCTGGAGCTACTTCAGGACCCTAACCATCTTAATGTGACCTTGAGAGGATAAATATGTATTATGATCACAGACCAGAATAAATGTAGCCATGGCTAGACCCTCCTCATCTAAGACACCGAAGCAATGAGATGAATTTTTAGCTTGCACACAATACAAGGCAATGAGTCCTCCCCCCCCCCCATACAATATACTTAAATACTAGCTGGGGCTCACTGCCTTTTTGAATTCTTCCATTTGTATCCAAATCCTCTCCCCCTCTGCACACACACACAAGGCTGCATCCACACTGGAGAAATAACCCAGTTTGGCTCCGCTTTGACTGCCCTGGCTCAAGGGCTACAACAAACTCCAACTCCCAGAATTCCATAGCCTAATAATGCATAAATACCTGGATACAGCCTAACAATGCATAAATACCTGGCTCTAAGGAAATGGATTGCAGTCCACAGAAGCTCATGCTAAAATAAATCAGCCTTAAATACGCTCTCTTTGTTTTAATTTAAAGAGAGAAGGTGGCTGAATGGGCAAAGATTACTGAAGAAAGTCAAGGCAGAAAGCACAAAGGCAAATTTATAGCTGAATACCAAGAAAACAAATATTATGACCACAGGTAATCTATGTAATTTTAAAGTATACAATGAAGAGATTGAAGTAGTTCAAGATTTTCCATACTTGGGCTCAGTCATCAGTCAGAGACTTTAGGAGACTGTAGTCAAGAAATCAGAAGAATAGTAGGACTCAGAAAGGCAGCTCTGGAGAAACTAGGCAAGATCCTGAAGTGTCAAGTTATGCTATTAAATACTAAAAACATGCAGGGCTAGCTGGGTTGGCCATTTAACAAATCCATCAGTGATTACCTTTATCGGCCAACCAAAATGCACAGTATATTTGTGGCAAGCTTCAAAAGCTTGCCACAAGTATGTTGTGCATTTCGGTTGGCCAATAAAGGTATTCAATATTAAAGTTAGGATTAGTACGTAGGGAGCGCTATGCAGCTTGGGTCCAGGCTATTTGAAGGACAATATCTCCCTGTACGAGCCCCCAAGAATATTGAGGTCATCGGGAGAGACTCTTCTCTCGGTCCTACTACTCTCTCAGGTGCGTCTGGTGGGAGCAAGAGAAAGGGCCTTTTCAGTGGCTGCTCCCAAGCTCTGGAACTCCCTCCCTAGAGAGGCCAGGATGGCTCCATCCCTGCTGTCCTTCCAGGAACAGATAAAGATGTTTCTATGCCACCAGGCTTTCACATGACAGAGGTGCTGTACTTGTTTTCGTTTTAAAGGGTTTTAAACTTTACCTTTTAATAATGTAATGTTTTTAATTGTTTGAATTGTTTGTTTTTTAAACTTGTATTTTGCATGTTTAATAGTTTTTTAACTTGGAATGTTTTAGATTTATAAGCCGCCTTGAGTCCCTATACTGGGAGGAAGGCGGGGTATAAATAAACATAAACATAATAATAATAATGGTGGCGCAGTGGGTAAATGCCTATACTGCAGCCATTCACTCAAAACCACAAGGTTGCGAGTTCAAGACCAGCAAAAGGGCCCAAGCTCGACTCAGGCTTGCATCCTTCCGAGGTCGCTAAAATGAGTACCCAGACTGTTGGGGGCAAATTAGCTTACTTGCTAATTAGCTTACTTGCTGTTCACCACTATGATCTTTGGAATAGCGGTATATAAATAAAACAAATAAAACAAATTAATAATAATAATAATAATAATAATAATAATAGCAGCTAATAGAAAGAAAGTAGTTGGCTGCATGAGTTTTCCTAGACTCGAGCCTACTTCCTCAGATGCTCCATCTTTCAAGTTAGGATACTGCATGCCCTCTTTTATTTCCCATTTCTATGTATGGTGGTGAAAGCTGGCCAGTGGAGAAAGCTGGGCAGGAGGAACATCAGCTCATTTGAAATGTGGACCTCTGGTGCCCTAAGAAAGCACACTTCCCAGAATTCCATAGCCCTGAGCCAGGAGTCCAGGACAGTTAAAGTGGAGTCAACCTGGCTTCTTTCTGCCTTGCAGATGCAGGCTCTGATCCCCGGGGGAGCCCTGAACACTCTTGCATTCCTGGCATAGCAGAGGCAGCTGTCTCCACCTCTTTCTTGCAGAGGCCAGCCTCCCTGGCTCTCCTTACAGCTGGAGAATGCTTGCCTGCCTTCCTTCCTTCCAGCAGGGCAGGCAGAGGAGGAGGAGGCACTGGTGGGGATAGTTAAGCTTCTTACATGCATGCACTCACTCATTCTCACACACACAGATGCACTAAGGCACTGAGATCAGAAGCTCCCAAGTCCCCAGCTAGGCTTTGGCAGCTCCTGGGTGGGTTTTTTGCCTCCCTCCAAAGGCAAGGGAAAGGACCAAGCTGGGACTTTGGAGGACACAAGGCACCTGGAGTCCAGATCTCTGGGGCTTGAGAAGAAGAGACCGTGCTCCTGCTATGATCCGGTAAGTTTTCACGCCATTTTGGGCCAAGCAGAGGTCCTCCTTTTCCAGGACCTGTCTTCCATGTCTATCTTCTCTGAAGGAGGAATCCCACAATGTCCTCCATTTCCAGCCTGACTAAGAAAAATGGATTTACATTGATATGAGTAGAATTCCAAGATATAGCTGTGTTAAGCCTGTAGAATCAGTATGTAGAGAGATCTAGTAGCACCTTTGAGACTAACTCAAGAAAGAAGCTGGCAGCATGAGCTTTCCTGGGCTTCAGTTGACTTCCTCAGATGCATTGTCCTCCATTTGGAGTCTGACTAAGAAGCATGCATTTACATTGATATGAGTGTTTTTTTTCAGGGTTAACAGAGGTCCTCTTTTTCCAGGACATATCCTCCATTTCCACCTTCTCTCCATGAGAACTTCCACAATGTCCTTCATTTGGAGTTGGCTGAGAAACAGGGATTTCCATTTCTAGAAGCCTTTTTAGTTCAGGGTGACCAGGGGTCCTCCTTTTCCAGAGTGCCCTCCATTTCAGCCTTCTCTCTCTAGGAGGAACTCCACAAAGTCCTCCATTTGGAAGCAAGACCGTTATCTTGATATGAGTGCATCTAGCTTAGATTTGCAAATGCCCTACATTTTCCCTGACTGCCTTACATCTTGCCTTCCTTTGCGATTACAGGACCAATCCCAAGCCTGGTCAGGGTGGCATCTCTGCTTTTCAATTGGAGGAGGCCAGGGCTAAGTCCCAAGCCTTTTCGCCATCAGTTTGGGGAGAGGAGGCCCCATCTGGTCAAATATTGGGTCTGGGAGATCCAAGGATTTGGCACTTTGGTTCCTCTTGAGCCAGTGGTGAGAAAGAGGTGAAAAGTCTTGAGAATTCGCTTGCCTCAAAACTCTCTTCTGCTCCAGGCTGTGTTGCAAATGATTATCAGACAGGGGAATGAAACGCCATTGTCCTGCCCTTTTCCCGTTCTCAAAATGTGATCACGAGAAGATTTTCATAGGACATCAATCACACTTATCGGACATTATCCCATTCGGAATGCGCGATTGACTGCAATCACACAACTTTCAAATGATGTTGCACAGATCCCATCATTGAAGGAGCATTGCCTGGCATTTTGTATTAACGGGAGTTAGCGTTAATGCAATGCTGCTTCAATGACAAGACAATAGTGCTGCAATCTGAAAGCCTTTCGCGGGATCGCAGTCAAAGATGGGATAAGGATGGGGAAACAATCTCATCCTTATCCCATCCCCATGTGATAATCTCCATTGTTTTATAGAACACAGAGAGAGAGAGTTTTGTCTGGGGAAGGAAATGTTTGGAGGTCTTCAATGATTAGGGTTCACCTTGACTTGGAGCCCTGGTGGTACAGTGGTTAAATGCCTGTAGTGCAGCCACTCACTCAAAAACCATAAGGTTGTGAGTTCAGTCCCAGCCAGGGTCTCAGGGTTGACTCAGCTTGGCGTCCTTCTGGAGGTTGCTAAAATGAGTACTTGTTGGGGGCAGTTAGCTTACACATTGTAAACCCCTTAGGGGAGTGCTTAAATGCACTGATAAGCAGGATGGAAATGTACTTGCTATTGCTATTGCTTTGTGTTGGCACCGGAGGAGGTGAGCCTGTTAGGATGGCATTGCAGGTTGGGTTGGCACCTGAGTTGACCAGAGGGCTTCCTTTTCTAGGGCATGTCCTCTAGAATGGATTATTTCAGCCTTCTGTCCAGAAAGCAGGACCGAGAAGCCTGAATGTATACTTCTATGCATGTTTTACCTGTTCTTTGGCCGTGTCCTCCATTTTTCTTGAGTATCCTCCATTTTTCCTGGGGCCTGATGGTTAGGACATCTGTGGTTAGGACATCTGGTCACCCTGCCCAAACATTTCCTTCCACGCAGGATGAGCAGATATGCTCCTTTCCCCAGGACCTGTCCTACATCTTCTGTCCAGGAGGAATGCCAAAGTGTCCTCCATTATGGACATGGCTAAGAAGCATGGATTAATGTTTATATGAGTGTTTTAGCTCAGGGTGATCAGAGATCCTCTTTTTCCAGGACCTGTCCTACATTCAAATCTTCTCTCCAGGAGGAATACCACAGCGCCCTCTGATCTGAGCATGACAAAGAAACATGGATTTATATTTATATGAGTGTTTTCAGAACAGAGTGCCCAGAGGCCCTCCTTTTCTCACGACACGTCCTACATTTAAATAAATAAATAATAAAAAATCTTTATTTGTATACCACCCTTCAAAACATCAGGGCGGTTCACAGCAGATATTCATACAATTTCTCCTTTCCGTCCAGGAGGAATACCAGAACATTCTTCATTTGGAGCCCAAATATGTAACTAAGGAACCCGAATATGTAACTAGCTTTTATGGGGGGGGGGTGTCACATCCTCCATTTTGCTGGCATGTCCTCCATTTTGTGGGGCCTTGTCCTCCTTTGAGGTTAGGCCATCTGGTCACCCCACTTCCAGGGATGCACATATGCCTTCATGCACAGAGAGAGAACAAGAGGAGAGATCCTGAGGTTTGGCTTTGGCCTTTGTTCCCTTCAAGCAAACTCTGGGCACTCACTTTGCAGGAATGTTAATTGCAATCCAAAGCCGGGTGATGTCAGCGCAGAAGAATTTGGAAAACAAAGAGCCAGCAAGAGAGAGCCAGGGAGGCCAGGGGACTGGCAAGGCTGCACAGATGGTCAATTGCTGAGTGCACTGGTGGCCATCGCTCACCCCTTCGCCGCCCCACTTGGCTTGGGCTGCATCCACACTGCAGCAATAACCCAGTTTGACACCGCTTTAACCACTGTAGCTCGATGCTATGGAATTCTGGGATTTGTAGTTTGTTGGATCACCAGAGTTTGGGTCCAAAACACACTGCAGAAATAATCCTGTTTGAGATTGCCCTGGCTCAATGTTAGGGAATTCTGTGAACTGTAGTTCTGTGAGACATTTAGCCTTCTCTGTCAGACAGCTCCGGTGTCACAACAAACTACAATTCCCAGTATTCCCTAGCCCTGAGCCAGGGCAGCTAAAGCAGTCTCAAAATGGATTATTTCTGCAGTGTGTTTTGGACCCTTGGACTCAATCAAGGATGACATAGCCCTGAATGTGCAGGACTTGCGCAAAACTGTGGAGGACAGAGGGTCTTGGAGAGGTCTCATCCATGGGGTCGCCATGAGTCAAGGACAGTTAACACAGTTACCAGATCTCCTCTTTTTCCAGCACATGCCCTACATTTCAACCTTTTGTCCAGGAGGAATTTCAAAATGCTCTCCATCTGGAGCCTGGCTAAGAAACATGAATTTACATTTCTAGGAGTTGTGGCCCTTAGAGACAGATGTCCCTACCGCCAAGGAGGACAAAGCCCCACAAAATGTAGGGCATTCTGGAAACATAGAGGCCAGCTGAAAGATAAATTCAGGCTACTTAGTCAGGCTCTACATGGAGGACCTTGTGGAATTCCTCCCAGAGAAGAGGCTGAAATGTAGGACAAGTTCTGGAAAAGAAGGATGTCTGGTTACCCTATCCCAGGAAAGTGTGGTTGCTTTACTATTCTGGATCCTAAGGACAAAGTGACATACATGCCTCCTTGAGGAGGAGTAAGCCCCATTAGCCATAGTGGACTTACTGTGTGACCTTGGGCAATAGTACATGTGTCTTAGCACCTCTGGTGTGCAGTAAGTCAAATATTATTAAAGTCCGGGGCATTCTCAGAACACACTCCTTGGCCATATCCAGCCTCCACAAACCTAGGATCAGAAGGCAAGGCTTCAAGGACAGAGGGAGGGCATACTTGATTTCCAGCTGTGCAACTTGTCTTTGTTAGAAATCAGCTAAGGGATGGTGCCTTTCTTTTGAGATCTCTCATTGCAAGGAAATGAACGTTTAGTCAGAATTCATTCCAGAGACCATTTTTGTGTTCTGTTTCTGATTCTGGGGTTAATTTTTTTTTTTAATGCCCTGGAATCTCTTCTCTTGTGAAAGATTAGGATACTCCTAGGAACGGAAGTGGAGACAGGAATGCAGGTTTGGGGTTAGCTTGTAATAGATGGTCCTTAGGAGGGTCTTGCCACTGGATGGTAGAATCTCTAGTTTCAGAGGATTCTTTCCCCTCCTGCCCCTCCCTGATAATAATTAAGTAGCCTTAGTTTAAAACTTGTATGCAATATCTACTATATGTATATAATACCTACTATATGTGATAACTTGGAATAGTTATTCTTTTGGATAACAGTTCTCAGAAACCCCAGTAGGTATGGCCCTATACTGCCTGAGGATTCTGGGAGCTGTTATCCAAAAGAATAACTATTGCAAGTCGTTGCATACAGCCAGGTTCTTTTTTTTTTTTTTTTTTTTTCATTTCTGCATTTCTGATCTTCTTTCCAGGCTGGTATTTATCAAGTCAATTGTGGGTTTTTATTCATGGCCTACTTCACTGGAGGAAGACCCAGATTTTAAATTTATATGTCATTCTGCACACTCCTCAAAGTTAGAATGCATTCCTCTTTGTGAATGATTGAAACAATTGTCAATGATATTGGCTTCTGAATATAGATGCATAGGATCTTTATCGGAAACCAGCCCATCCATTGTGGATTTGGAACTGGTGGTCCATAATGTGGTTCTTCCTCAAGAAACAGCCAGTATGGCAAGTGTTCAGGGATAATGAGTTCTAGTCTATCAATAACTGTAGGGCCATGGATTTTCCACTTCTATCATAAAGGTCTGCAGGGCTGCAATCCTAAACATAGTTGGAAGAAAGCCATTGAAACCATATGTGTTTACTGCATTTTATTCTGCCAAACCTCAATTTCTCTTCAATAGTTTTCACATGATATTATTAATGAGCACTTTGAAGCAAAACCAGAAAGCCTGCAAATGCATTCTTAAAGGGGGGGGGGAGATTAACCATTTTATATAAGGAACACTTGGTGGGACTTGAGCATCCATGGATTTTAGTGTCCATGGGGGTCCTGGAACCAAACCACAGCAGATACCAAGGGTCCGCTGTATACACCATTATGTTTTTATTTTCTCACAGAAACCCTGCATGGTAGGCTTCATTGGCATCTATGAAGAAGTTGTGAATTCAAAACAAAACAAGGTTTTAGTGCTTCCAGTCATTTTTTTCTATATCTTAAAAACAGGGAGCATTGGAAGACTTTTTTCAGCACACACTTGTCACTGAGCTGTAATATCTGCTGACCCTTGTTCCCTTTCCTTTCAGAATCATTTGGCAAGACATTGGTTGCTAGATTCCAGAGGAAGCATTTTTCTCTCTCTCTTACTCACTTTGGTGCATTTGGGAACTACTGGTGGACAACACAAATTGAGAATGAGAACAGCAGAGGATTCCTCTGGGACTGTCCTTCACCGCTTGATCCAGGAGCAATTGAGGTATGGCAACCTCACAGAAAATCGTACACTCCTGGCAATCCAGCAGCAGGCCCTGCGTGGAGGTGGTGGAGGTGGAGGAAGCGGTGGTAGCCCACGGTCCTCCCTGGAGAGTCTCACCCAGGAAGAGAGCCAGATGGTTCAGCAGTCCACACGACAGGAGCCGCAGGGCCAGGAGCACCATAGCGATCACCTCTACCTGGAGAATAATATGTACCATCTCTACCAGCCTCAGCACAAAGGAGAAGAGCTCCCCACCTATGAGGAGGCCAAAGCTCATTCCCAGTATTATGCTTCACAACGAGGGGGCCAGCAGACTGGGGCAGCCTCATCTGGTGCACAAGCTGAAGGAGGGCCACACCGATCTGGTGCCTCTGATGCCAGCAGTAAACACCAGGATGAGTCGCTGAAAGAGTTGAAACATGGACACGTGCGGTCACTAAGTGAGCGGCTCCTGCAGATGTCACTTGAGAGGAATGGTGCCAAAGCTCAGAACCACATGAGTTCCTCTCACAGCTATCCTCAGCTATCTAGGCACCACCAGCTCTCTGTCTCCCGGGGGAAGCCCTCCGAGGCTCCTGAGTCTGGTGGCCCTCCTCCAGAATATCCCTATCTAATCCCTCCACAAGAAGCAACAAGTGGTTACCTTGTAGACTCCAGGCACCACTACAGAGAAGGTCCAGGATTTCAACATCCTGAAATCAGGTAATCTTATCATTATATACCAGCTCTCACCATCCTGCTTTCCTCAGGTGTTTTGTTAGGAAACCTGGAGATGATGGGGGTTTGATATCTAAGGACAGTAGGGCTGTAGTCCAGCATAGATCTGGTGGGTTCATTTTAGGGACTGGGTGTGCAGTTTAGGGACTGTTGGTACCTACTTTGCTATTACAAAATTTCAGTTTGCTTAAAAACTGAAGTTGCTCTGGAATAATGAATTCAGTTCCAGTAACCAACTGGGCTAGAAATCTATTCTTGGCTGGAGTTGTTAAGGCCCTTGGGGATCACTAGCTTGAACCACTTCACACATTTGCCCTTCCATCTGTTTGGATGGAAATTACCTTCTTATTTTCCTAGAGAAGGAGAAATGCATTACATAAGCAATCTGACTCAAAATCTTGAGGTTCTGATTTACTTTGAGAAAAGTAAGCTGGTTTAGGGCTTGTCTATCTTTTTCCATGGCTACAGTCTTTTTCTGTCTTTTTTATCTTTTCCCATGGCAACAGTCCTCCCTCCCCCACCACTTGATCTGAATGTATGGTTCACTTTGCTTTGGAAAGAGGTCCTAGTTTTAGGTAACAAAAGTTAAAAGAGGCCAGATTCTTGGTTAACAGTGTTCTCATTTATCCCAGGAAAGGGGGAAAACCTATTCAGATTGCATGGGAATACTTAAAAGGAAATAGACAGCCTATATGTACAAAACCAGAGCTTGGTCAGGTTACTTTTTTTGGGGGGGAAGACAACTTCTGCAGGCAAGGGGATTCTTGGAGTTGTCATCCAAAATAGTAACATTTCCAGGCTCTGGAAACAAAAGTCTTGCCTCACTTATTTTGAGGCTCATGTGTGAGCAGAAGAAGTGAAGAAGCACACTGTCCACATGGCTTAGTTTTGGAGGAGAATGGTTAAGGACACATCTCTTCATTCAGTCACCTCATAAGCAAAATGTTGGAGAGATCAGACTTGGACTTCTTGTGCTTGCTTGGAAAAGTGATGCCCATAAAATGGCATCTGGAATAGCAGATACAGAAGAGGGAAGAAAAGAGACCCTCTGTTCTCTGCTCAGCAGAAGTTATGTGTGGTTGTATAGTAAACGCGCTGGGTTTTTTTCTTCTTTGAGGAAAGTTAAGTATTTTAGGAGATAACCCCAAAGTAATCAGAGTAAGCCCACAAAATATGAACGGGGATTTAGCTTAACATCCTGTCTCTTTCACATATCATTGGCTTCCTGAGATCATGGGTGGTGCCGCCAACAATAGATAAGTATGCAGATGGCTAATCTTGGATAAAGTATGGCATTTTTGAAGTCATTGTACTAAAGGCTTTCCTCTTTGCTTCGGAGTAACATACTTTTACAAAGCTCTTAGGAGAGCATTTACAATGAGTTCTACAACTGCTTTCCAGTTTTTGTGACTTTCTGGCAAGCTGCATTTTTCAAGAAAGATGAGGGGAACTGAACCATAATTTTCTCACTGTGAAGCAAAGTGTAGTAAATGCTGACAGGAAGAGATAATGTTGGAGACAGGAAATAGACTCTTTCCTGGGAAAGCAAAAGGAGGGGGAGGTGGCAGCTGTATGCTAAATGGAAAGTGCATTTATTTTTGTTCCAAGATCCCAAGAATGTCTGAATGAGTCTCCATCAGGCAAACTTGAGTGAGATGAGACCATGTCTTTTCAGGAAGCACCTTCCCATTAGGCACCAGGATGTCAGCCATGCTGAATTCTAAAAATTTTCAAGCTACAGTTACAGCTGAAGGTTATGCATTGTTAGCAACTGCATTAATAATGTTTTTTCCAGGAATAACAACAAGAATTCTGCACGTTAGAGATATTTCTTTATTTACTACATGCTCATTTCAGAGCCCCAAACCAAATTTTGACCACTTTAAGACATAACACCTACATTGAAATGTATACCCCATGAGATATTGATATGTTTTGTTTTCTTGACTACTTTGTTTATTTGAACATGCCAACTTACGGTATGCCTGCTTACCTTAACCTAAGATTAATGGGATCTCAGTCAGACTTAATTCTATTGTCTGGTGCTTGATAGTATGTTTGACAGAGAACCAAGTGAAATTTAGGTTTTGTAAATGGATGGCCCTGAGTGATGATGTAAAGTTAGCACACTATGAAACAGGCTTCTGTCCCATTTTGGGGGGTTTTGAACTTCAAACATATTGGTAGTTATTCAAATACACTTTTGTGAGTATCATAATTGTGAGTTTTGATAGCAGATCTCATGGCAGGCTTCATATTATCCTAATAAGCACAACGTCTTTGTGCTCTAAATGACTTGAAGCCAAGTCAAGGGCAGCATGGGATAGTGGGGAAGCTGCTTTCATTGGATAATCCCTTTCTTAAAGTAATAGAAATTCAAGGTATAAAATCCCTGAGGCTCAGTGACTTGCGTTGTTCATTTAACTGCATCAAGTACTTGAGCCAAAGCTACCAGTTTGCACAGGACTGGCAGGGGTGGGGGCAATAGATAATATTGAGGTCTTCCAGTTGCAAAATGCTTCACTTTAATTCTTTGCCCTCTTCTTTCTTTAGGGTGATGCAGCCCCAGATGTCCCAAGCTTTCCTGCCACAACAGGCTACACTGTGCCACAGCCCTCTTGCATCATTGTCTTCAATGGGTATGGAGGCCTTTATATCTGCTCAGGCTGCTTCTGCCAGTAACCATTTATCCCAGATGGAAGTTGTACTGATAGAAAATGAGAAGATGCTGAGAGAGAATGAGAAGCTTCAGAGGCAAAATGAGTTACTGCGGCGGGAATTGGAAAGCTACAGTGAAAAAGCCAACCGAATCCAAAAGGTAAAGGAAAAAGCACCTTTATCAGCCACCCAAATTGTCCAGAGCACAATGCAATAGATTCAGATCCAAATGCAGGTTGACAAGCTGCAAACCATCCTCATATCTATCAGTTGCTCATCATGACACTTTAGATTTATTGTAAGAAGTGGCATTTGTGGCTATTTGTTAGTCACTCCTTTAAGCTGGCATAGGTGGCAGTGAGACTATGGAGACTCCAGTTTTATCCTGTCTAACCAGGCTTGGAAATGCAAAAATAAGTTGAACAACTTCTGTGTCTATCTGGTAGAAAGGTTTACATCCAGGGTGGCTTTCTTTGCAGGTTTTTTTTCCAGAACAAGATAGTTAAGTTGTCCCTCAGCTGATAAAATCAGAATTCTTTTCTTTGACCCTTTCTTAGTCTTTCTCTTTGGATTGATTCTGCTGCCATCCTAAACATGAGCTAGCATCATTTAGCAGCAGTGGCAGAGAGCAAAAGAAGAAGGCTAAGGTTGTATTGCATGGTTTTATTGGTAGGGCAGTCCAACTCATATTCATTCACAACCATTTCTACTTTGGGTAAAATAAACTCCTCAGTCATAATCACTCTGAATAATTGTAATTCACTGATTTTCTGTGAATGGAAAAGACTGCATGAATCTAACTCAGTACCTTAGCTGTCCTTCATAAATTATGTAAATGAAATTTGGCTTTGAAAGTTGATATTGTCTCCTTATGCATCAGCAACTTAGGGGGCAGCCTTAGTGAGGCAAAGAAAAATGGCTTCTCCCACCATTTTGATGGGAAAAGCCATTTTAGGTATTTGCTACAGAGTGGTTAAGGGTGCAGTAAGCCCTTTCTAGGTTAGAAGTTAGAAATGGGAAGATAAATTATGCCAGCTTGGACTATTTTTCCATCTAATTTAGTATTATAGACTATTCTACCTAGATTACCTTGACTAGCAGTGGATCTCAGGCAGAGGTCTTTCCCTTTCTCTGCCATCTGATCCTTTTAATTAGAAATTGTCTGAAGGAACCATTGGACCTTCCTTCATTTTGATTAGTTAATCTGAGAGTTTCATTGGGACAAGGTTTTATATCAATACTATCCTGGTTGTACTTCCCATGAGGTCATTGGTTCAAAGTACTGGGTCTGTGTGGAAACATAACTGAAAGCTGTAGAGGAGGTCAAAACATGTAGGTGTGTTGCAGAAAGATAATGAAGAAACAATTAGAACCAGGGTTTGGATTTTTTATTTTACTTTATTACTACAACTTACAGAAATTGCCAACAAGTAAGTATTTGTTACTCTCTGTTTAGAACAGCTGCTTCTGGGAAACAAAAAGACAGTTTTTCTGAAACTTTCCTCTTGTCTGTTTTCAGAAGCAGCTGTCATGAAAACACGTCTTTAATTTCTTTTCTTTTTAATATTGTCTCTCTCCCAAGTAAACAGCTGTGGAGCATAAGGATACAATATCCAACAGGTCTTAAGATGAAGCAGTTGTTGAGTAGAGATTAAAAGAGTCTATTCACCACCTCTATTGTGCCTTCTCCCTATCAGGCCCCCCACCCTCTTGGGGTCTGTACCAGGCAGGTCACAGAAAGTCTTTTGTGCAGAAACACACAAGGAAAGGCCTGTTCTAGCCTGGCTTTAGGCAAGGGCAAAACTACTCCCCTCTGAACCAGCTGAGCTATTTGAGGACTGCAGGAGGCACGTGCCAGGCCTGCAGAGGTGGGGATGTAGTGTGAATATGCCAACCCTGCAAAGGAGAATAAAAATGGAATATGTAATTGGATGGCAGAGTCTTCTGCCAGCTAAGATCAAGGAAAAGAAAAGAAGGAAAGGCTGCAGAATACACAAACAATTGTCATCTTTCCCAAAAGAGATTGATTAATTTAGCTTACTTTTTAAAATGTTTCATTTTTCAAAGTCTAAATTCATGATTTTATGGGTCCTTTGTCACTTTGTTACAGTATGAAATCCAGCTATAGTTAGCATTGCCAGCCTTCTAGAGTAGTTACAGTCACTTTCACTTTTCAGTGTTTTTAACAGTACATTTTCCCGCTTACTGTTAAAATTAAACTGCTAAGGGCATTCGAATTTTCTCTCATTGCCTATGGTTTAATTGAAGTTTCTTATTTCTTTCCCTTAGCTGGAAACAGAGATCCAGCGAATTTCAGAAGATTATGAAAACCTAATGAAAGCATCTTCTAAGCGAGAGGCATTGGAGAAAGCCATGAGGAACAAGAAGGATGGGGAGATGCGCCGGTTGCAGGACTTCAACCGGGATCTGAAAGGTAAGACATAACCTTGGGTATAAATTCAGTCCCAATTTCAAAGTAGAGGATATAGTAATTATAAGGCTTCCAGTGACATGGACCTACTGATAGGCTAGATTATGTAACTGTAACATTGAAAGCCAGAGACTCAATTCAGGTAATTGGGTATGAACTTCAGAGACTTTGCACACTTGATCCACCTCTCTCTGTGGGGCTTCTCTCTCTTCCATTGCCCCTAGTGTTTCTGATCATACTTTGGAGGGCAAATGCTAGCCATATTTTTGCTAAACTGAATGTCATGGCAAACTCTTTAGTTTAGTGGTAAACAGAAATAGAGGGACCTGTGTACAGAAAGTGGAAGTGGTAATGTGCATGTTCTTCACAATCTTTCAAACCCAGAGTGGGAATCTTTAACTCTCTGAGTGTTTTGGATAACAGCTCTCCCAGTCCATTGTCATTGGACCTGTTGGGTGTGCTTGATGGGAGTTGTAAACCAAATCACCTAGAAGCCCAGAAGTTGCCCATCCCTGCTTCAAAGTGTGGATGGGAAGATAATTTGATCTGCCTACTTAGGACCCTGATAATCTAATTCTAGGGGAAGAAACTAACAAAACAGTAAACTAGAATTTGACAGTGGATTGTTTTATTGGTTTGAATCCAGAAGAAGCTTTAAACATAGAAGAAAAAAGATGCCTTTGCTAGCAACCAGGTGCCCCATACTACTGCATACTGCTAGTGCAGAGCTGAACAGCTCTTGGTGAAAATGGTGCTGGACTGCATTTTCCAAAATTTCTCACCTTTGAGTGTGCTGGCTAGGGTTATGGGAGTTACAGTCCAACAACATCTGGACAGTTGCATTTTGGACACCCCTGTTTAAGTGATAATGATTTCTCACATTGTCTTCTGCCTTAGTCTATAGTATTAGCAGATGGCAGTAAATGCCTACATTCCTCTGGTAACTAATGGGAGTTTATCTGAATAATATTCTAATCTGATTTTTCTTTCAATCCACTGCAGAGCGTTTGGAGTCAGCAAACAAGCAACTGGCCAGCCGGGCACAGGAAAACCAAGATGGTAACCAAGGGACAATGGCAAAGCTGGTTGCCCAGAGTAAGTTTCTCTTGAAAGGCTTCTGATGTTGTAACTGCAGGGCTAACCCACTTGAGCTGTTCTTTGTACCTCTTTCCTTTTTCTAAAACTTCTGCTTGCAAGAGAGTTTGAAGGGGAAGAAAGCTGAAAGTCCCTTTAAGATTGTGGAGGAGGCGGATCCTCCCTTGGAAGCTTTTTGCCATTCCCCAGAGAGCGCTAAGCTGTTCTTGGCACTTAAACTAGAGCCATTAATCACCACAGCCATCAGTGTGACCTGGATTCTTTGCATTCCAGTGGCTGTTCTGGCTGTCCCAGCACACAGGCTCTACTCCCTCTGTTTAAAGTCCTAGGTCCAAGTTGTGGTCTCTCTTGCTCCCTCCCTCCCTCCCTCCCTCCCTCCCTCTCTATTGTCCTCAGTTTTTGAAAAAAAACAGAGATTCTAGTTACTTTCTAGTAACTAGAAACAGATATAAATAGGGCAGATAGATTTCATATATACATAAAGCAATCGGAAAGAAGTGAAGTGTAGAATTGTAGAATTGAGCTGTTGTGTAACTATGTTTGTTGTGCCCACTTATAAAAACCAATAAAAATAATGAAGAAAAGAGAAAGCAGAGATTCTTGCCAGGAACTGACTTGAGAAGAAAAGTAGAGAGGGAGGGCAGGAAGATTTTTGTTCTTAATTTTTCAGTATCCAATGCAAGAAACTACCTTTATTGCATCATGGATTCTGCTCCTTCCTCCCTGATATACCCTTTTTCCTGGTCTTATAAATACAGCTATGTGAGACAGGATAACCCTATGTAAGAACATTCCAGAATCAGCTGCACTGCCTTCAGTGTGCCTTCCACCCTAGAAACTCTGTTTATAGTTGCAATCCCAGTTTCTAGCCCTCTCATAGCTGTTCTGTTTGTTGCTGCTCAGTGGTCATTAGTTATTTAAATAATTTCTTAAAGGAGTTGCATTCAGATTGATCAGGCTTACCCATTTAGTTTTGATCAATACAACTTTCATATGTGACCCGTCGTGACAGGCAAGCAACCACTTCTTGGGATCTAGGAGAAAGGAAGTGAAACATGTTTACTCACAGTCCTGAAAGCACTTAAGACTTTGTAACCTGGTGGGAAAGATTTGCTTGAACCATGAATGGAGCTGCCAGAGCTCAGTTACACTTCCTTGTTCTTTCTGGTTTGGCAAACAGCAGAAAACTCTGTAGTCTCTCCATGCATGTATGCTCATACAAACAACCCCAGGTAATTCTGGATAGGGCTGGGGAACCCGTGGCTCTCCAGATCTTGTTGGGCTCCACCTCCCATAAGTCCCAGCCAGTCTGACTGGTGGGTTATTTATTTATATTTTGTTGCTTTTATTTATATCCTTCCATCTTCTCACCTTTAGCAGTCAAGGCATCGTACAAATGTTTTAAACAGATTCAGCTAAAAGTACACAGAACAAAAGTTAAAATAGAATTGAAAGCAATTAAAAGCCTTCCCATTAATATAGGGGAAAACAGAGACAGTAGAGCACTTTATTAAAGGCTGTCTCTGTATGTGTAATCCACCTTCAGCAGCCTCATAAGTGAAAGTACCATTTGTCAGATAGCCTGAATCTAAATCTCATACTGAGGGCCTTCTCAGTGGCTGCTTCTGGGGTCTAGAACTTTCTTTCCAGAGAGATTAGATTGGCATCCCCCTTGCTTGCTTTCTACAAGCAGTTTTAACTAGTTTTATCTTTGGTAGTTTAATTATATTTTTAAACTTTTGTATGTTGTGATTTTTTAGCTATGTTTGTTTTAACTGTTGTAAGCCTCCTTGAGTCCTGAATTGGCAAAAGGGTGAGATATAAATATGATAGTGGTGATGGTGGTCCTAACTATTACATTTAATGATTCACAATTGTGTTTGAGCATTATATAGGGGTTGATAGTCTGATAACATTTGGAGGGCCATAGGTTGCCATCTCCCTACTTTATAACATTATATTAAGTTCCCACAGATAGTTCACTGGGCTTAAACAAACTTGGTGTACCTGCCATGAACACATCATGAAAAACAGCAATGTAAAAGTGCCCAAATTGGGACAGTGATAGTCGAGGTCAGATCCTAAAATCAAAATACCTTGGCACAGATGTCCCTTTTCTAGTAGTTTTTTGTGTCTCTCAGTTTTCTGTATATGATTCAACTCCACTATAGAATAATTGAACAGTTAGTAGTTGCAACATTCATTTGTCTTCAAACTAATCAGAAAACAGATGGTGTAGTAAAAAAAAATAATTACTTTGTAGAGGCTGTAAAGAATGTTTTTGGCTTGTGTTGTTCTCCTATTAAGAAGGAGATGGATAGCCATACATGTACTTTGTGTTAACAGTCTTTTCACATGTTGCTTCCAGACTATGAGTACCAACAAGAAAGAGAAAAGCTACAGTGTGAAATTGGACGACTGCATAGTGCCAACGATGACCAACGTCGGCGGGCAGAACTGCTAGAACAGGCACTGAGCAGTGCCCAGGCACGGGCAGCCAAAACAGAGGATGAGCTACGGAAAAAGCGAGCATATGTGGAGAAAGTTGAAAGATTGCAACAGGCACTGGCCCAGCTCCAGGCAGCCTGTGAGAAAAGGGAGCAGTTGGAAATGCGTCTCCGCACTCGCCTAGAGCAAGAGCTGAAGATGCTGAGGGCTCAGCAGGTAAGAGGGAGGACCAAGAAGCCTTGAAAGAACAGTGCAAGCATGCTTACAAATGTGAGGGGTTAAAAATCTGAGTTAGCTAGCTTCTCATGACTTACATTTATGTATCCTCTCCTTGGTAGATGTTTAGCAGTTTCATTTTGCATTAACTTGAACACAAGTGTTCATAGCCAGGGTGGGCAACTTCTAAGGGTCTGGGTCATTTTCTCAGCACCTCAGCAGGCCATGTACCCCATTCTGAAAATTTGTGGGGAGGACAAAGTACAGAATATAAGATAATGCCACCATCAACTTGGGCTTTTTTGTTCCCCTCTCAGGCCTGAAACAGCCTTTTTGGGATCAGGAAGTGACCTTTCGGTATCCCATACCCAAGAAGACGCGGTGTTTTTGAAACATCAGCCAAATAATATTTGTGTGAAACATGATTCAGTCAGTTTGTCCAGGATTGTTAGATAAATCTGGCTTACCAGATTCAGAATTATCTGATCAGAAACAATTAGCAGCTAGCTTTTGGGACTGGTTAGATCAGGGTTTCAATCTCTGCTTGACCATGGAAACCCACTGAGTGACCTTGCGTGAGTCACATACATTCAGCCCTAGAAAACCCTGTGATAGGTTTGCCTTTGTGTCATCACATATGAGAAATGACATGAAGGCATACAACAACAACAAATAAGTTAGCATATGATATTTTAATATGCATGTAATGAAATCCCCCATTCACCATTTATGAAATCTTGTTAACCCGAGATAGAGTTCATTGTCAAAAATGGTCAAAATTAACCACTTTTGGAAGCAAAGGAGGAATTACAAAATGCTTTGTCAGTAAATCTTCATTTACAGGACAGAAAATTGAGTGTTGAAAAAGTGAATGGCTGCAGTTTCCAACTGCCAGATATGGAACTATTTGGTATGCTGAGATTCTGCGCATATTCCACTCAAACCCAAAGTGCCAAAATTCCTAAAAGTAGTTCAATTCAGGCTCTGTATCATCCAAATTTAGACCCATTATGTTGTATGTATGAATAGGCTCTTTCTGCCATCAGTTCTCAATATCAGTGTTACATACCAGTCTTTGTTTTTCTTTGCCAAACCAGAGACAGATGGGAGTGCCTGGTGGAGGATCCCCTGAGTTGAATGCCCACATGCTTTCTGAACAGCTGAGGGAAAGGGAGGAGAAGATTCTAGCCCTGGAGGCTGACATGACCAAGTGGGAGCAGAAGTACCTAGAAGAGTGTACCATGAGACAGTTTGCCATGGATGCTGCTGCCACGGCTGCTGCCCAGCGGGACACCACCATTATCAATCACTCCCCGCGCCAGTCCCCCAACAGCAGCTTTGATGAGGATCTTTTGCTGGCAAACCACAAGCACCAGGAGATGGAGAACAGGTTGGTCTTATTAAAGGAGATACCAACTGCCATGAACTCAGTGTGGTGGAGAGAATAGGTCCCTTGAATGTAGCATTAAAGCATGCCTTTGTCCCATTTTTCTTTCTCACATGGTCTGTTTTCATATATTTCCAAGGTTAAAAGAACTTCATGCTCTAATACTTGAGAAGGATGCTGTCATCAAAGTCTTGAAGCAGCGCTCTCGTAAAGATCCCAGTAAGGCTCACCAGGGCTCCCTGAGACCTGCCAAATCAGTGCCATCCATCTTCACAGCCTTTGGTGCCCAGTACTGGCCAAGCACCTCTTCCAGTGAAAGTGGCTCTCAAAGCAACCCAGGTAATACATTGATACTTTACTTGATACTGAGAGATGAGAAAGGAGGAATTCTGTAGTTATGATGTGTCTGATGGTCTTTGAGTTTTTTCAGTGAAACATTTGATTGGGGCCATATTTTCTATGGTGTCCGTATTCATTTGAATTACTTAGAGTTCTGTTCTTAAAACATTTTGATTGTATTTGGATGTCATGTTTCCACTCCTCTGTGATTTCCTGAATCAGGAAAGTTAATTGGAGACATCCATTGTTTGCTGTGACATTAAGGCAATCTAAATTTTATAAATACTGTGTTTTGTAATGAACTCTACAAACTATGGTTTGCAGTACAGACTGTGCAAGAATGATCTGATTATACATCCTCCATCTTTTAATCAGGAGGGTAATAAGTACCCTTCTAGGTACTTATTTTAACTCTGTAAACCTATTCTGGCTTTTCTGAATTTGCTGATCTAAAGAGGGTGACTTTTTCTGCTTCCTGCAGCTCCCAAGGCCTCAGCAGAAGTAAGCATCCCATCAACTTGTGTCCCTTTCCATACCAAACATGGCAGTAAAGATGGGAGTACCCAGACTGAAGGCTTGCCTGAGAACACCCAGTTTGACAAGACTGAGTCCTGTCTTGAAACCAGCAGCAGTGCTGCAAATTCCCTAGGTAAGTACCACCTGTTGGTCTAACCCATAGAGAGTGGCTGTGGGAGAACCACAGTGCCTGTCTGACCTTCTCTTCTGGATTCTGCTAATAGCTATGCTCACAGTGCACCAAGTGAACTGCCTTCTCCTGCCAGGGATGCTTGAGAAGGTTCACATAACTAAGAGGTGAATGTAAAACTGCTTGCTGCAGGCTAAATGCCAGGACTGAGATTCCTGCCATAGTGACTAATCATGAGTTTCATGCAATGCAGGGTAGGCTTATCCTCAAGGAGCAGGTGGAGCTGAAGGGAACAGAAAAAAGCACAGTGTAAGGAAGAGGCCAGTTGTTACCCACTCCACCGCACGCACGCACACACCCCCACACACAGATAAATAATATCCATTGATTCAGTGAGTCTACTCTAGTTGAAACTAACAATTGTTTTGGGGTCAGAGATTAATTAAATAGTGACTTGTGGGTTAAGACTGCACCTCTTCAAGCTACCTAAATTCTCTAGATGGCCTTGCAGATACCTCATTCCACTGTAAATCCCCCTGTTCAGACATCCTTAGAAAGAGAGGAGTATCAAAATATAGTTCTTGTAGGGAGGGCAAAATCTGAGTGGCTGCTATCTGTTTCTGAGTGGCTGCTATCTTCACCTCTTCAGCTTTGATGTTATCCTTTTCAAAGGCATGAACATAGACATGAACTCTGTGTGCCACAAATTGAACACAAGGCCCTCCAATGGTTATTGAACTGCAACTTACATCATTAAACACCACTGACTATGCCAGTTATGAATGGTGGGAGCACAGGTCCAAGAACATTTGGAGGGCTATATGTTTCTCATCTATTTAAGAGGCTCTAACAAGAGTCAAAACTACCCCATTCTCAGAGAGTTAGTTGCATTTTTCACTGTATGTCTCTAAGGCTGTTTATATTTTAATTCATGTGTAGGATAGCTTTCAGCTACGAAATATATTTGGGTCATTGATGGTTAGCATTACTTTCCTGCCAAAAATAGTTCTGAATTTTTCTTTTTGCTTGTCATGGTTGCCAATAAAACAAGAGCTGTTTTGTTTTTTCCCTTTGCAGAGACTTTGCCAGCTGCTAAAGCCCTGGATCTGTCAGACATGGTGGAGATTCTTATCTGAAGGACAGAGATTCCTCTGTACACATCATGTTCCTGAACCTAGCCACTCTTCTGTGCCTTAGCAGATTGCTGCCTTATCAGGGGGACAGTAACTAATGACAGAGCAAAGACTGAGGAACTCTTCCAGCAACTGGAACAGACTGTGGAGCATGGGACAAAGACTTAGCAAGATGGACTGGAGGAGAAACATGGATATGTGATATGAAGCCTCAATTGCAATATGTCTCCTTTGGACAGTGGGTGCCCACTATACCCCAGAACAGATTTCTTCCTTCCTGCAGCAAACTGTACAGCAGCTGGAGCATTGTGCATGGAAATAATGTTGGCCTAAAGACAGCTGCTCCACTTGTCCTTTGCTGCTAGTTTTCCCAAGAGATGGGAGCACAAACTGGGGAGCCAAGTGGGATTCATGCACCACCAAGCTGTGGCCCTGCAGAGGGCAACATGTTGGGTTAGAGTCCTGGAAGAAAAAATAGATGCCTCATTTTGGTTGGCTCCTGGCAGGTACCTGGACCTAAAATGTAAGCTATTGTATGCAAAGGGGGTTTATCTGGTGCTGGAGTGGTTAAAAAATTCCCTGTACCATCTCTTTCCCCCAAATCCACCTGTCATCTCCCAAGAAGGAGAGACCACTGTAGATACTGGGGATTTAACACAATATCTTCCATTGTCTGGATGATAGCATATGGCTTGCCATTGGTACTGAGGAAAGGGGGAGAGAGGGAAATCAAGGAGATGTGGCCACATCTATTTTTATTTTTGTAAATAATATCTCTAAATATAAGCCTAATAGTAATCAACATTTCAGTCACAGTCCTTCTGCTTTGCACTTTTCCTCTCCCTTTCTGATAATTTGCAGTAGATCTGCTTGTTCTCTCTATTCGTTCCATGAAAACTATTCCCCCGTCTTGTTTTCAGAATTCTCTAGTGTTTGCTTTTTCTTTTCCTTCATTTCATATCCTGTTTGTCCACAGTTAAATATCCGCCTTCAGAGTCCTTCAGATTCCATTTCCTTTGAAGCAATTTCCCATGATGCTTCAGACTGGAATTTCCCTCCTCTGTGTTTGAACAGCAGCCACAGAACAAGCCAGGCATTTCTGTTCATGTGTGTGTTGACTGTTTTTCAAGCTGCCTCCTTTTAAACTGGATGCATCCCTATGTGGTGTAGATCAGCACAGCTGTATTGGAATGAATTACTCTGTTTCCCCAGCTGGTGTAACACTGGGGTCATTCCAAAAGCAGGGAAAACCATCTGGTCCAAAGCAGATTCAGGACTGGGCTTCTTTCTGACATGAAGTGTCGTGATTTAAAGAGGACTTGAAGAGCAAATTGGAAACTATACTAAGAGAGAGTGGGTGAAATATGGCACAGTATGTGTGTGGGGGTTTGTGTTGAGGTGGTGTGTTTGTGAATTGAAGACATGTGGCCAAGAAGTGGAAGTAGTTTTTTCCCTAAAATGATAAAGGGCATTTGTGGGAATGATGAGAATGAATATGGATGTGCAAAACAGCTTTATATATCAGAAGTGTCTCTTCTTTTAAGGCAGACTACTCCTCGGTAAGATATCAATTGCAGGCACATCTCTCCCTTTCCATGGAACCACTCCAAAATCTGCAGTAGAAATCCTTTTACACTCCCCTGCCTACTGACAGCTGGCTTCTGACAGTAGCCTACTTTGATGCGAGTTCACTATGGACTCCAGCAACTCTTTTTCTGTCTTCACACACTTTCATCCCTCTCCTGGACCCCCATCTGTGTTAAACAGTGCATTTGCTGGACAACTGCATTTTTTAAAAAAAAAAATGGGAAATATCCCTCCATAAATAATGTAAAAAAGGGGTTCAGTTATTGTGCATTGTTTACAAAGTGAAAACAAAGCAAAAAAGTTACAAGAGAGAAAGACACAGCTTAATATATTTCATATTAATATTTGGTATTCTTTTAAAAATATTTTTGTGCTGTGAACTTTTTTTTCTGCCAAAGACAGGGGTGTTTTCTTTTTTGGTGCATTTTAAGTTATCTCAGATATTTAAATGTAAACATGACTGTTTTATTATGCCGCCCTATACCGAGATTGCTGTAGCATTCCACTTGGTATAACAATATTTTAATTAAATAATTTTTGTCTAAGCTCTAGCCTTTCTTCTTTTGCTATATTATCTTCGTTTTGTGAGTGGGTGGTGCAAAAGTGATTAAATCCACAAAGATGAGTAAAGGCGAACAATTATCTGCCTTTCCACCCTCATTTGTATGTGTTGTTATTATTATTATTATTATTATTATTACGTTTATCTATATAGCGCCATAGGCTTTACATAGCACCTTACAAAGGAGTTAAACAATCCAAAAATAAAAACAAAGCCTGCCTACGGTGCACAATCTAAAACCACAAACAAGATTTTAAAATTAATAAAGGTTAAAACAATACTATAAAATGTAAATTAATACAAATAATAGGACATAAAATCAAGATGAAAGTTGGAAGGCTTCCCTGAATAGAATAGTCTTTAGACTTAAAATAATCGAGAGACGTGGTAGTCCGCAAATTCATGGGAAGGAGATTCCAAAAATTGGGGGCAGCGTGGGAGGAGGGGCGTATCCGAAAAGGGGCATAGGAAACCCTTGACTGAATCAGCAGCCCTGAATCACTAGAGCACAGAGAGTGAACTGGAAGATAGGGGAAAACAAGTGCTAACAGGTAGGTGGGGACCAAACCATGAAGGGCTTTGAATGTTAGCAATAACAGCTTATATAACGGATTCTAAATGGGATCGGGAGCCAGTGAAAGGGCAACAATAATGGAATGACATGATCATAACGGCCGGCGGAAAAAATTATCCTAGCGGCAGAGTGTTGTACTGAAATCAAGGGGGCAAGATGAGAAAGAGGAAGCCCAGTTAGCAGAGAATCACAGTAATCCAGGCGAGAAATGACCAGTTCATGAACCAAAGTCTTAGCAGTATAAACTAAAAGAAAAGGCCTGATTTTCGATAGATTGTAAAGAAAGAAACGATACATGGCCAAAATTTGAGGAACGAACAAAAGAGAAGAATCAAAAATGAAACTGAAACTACACATTTCCTTCACAGGTTGAATGTTAGTGCCAGTAACTGTGGTTGAGAATGAATAATGCAGAGTTGGCTTCAGCAGGAAAACAAGTAGCTCACTCTTGTCCATACTGAGCTCAAGGTGCTGACGGAGCATCCAAGCAGAAATAGCAGATAGACATGACGACACTCACTGTTCAACATTCAGAGAGAGTTCCAGAGTGGAAAAATACGGTTCGGTGTCCACAGTTACACCCATAGAGCAACACTTACCCTGGTTCCCTCTTGTCTTCCATGTCCAATCTACAACTTGCTTTATCAAAGTCTAAACGACTGCAGGGGTTTAATTTACTTAAGAGGCTCCTTCCTCTTCTGTGTACCATCATATTCCCCAAGACTGATTCACTAAGGCTGAAATCCTATACAAGCTAAAATTTGAGAAAGTCCTAGTGAACTAGTGGAACCTGAGTGTGATTGGACTATTCACTGTGTTACACGAGCACCATGTTAATACAGCAAGATCGCATAGATATTTTCAGTGGTTGCTCCAAAGTTTAGGACAATCATGGCTGCTACCTGGAGCTCCTTGAAGAAAAGGTGGGATGAAAGTGAAATAATAATTCTGGTTGTCATGTGGTATTGTCCATGACATAGGATCAAATCTTAAAAGCTAGCGTATGGATAAGTTAAAATGTTCCAGGGTTGGATTCAGTGCCTTGAACAATTCCTTACCCTTTCCTGTGGAATTCCATATGCAGATTTACACCATTTGTATACTGTATATTGCAGATGTTATGCTGGTGTAACGTGTAGACACAAACACAGAATACTTGTATATGGTCCTGCCAGCAGTTTTTTAAAATTTATAAACTGCCCCAATATAAGCAATCAACATGCTTGAGCAGATGCCTGAACTTTATGCACCAACAAGAAAAAGTTGTTTAAATTTTTCACAATGGTTTAGAGAAGGAGTGGTGAACTGTTGAGGATTGGGGAGTTCCATATGCTTCCTGTATGACCTTGAAAGGCTGCAAGCGCAGAGACTCACCTGCCACACACTGTGATTTTTAAAAAGTTTTTTAAGTGCAATGAAGGGCCTCATACTCTCCCTTAGGAGCAGAAAGGCATTTCCTCCATTTTAATCCTCTCTGGCTATCTTAGGAGAGGCCTTTTCCCCCAAGCAGGAAATAAACCAGAAATCAAAGCCTATGGCAACTAGCGAGATACTAATATTTTGTTTAATTTTTTTGTTTTTATTTTAAAGTTAAAAGTACTTCCCTTGCCCTCCTGCCCCTGTTACGCAGGCCTCAATAAAGGCCTTTGGGGATCACATGCAGCTCATAGGCTAGACTTTCTCCATCCCTGCCTCTGAGAGAAGTTCTATACCTCAGGCACTATGGGAAATTTAAAGTAATGGCTTCCTTATTGCTTGCTGCAGCTGTGGAGCTGGGATCTGATGGAATTAGGAGCCTCCTGATGGAACTTTGCCAGGAGCCCATGGGCTTCAATGCTAGTCTAATACTCATGGGTTGTTTCTATGTTTATGGTAAAAATGGAATGATAATTGCAGAACAATGAATGCCAATGCAGAGAAGGTAGATTAAGCTGAGGTTTAGAATTTCCTATGAGAATCATCAGTGAAACCATCCAGTTGCACCAGTAGTACATTTGTTCAGCCACTGGAAGTTTTCAGGGCAATACTGGAAAAGTACCTGTAACACCTCAGTGTAGGATATCCTGTCTACAGATGATCAGGCAGTTAACCTGTACAAGTCATGGTTGTGTGACCATATACCTAAAATGGCAAGGTGCAAAGCAATCTTCCCTATTCTGGTGCCTATCCCAAATGTGTTGGACTACATCTCCATCTCAGGCTGGATGAGGGTGGTTGTATTTGTTGGCCTATCCTCAAGGTGCCAGGATAGAGAAGGTTGTTCTGAGGGATCATTGTGAAGATGCTGGCAAAGGATTGGCAGGTGCAAGGCAATAACTAAAGAAAATGGCAAGATTATTGGGTTTGTTTTCCTGAGGGAAGGGGAGGGACTAATATTTTTTTCTTCATTGTTTTCTTACACTATCTTCATCCAATGCCAGTCGCTCCATGATCCATCGCCTTCACATGATGCAAGAAAGTGAAATAGCTTTGTTTCATTCTGCCCAAGATACAGAAAGGACAACCCAACCACCAGAATCCATGCATCTTCTATATATGGAGAGGATAAAGCACTAGGAGCTTTAAAGAAAAGAGATGACTGGGGAAGACCATGAGTTTGTACAATGATATATAGCTGTGGAGAAAGCCTATAGAGATTTATTTTTTTTCCATTGTAGATTCAAGAGAACTAAAAGAAAGGTCTTCTCACAAATGTGTGGAACTGGCTGCACCAGTATGTGGTAACAGGAGGCAAGGTTTTAAGATGCTACTGGAACTTATCACACGGCCCCTTGGGATGCTCCCAGCACAGAATGAAGGGGGGCTATCACCCATTTTATCTTATGCCAGAATGCTGCCACCGCCACTGCAAGTTACCATTCTGTTCCCGATCTGTGCCAGAGAAGGCGATTTTCAGGAACGCTTCTGAACAATTCCTGAAAATTGCTTCCTCTGGGATGGATCGGAATTGGAATGGGAATTATCAGCAGCAGCGGTAGCATTCCAGTGTGCGATAAAATGAGTGATAGCCCCCATTCTGTTCCCATCCCACCCCCTTTCATTCTGCACTGAGAGCATCCCAGGGGGCTGTGTGATAAGCTCCACCCTTTTGGACTGCAACTCCCAGAATCCCACTAGTTATGCTGGCTGGGGGATTCTGGGAAATGTAATTTATGTTTGAATAGGTTGGCAAAAAAGTTTGAACAGGTCAGCAAGAAACTTTGGTTCATGAAGGAAAAATCTGTTACAAGCTGTTAGCCACAATAGCTGTACTGATTTTCATGTTTGGAAGCAATGCCATCACTGGAAATCAACAGTGTTGCCTCATGGCCTTGCTTGTGGGTTTGCTGGAGGTATCTGCTTGGTCTCTGTGTGAAGTGGAATGGCATACCCTCCAACATTTGACAAATGAAACTGGGACATGTGTGGCCAAACAATGTCAAAGTGTAGAAGTCAGAGACATATCTGTGTCAGTATGGAACATCAGTATGCAAAAGATCTTGTAGCACCTTTGGGACGAAGTAAATGATGCTGATATATCCGAGGAAGTGGACTAAGTCAACAAAAGCTTATGCTACAATGTCTTTCACTCAGTTAGTGCTACAATGATGCTACAAGAGCCCTTTGCATAACACAAAAGTGTGGTCAAGATAGCAAAAGTTAGTAGTGAGCAAGAATACACAAGCTAGGAGAGACAGCAATATTTTCCTTTTGCCTGACTTTATTTGAAAGGGCAGGATTGTGCCTCCTACAAGATTACTGCACTTGTTTTTTCCATGAGCTGAGTATAGGCAAAAAAAGCTTAAAAATTGATGTTATTGCACACCTCCGGCCCAGCTCTGAGGCATTGCATATCTGATCTGTCCTTCGCAAAGAATGAGACTTTCCCATTCTTTGTGAAGGTCAGATTGGGTATGCGATGCCACCAAGCTGGGCATGGAAGTGTACAATAATATGTGTTTTTAAGCAGTTTTTGCCCATACCCAGCCCGTGCCCAGCACGGGAAAAAAGCAAGTGTAAAAAGCTCCTTAGGGGGGTGTTCTCACTTGTGATTTAAAATGAATTTAAATACAGTGGTTCATTTTAAAGCGATTCAAAATACAGCGAGTGTTATCCCGCTTTTCAATTCGCTTTATTTGTATCATTCCCATTTACTCAACGTTTTATTTTAATTCACTGTAATTGACCCTGTTTCGTCCCCATTCAAGGATGAATTGGTGTATATTTAAACTAGTTTTGTTACTTTTTCATTCACATTCATTTGTTTCGGCTGTCAATCAAAGCGACGTCATCATGACATCACATTAATTCGGAGTAACATACACCAATGTAGCCTGTACCTGCGTTCCCACTACCTGGCCGTTTTTAATTCGTTATAAATTTCGCAGTTGTTTTTTTTTAAAGAGCCAATCAGGAGGCGCTTATTCGTCCTCTTCTGTGTCTCCCCATATTAACTGCCATAACTCAGTGCTAGGGAATCCTGGGAATGGTAGTTTATTATGGCACCAGCACTCTCTGGCAGAGGAGGATAAATGTCTCACAAACACAACAAACACAACCATCCCATAGTTCCTCTGGAAAGAGCCTCGGTAACCCCAAATTCACTTTGGCTGCCCCATGGGGAGAGAATCTTTGGGGAAGATTGCTCCCAGGGCTATCAGGAGAGCCATGAAGAGGGGATATGTCCTGCAAAACCCATCCCATAGTTCCTCCAAAGCCCATCTGCTGCTCAGGCAGAGGTGAAAAAGAAGAAAAGAATAGTTAAAAATGGTGTTCAATGGCTCTCCTCACACATCGGTCTATTGAAGAGGAGCAGAGGGGAGGTTGCAATCCACCGGAGGAAAGGCTATTATGCGAATGGAAGAAAATGGCGATGCAGAAAGAGACCAAAGAGGGTGACACCCCCAGGGCAGCCCATCACGCTCTGCTCCTCCCATCCAGTTGACCCGATTCAAAGGCCGAAACGTTCCTATTTAAATACTCCGAATCCTATCCCAAATCAAGGAAAAATTGTAGGTTTGACCCTTCTATTAACATGGATTATACGCCATTAACACGGATTAAATAAAAATCCGCTTTACGATTCGGATTTTGGTGGGAACGATCGCAGGTTACTCTGGAACTGTTCTAGAGTTAATTCGGTTTCTAATAGGAACGCTATACCTTGGATTCGATTTGTAACACAGAGTACAGTGGAACCTCGCCATAGGCGGGCGTGCCATATGCGGCCTTGAGCATATGTGCTCAAGCTGCGGCGCACGCACGGGGCAGAAGGGGCGGCGCATCCCATTCAGTTGAATGGGCGCGTGCGCCTGTTGCACCGTGCGCGCGCCCGTTGCGCCCCACGCACCTCCGCGCCACCGTGCACGAGCCCCATTGTTTACAATGGGGCTCGAGCATAGGCGGAAATCGCCATACACGGCGGGATCCGGAACGGATCCCGCCGCGTATGGCGAGGTTCCACTGTATAAGCCAGTGAGAACACCCCCCTACTTACTCTCCTCTCCCTCCCCTGCTGAGTTAACTGAATGCAAACTAGGTTTGTTTTTTGAACTAGTTAACACCAGCTGAAGTATGCTGAGGACAAAGGGAGAAAGTGGAAGGAAGAGAGACAGAGAATGGGACATTTTAAAACGAAAACGTAGGGTGACAAATGATTTGAAACTGTCTTTCTGAAACTAGAACAGTTAGAGAGCATGGACTGTTGAACTAGATTTTTGTCTGAATCTAATCTAAAGGGGTTTGTGTTCTTTAAAGGAAAAGAACACTTGGTGAACTAAGAATTTCAGTAATAGAATGGGAAGTGCACACCCTGACAATTAAAAAAATAAGTTAATGGGACATGGGGAAAAGTTGTCACAAAAAAGAGCAAGGAACTGTGAGAAAATGTTGGGAAGGTATTTGGTCTACAGCTCTTAGAATTTCCCAGGCAGCATGAGCAGTGGTCATGCTGGCTGGGGAATTCTTGCAACTGTAGTCCAGAGAAATACTTTTCCAAGTTTTGCTAGGGGAAGCAAGCACTGGGAGAATGTTAAAAGGGATGCATTGATTGAAATATTCTGCCTTTCAATGGCGGGGTACAAACCGCCGCTTTGCGGCGCTCCCCCGCCGCCGCCATTTGCTCCGCGTGGGAGCCGCAGCAGCCAAACCGCGCGACTCCCACGCGGAGCAAAAAAGAAGCTCCATTTCGGAGCTTCTTCTTGCGGCGCCTCTATGACGTCGCGAGGCGCCTGGCGCGGACTCGCGACGTCATAGGCGCCGCAACACGTCTGGACGCTATGCATCCAGTACATAAAGATGGCGGCGCCCATGTAGAAGGGGCGCCACTATCTTGTACGTATAGGATACGTACTAGGGTTAGGGGGATGCGGAAGCACCGCCCCTTCCTAACCCTAGTACGTATCCTATACGTACTATATGGCGGTTTGTATCCTGCCACAGATACACTGGGTAGTATTTAGCTTTTAAAGCAGAAGTAGAGAACTTGTGTCCCTCCAGATACTGGGTGGCAGCCCCCTCATTTATTGTAGGGCTGGAACAAGTTACACTCCAACAGTTTCTGGAGGACTACAAGTCCGCATTTCTTTTTAAAGACTTTACACTGTTTAACAAAAGAATTTACACAGTTTTGTTGCAGAATCTCCTTTAGTAGGTTCCTCTTCCCTCCAGACTAAAACAGAACAGGAAAGCAAGAAAAGTTTCTAGGCCTGATATATAATGTTCATGACAATTTATGCATCACTTAATTTACAGGCACCCACTCCACAGATATTTGGAGTTGGGGGTGTCCATGGATGAATTAAGACTGTATGATGTTCCTTTTGGAGGATATGTTTCTTTGTTTTTAAACCCTGCAGCATTTTGATGCCTCTAGGAAGACTGGTGAAACTATGAAACCACAATGTAGGTCAGAAGGTAAATGGCAAAGTGACTAGTAATTACCAGTAGGTGCTTACACATCATGTAGTGCTCTCAATGTGTTTTCCCATGCCTTCTTGAAATCTATCTGTCACAGGAACATCAAGTCTGCATGGGAGAGAGTGCAAATCTCCTTGGTCTCCTCAGTGGAATGGTGGAAGCCTTTAAGAAGGCTCTAAAGACTCATCTCTTCCTACAAGCCTACCCTCCCAATTCCGTCTGAGACCATCTCCCCCCATTGTCTTTGATATACAGTAATTTATGGTTTTAATAGTTTATTATATGTTTTTAATCTTGTTTGAATTTACTTTTTTAATATGTATTTTTAGATGTGAATTTTAATTGTTCTTATTGTTTGTTTTTAACGATATTGTACACCGCTTTGATCATAGGAAAAGAGGTTAACAAATAAACAATTTATTATTATTATTATTATTATTATTATTATTATTATTATTATTATTATTATCTCCCATATGAACAACATTCACACTTTGCATGATGCAGTTGGCTGGGACTCAAAGGTGCTTTTTAATGCCAAATATTCTAAATGTGTTCTTATCACCCATATTTCAGAAAATGTAATGGGACTTCTGTATTTTGGTACATTCCAATGTATGTATTACTGGAAGTATTTGGATATGACACTAAACCATTATTGCCTGATATGTGCATGCAATGTTTAGGTCATGATCGCCACATCCATTTACCAGTCTTCTGTTTTCAATGAACTAGACATTTAATCTGATACAGTTGGGTTAATGTCAACCAATCTCCCCAACCAGATGTCCTTCAGGTATACTGGATAACAGCTCCCATCATCCCTAGGCAGCATCAATGGTGGATGTTGCAGTCTGATGCTTCTGGAGAACAATGGGTTGCAGGGGGAGGGGGTAAACTAATTAAAGTTTGTCTTAGTTCAGATGAAAGAAGGTTTACTTTAAACTGTGGTTTGTCTGAACCATATTTTGGGTTGGTGCACCCACTGCAGGAGGCTTGACTGCTTCCTTGTTTATTCACAATTCTAACATAGTAATACTATTACTGTTGGGGAAAGGAATTAATTACAAGAATCCTTATGTTAGTAACAAGTTACATCCAAATTATTGTGAACAAAGTACAAGATCAAGTTGAACTTTCTGATCCTGGCAAGTTTGGATAAATATTAGTTCAGCTAACTGGAGTTTCTCATTCAGATGAAGCCACAGATTGGTTAGTTTAAAATAGAATGAAATGTTTCCAGATGGCATTTTAGGGTAAAATTGGTGGAAGAAAAAAAAGGGAGCCATTTCTGTATTTATTGCTGAACTATAGCTTAGTCACTATGTTTTAGAATGCTTTACAAACCAAGGGTCAAAGTGGTATGTATTTTAGACACAGTAATACATCTTTAGAAGATAACTTGAAAATACTCCAGGTGAAAAAGGAAGAAAGAAGCAAAAAGGGGAAATACACAATATGACTTTAGCCCCATTCTCACTGGTGGTTTTGCACTGGAAGGAACTGGATAGCTTCGGTTTCCCCCTCCCCGAATCCCTCCGGAAGCAAGTGCTCACTACCTAATCATGGGTATTTTGCCCCAAATGCCCTCTTGAGAAATCGGGGTTTAAAATGAAGGTGCCTGCTGTCAATCAAATGTCAGTTCCACAATCATCATAGGTGATGTTTGCAGCCCTCATTGGGGCATTGGCAGTGTGCTTCCCCCCTCCTTTTTTATAAAGGACCAGACACTAAAATGCACACATTTTGTCAAATTTAAAAACCTCCTCTGTGTGTGTGTGTGTGTGTGTGTGTTGTGGGCATTTGGGTCAGTGCAGGTTATGATCTACCCTTGGCCCCATTTTCAACTCCAAAATGCAAGCTAATGCCATCTCTGCATCCTGTATCCCCCCTCCTTGCCACCTCAGAATGCCTCATACACTAATAATAATAATAATAATAATAATAATAATAATAATAATAATAATAAATTCCTCACCTCGGAAATGCCAGAAAAGGAAGCAATGCCATGCATGCTTTTCCTAGGCTACCCCTTTGAGACAGTAGCAAAAACATTCTGTGTGTATCAGTTTGCCAGTTTGCCAAATTGGAAAGAGAAACATATTGTAACATTCACATTATAGGATTCATTCGCATGCTTCAAAGCCTCTTGTAAAGGGCTCCTTTTAGCGAGAAAGCCAAGAAATGAAAACAAAAGTGAACAAGCAGCTAGACACATTCTATCTACATATAGATCTACCTGAAGCAAAAAACATGTGCATAGATGGAGAAAAATAATTTAAAAAAAATCAAAATCAAAGGGAAAAGGTCCCTGCCGGAGACCAGAGCCTTGGCTTGCTCTGGGCCTCTGACCTGCCCTGAACTGACCCCGTCAGTCACCCCCTTTTTTCCCCCCGTCCCCCCTTTTCCCCCCTTCCGATTCCCCCCCCCCCTTTTAGCATCTTTCCTCTGACTCTTTCCTCCTCCTCCCCCTCCCCTCCGATGAGGGGAGGGAATGCCCTGCCCTTTGCCTGCCCTCTGACCTTAATCCCTCCCTGAATTTGACCTGACCATGATCGGGGGCAAGTTCATATTTCGCGGAACCTGGGTTTTTTCAAAAAAGACAGATTTTGCCCCAAATCTGGATGACCTGGGCTAAAGGGCATTTGCTTGTGCATGCCTCGAAATGGATTGTGACAGAATCGGGGCCAATATGAACTTCACATGCAAGGATCAATTTCTGATCTGGGCTATAAGGTAGTCTGAATGGGCCCTTTGATTACAAGAACACTTAACATATCATGAATGCATGCACACCACAACAAGTGGTCATTTACTTCTTTGTAACACAAGAACCATCCATAATATATGACTTTAAGGCCTAAGGCAGTTATTCAAAATTCATTTCATTGAGTTGCTCTGCAGGCTGCGATAATTCCATTTTTCCTAGTTTGAAATATGTTGCTCCTTCCACCTAAAATCCTCGTGCCTTCAGTCTCTTCCATGTCTGTCTGTCCATCTCTCTCTCTCACTCTTTTCTTGACAGAGGACCCAAGGTGGCTTACAACTTGGATTAAACATCACTGACAACATGCATTTCTCTATATGGAGCAATGATCCATAAATGGTGGACAAAAATATGGCATGGCTGAAGTTTCCAAATGTCCTTCAAAGGCAACCCTGTGGATTTGCATTGCAATTTCCAGAATCTCCCTATCATGCTAGCTGAGGATTCTTGGACACAGTTTTCCAAAAAGTATCTTTTTCAAGCTCTAGGGAAAATGCAATACAAGAAAGCAGCTGAGGATTTAGCTTGAATGCTAGAATGTCACCAACAGTTGCTGTCATGTTTGCCCTTTGACAGCCCTGGGATGAAGTGATTGGCCTGTTGTAGTCACAGACTCCTCTCATGTGAGCTTTCAGCTCAGCTTGGTCACTTATTGTAGTCACTAGATTCTAAGCAAATCAAAACACAGGCAGCAGCTGTGTCTCTATGTGTGTGTGTCTGTGTGTCCATTTGTGTGTGTTTGTATGTCCCTTAAGGCCTAGTTTATTGACTGGACTAACAATACACTCTGAAGAACTGTCACAATATGTCTAATGAGGCAAAATCTGAATGCACATGGCATGGCAATGCTCTGTGAGGGCAAGGCAGATTCCACCAAGTTGGCAGAGATAGTAACCACTGTGCCCTCAGCCCCCCCCCCCACACACACACTTTTAACTTTTCAGTTGCATTCCACTACAGGGAAGGGTACCCTTCCAAAATGTCCTGTAAGGTCCATTAACATTCTTTGGTTTTGCCACAGCAGCTTGTATCCTGGAGACACTGACCTTGGTGGTTAATCTGTAACTATTAACAATGCATTTAGCCCTGGTATGCACTGTGATTAACCTGAAGAATTTGAGTAAGGAGCCAACAAGGTTATTACAGAGAGGAAAGCAATGCTTAAACAACCTTATGGTGCTTTCCTTCTCTGGAATAAACAGTAGTTGGCAGGACAATGTTATTTGTTGTAATTTAAAAAGAAAAAGATAAGCTATTTTAAAACTAGAACCAAGTGGTGTTAGGGTATTAGGTTTTTCCCCTGAATGAACATTAATTGATCTAATTAAAAAATGAAATGAAAAGCCACAAGATTTACCACATATTCCCAAATAACTGAGCAGTGTAAATAAAATACCTGCCATCAGTCAAGCAAAACATTGAACAACAGAATATTTCAGGTTAGATTAGATTGAAGTTGAAATTTGATTGCAAAGGAGTTGAGATGGAAACAAGTAAAGCTGAGAGGGAGATGTCTGAAGGGAGCACTGAGCTCTCAAACATCTCCCCTGACAAAGGCAGAACATGGAAGAGTTATTTTTTCGGATTATGACATTCAGACTCATCAGTATGGTCACTGCAGGTTATGGGAGTTTTAGTCCAAAAAAAAAGGGGGGGGGGACTCTTATAAACTTTGTTTAAAGGGGGATAGACTTATAGACTTTAAATGTAGTTGAAACATATTGGAGTCCTGTAACATAGCACTATGATTCCACTTTAATTGCCATGACAAAACCCTTTGAAATGTGGGGGCTTGTAGTCTAGTGAGGCACTAGAACTCTCTGGCTGAAAATTGTAAATCCCCCCCCCCCAAAAAAAAACTTGCAAGTCCGTGATTCCATAGGGTGGAATCATGGTAACTAAAGTTAAATCACATGTAGTGTAAAAGGACCCAAGGTTAAAACAGATGGGACCACTGCAACCAGTTCTTCACCTCAGCCACCAAAATGTCTTATACTAATCCTAGAATTAAGAGGGGGGCAATATTTGTTAGGTGCTTTAAAAATATTGCTCATGTCATTATTTATTTATATTATGTTTTATTGGGTTTTAAAAGCATAGATGCAATTACTATTTAAAATAAACTTTCCAAGCGCCACGCCAGGCAGCACTCTGCAAGCCATCCCCCACAGAGGCTCTTTTGAAAGAAGTGGCGGTTTCTTAATCCTGGGTGCATCAGGATTTACGTCCCTGCCTTCCAAAGTGGCTTATCTCTTGGCATACCAGATCTTATCGGCCCCATGGCAGAGAAGGCTGGTTCCAAGCTTAGTTTGGAATGTCAGGTTGGCACCCTCCAGCTACCCTCTAGAAGTTCAAAGCAGGAGCAGGAGAGTTGGCAGGATGATCTATGTGATGGCAGAAAGACTGTGCTGGGAGGAAGGGGGTGGCTCTGTTCTAAACCTGCAAACCAAGGTAGGGGTGTTGCAAGCATCTGCACTGAAGCCAAGAGGAAAACCAACAAGAAATAGCCAGCTTTCACAGCTATGACTTATTGTTATATAATAGTTCCAACCTGCAGAAGACTTTACAGTGTTTATTATGTTGGTCTGTGCAACAGCCTTGTGAAGTAGGTCACAGATGATGGTGCCACCCTTCCTTTCCTTCCCCCTCCTGCTCCTCATCCCACAGTGCTCTCGTCATGCTCTTCTCCGCTACATGACAGATAGGAATTCAGTGGGTGAAGTTTTCTCTCAGAACCTTGACACTGTTCCTTCTGCCTGTTAAATGTTTGCCTGTTTAGTTACTGATCGTCAGAAGTCTGTATGAAAAGGAAGAGAGCAACCCTATCACCTCTTTCAAATAAATACTTACATTTATTTATTAGTATTGCTTATGTTATTTATTATTTTAAACAGTATTTATTTCACTTCAAGTACCACCTTACCACCTTGAACACACCCAATCCCATCTGATTTTAAAAGCTATATAGGGTCACATCTGATTATTGCTAGGATGGAAGACTACCAGAGAAGACCTGGAGTCGCTATGTGGCACACAGTTACAGCACTATGATTCCACTTTAACTGCCATGGAATCCCGGGCTTTGTAGTCTGTTCTTTTTGTTGTTAGCTGTCCTTGAGTTGACCCTGACTCATGGTGACCCCATCGATGAGACAGCTCTAAGACCCCCCCCCGTCCTCCAATGCTTTGCTTAGGTCCTGTAATTTCAGACCCATGACTTCCTTGATTGAGTCTATCCGTCTAGCATGTGGTTGTCCTCTCCTTCTACTATCCCCCACCATTCTTTGTTTTTTCTAATAAGTCTTGTCTTCTCATGATGTGGCCAAAGCACAATAGCTTAATATGCTCATGGACCTATTTGTTTGTCTTTTTGGCTATCCACGGTATTCTTAGCACTCTTCTCCAGCACCACATTTCAAATGAGTTTATTTTCTTCTTGTCTGTTTTCTTCACTGCCCAGCACTCACACTCATACATATCTATGGAGAATACTATGGCTTGGATGATTCTGATTTTAGTGTTTAGTTGTATATCTGGTAGATCTCCAGTTGTTCTGGACTATAACTTCTATTCTCTCCAACCATTGGCTAGTGAGATATAAAGGGATCCTATAATACCTTTAGGACTAGGCAACATACATTTCTAGTGTTAGCTTTCATGGACTCCAGTCCACTTCATCAGAGGCACAGAGTGAAGCTTGGAGTGAAGACTCATTCTACAGAACTGCTGGAAGAGGAATTCTAGGCCATGGGAAGTGGTAAAAGGCTGCTTCCCGTGGCCTGGAAAAGTGGCGGATTGGAGCCTCAGGGATGCCGCTGTGGCAGCTGAGGCCTGATCCGTCGGGGAAAGGGGCGGGTACAGGCTGCCCCAAGGGGCGGTATGTAACGCGCCTTAGAGAAATACTGGGGGTGATTGCATGGTCAGGAATACTAAAAGAGAAGGGAGTTCAAGATGGATGGGAGTTTCTCAAAAGGGAGATATGGAAGGCCCAATTTCAAACAGAGAAATGGAGAAATCACCAAAGAGGAATTCAAACAAATAGCGAGCAGGTGTAGGGGTAAAGTTAGAAAAGCTAAAGCACAGAATGAACTCAGGCTTGCTAGAGAGGTTAAGAACAACAAAAAGGGCTTTTTTGGATATGTCCGCAGCAAAAGGAAGAAGAAGGAAACGGTAGGGCCACTGCGTGGAGAAGATGGCAAAATGTTAACAGGGGACAGAGAAAAGGCAGAATTACTCAACACCTTCTTTGCCTCAATGTTCTCAGAAAAGGAAAAGGGTGCTCAACCTGAGAATAATGGAGCAGAGGACAGAATAGGGGAATTTCAGCACAGAATAAGTAAAGAGATAGTACAGGAATATCTAGTTAATCTAATCAAATATAAATCTCCAGGACCAGATGAACTACATCCAAGGGTGTTAAAAGAGCTGGCAAATGTAATATCAGAGCCATTGGCAATAATCCTTGAGAACTCCTGGAGAACAGGAGAAGTCTCAGCAGACTGGAGGAGAGCAAATGTCCCCATCTTCAAAAAGGGGAAAAAAGAAGATCCCAACAATTATCGTCCAGTTAGTCTGACATCAATACCAGGAGAGATTCTAGAGCAGATAATTAAACAGAGAGTCTGTGAACATCTAAAAAGCAATGCCATAATCACAAAAAGTCAACATGGGTTTCAGAGAAACAAGTCATGCCAGACAAATCTAATCTCTTTTTTTTGATAAAATTACCAGCTTGTTAGATGAAGGGAATGCTGTGGATATAGTATATCTAGATTTCAGTAAGGCTTTTGACAGGATTCCCCATGACATTCTTGTAAACAAGTTTGTAAAATGTGGGCTAGACAAAGTAACTGTTACATGGATTTGTAATTGGTTGACTGGCCGAATCCAAAGGGTGCTCAACAATGGCTCCTTTTCATCCTAGAGAGAAGTGACCAGTGGGGTCCTACAAGGCTCTGTCCTGGGCCCAGTGCTATTCAGCATCTTTATCAATGACCTGGATGACAGAATTGGGGGTATACTTATCATATTTGCAGATGACACCAAATTAGGAGGAGTAGCTAATACCCCTGAGAACAGGATCAAACTTCAGAATGACCTTAATAGATTAGAAAGCTGGGCCAAAGCTAACAAAATGAATTTCAACACGGAGAAATGTTAGGTACTGCACTTGTAGCCAAGGGTCTGATTAGTGGAATTTATTATTAGCTGAATATTGCGAGATGGGCTGGCTCCAACAGCCCTGCAGGGCTGTCTCCCGTTGTGTATACGGAGCAGACCAGGGTATCCAATAAATACAGCAAAAGCAGACCTTTCTAAATAAAGTTCAATTTATTAATGTAGGGGAAAACACACACAATTCACTAACACACTCACACTCATACAAGGCTCAGAAAAATCAGAGGTTAGCGTTGAATAGGATTTCAGGCATCACTGGGGTGATACGTACTAGAATGTAGACTCCTTCCGGGAATCGAATGGGTAGAGTGACAATGGAACAAGTCCTTTCCACAGCATGGGTTTGAATGGAAATGCCGGTGTCCAAGTCAAAGGTCTGACTGACGTGGAGTGTAGAGATCTCTCCAGTGGCACACAGACTGGCAAAAGTCTGGGCTTTTTATAGGGGCAAAAAGGCTCATCTCTGGCAAAGGTGTTTGATTACTTGCTTCACACCTGGATGACTAGGTCTTATTGTCTTTTAGGTTAATCTGCTCGGACAACAGATGCGGGGAAGGGGTAAGCGCCTTGGGGAAGGCAAACATTGCTCTTCTTGGGCAATATGATAACCCCATTTGCGACTTCCTAGACTATTCTAGACTGACAATGGGTATGCCTTTAGGGGTGGTGTGTATACGTCCTCTCGCTTGGCTCTTATTTGCAGACAGGCAACTAGAGTTCATCTAGGGGTCATCATGGGCTATCATTTATACCAAAATTTATATGGAGCAGCATGGGTAACACACTTAGGGCAGAAAAATGAAATGAACAGATATAGGATGAGTGACACCTGGCTGAACGAGACTATGTGTGAAAGGGATCTGGGAGTCCAAGTAGACCACAAATTGAACATGAGTCAACAGTGCAATGCGGCAGTTAACAAGGCCAATGCGATTTTATGCTGCATCAATAGAAGTATAGTGTCTAGATCAAGAGAAGTTATAGTACCACTCTATTCTGCTCTGGTCAGGCCTCATCTGGAATATTGTGCCCAGTTCTGGGCATCACAATTTAAAAAGGATGTTGAGAAACTAGAGCATGTCCAAAAGAGGGTGACCAAAATGGTGAAGGGTCTGAAAACTATACCCTATGAGGAACGACTTAGGGAGGTGGGGATGTTTAGCCTGGAGAAGAGAAGGTTAAGGGGTGATATGATAGCCTTGTTTAAATATTTGAAAGGATGTCATATTGAGGAGGGAACTAGCTTGTTTTTTGCTGCTCCAGAGACTAGGACCCAGAGCAATGGATGCAAGCTACAGGAAAAGAGATTCCATCTCAACATTAGGAAGAACTCCCTGACAGTAAGGGCTGTTCAACAGTGGAACCAACTCCCTTGGAGTGTAATGAAATCTCCTTCTCTAGAGGTCTTTAAACAGAGGCTGGATGGCCATCTGTCAGGGATGCTTTGATTTAGATTTCCTGCATGGCAGGGGGTTGGACTGGATGGCCCTTGCAGTTTCTTCCAACTCTATGATTCTATAAGCTTCTGTGGGCAGGCATATATACCAATGGAGATGGTGATTTACCCATATGTTTTGCATATCTGTTTCAATTACAGTTCACACTTTCCTCTCACCCACCTGTTTTCCTGGAGTCTACAAAAACTGAGTGCATCTACACTGTAGAAATAATGCAGCTTGACACCACTTTAACTGCCAAGGCTCCATCCTACAGAATCTTGGAATTTGTCATTTTGTGAGGCAGCAGCACACCTTGGCAGAGAAGGCTAAAGATCTTATAACACTACGAATCCCCGGATTCCATAGTAAGTAACACTTGGTGGTGTCAAAACTACGTTATTTCTATAGTTCAGATACATCCCTAAATAACTCTTAAAGTATTATCCTCATCATTGCACCTTTCCCCCAAAACAGAGACTCAAGGTGGCTTATAATTTACAAAGAAAATTACAGCTTTAAAGAAAAAGATGCCACAGGATTCTTTTCTATTTCTTTATGCTGAAAGAGACTAACATGGCTAAATAGTTTGCCTAAGGTAACCTAGAAGATTTACATCTAAGACTTCAACTGAGAATGTGCTGCCTCAAAATTCCCACTCTTTGCTACCATATCCTACAAGTAGAGGCTGTACTACTGATTGAGCCGTAAGGTCTTTCCCAGCCCTACCTTTGATTCATTATTATCATCATCTCTGTGAGAATAAGACCTCAAGGGAAGAAGAAATAAAAATGGGGCAATTTCTCTGCCAACAATCGTTTCTGTGTGATGGTACCTGCCCATGCCTTTTCTTTTTGAGCTTCAGTTCCTCATTGGCTAGTTATGCGTAATTACATGTCTCTGCAAGGAGGGGCTGTAAACATGTTCCTGCATTGAGGAGTGGAGAAGATCCTGTAGGTAAAAAATAGAAATCTGTCTGTGTGTACATGGCCATGAACCCACTTATAGTAACATGGCATGTATTTAAAGCCAAGGCCATCATCCTTCAGAGAGCTGAGAAATCTGGCCCCCTTTCCAGGAATGAGGCAGATGTGCCCTGAGACACAGGGACACTTTCTCAAAAGAGCATGTCTGACTTCCCTTGCATAAACCCACGTTAAAAATAACTAGCCAGACATGGAGAAATGCACCAGCCAAGAGAGACACTCTTCCATGGCACAAACATGTTACACAATCTCAGAACGGGAGAGGAATATCACAGTCAACTGCATAGACTCAATGACAGCAGCCCACTCGCTGTATCTTAGTAAGAAAGAGGAGTCAATCCTATATACGCTTAGCTATGAGTAAGTCCTATGAAAGTCAGGAGATTTATTTCTGAATCACCAAGGGGAGGATTGTGTTGCTACTTATTAGTTTGTGTTTTATATGTTTTCAGATACATACTGTACTATTAGTTATTTTTAATAGTTTTGTCTATTTCATATATATATATATATATATATATATATATATATATCATCCTTAGGAGAAAGGTGGGATATATATTGGGAGAAAGGTGGGATATAAATTAAATAAAGGAAGGAAGAAATTAATACAGTTCTCCCTTCTAGAGATCTTGCTAAAGATTTTTTTTTCCTTTTCCAGTTAATATTCTGATATTATGTTGAACAATATGTTTCTACAGTTGGCATCCTGTTAGTGACACACAGAGACCACCTTATACCTGCATTTTTATTTTATTTTTGGCCAATGGAGAGGTTGGTAATCACATTCACCCTCTGCAACAACCAAAGCCCCCCATTTAAACTCACTGTTTAGCTGCAACCTCTCCCCATCCACTCAGTGGCTTGGGTAGAGCAGTGGGGATTGGAGTAGTATCTGACTATGGAGTTTATCACACGAAGGCAAATCCCATGCAGAAACAGGATTTTAAAATCCACTAAATACCTGCAAATGCGGAGGGGGGGGGATTCAGACACATTGGCAGAAACAGAAATAATGCAAAAAATAACCTGAACAGAAAGCCGACAAAAAACACTCCTTTCTACTTTTGGAATTTCCCAAAAGTAAAAATGAACGGGTTTTGTCAGCTTTCCATTCGGGTTATTTTCACATTATTTCTCCTTCACGTAAACATCATCTGAAAAACAACCCGCATTTGTGGGTTTTTTCTACTTTCTGTTCAGGTTAACCCCCAAAGTCATGTGAAAAACAGTTGTTTTCACTTTAAATCTAATTTCTCCATGGGATTCGTCCCTTGTGATAAACCCCTATGTCCCTGTAGCCAGATGAAGACCAAGGACATAGACTGTTGACATCTCTGATGGACCCTGGTAGATGACTTTATTAATCTGCATCTGGCTTCAGCTGCTAAACAGTGAATTAGGAGGAAGTTGAAAGGAGAGATGTACCATAGTTCTTCCTGTGGAGGTATTATGCTACACTGTGACTTAAAGGATCTTGGGCTTTCTTTTTAATGTTATTATTGGCTCATCAAGTGCCTAAAACCTGCACCATACACTTATAAAATGACAAAACAAGTCCTACCCATGGTTTCATAATCTAATAAAACAAAAGGAAACTGAAATGGGGAAGAAAGAGGAAAGGAAGCATTAGAGAAGCTGCATCTTCACTCAAAAGGACCAGCTTGGTCTTCCTTATTCTTGCAGAAAGACAAAAGCTGCATATGCATTGCAGATTTAATGCAGTTTGATACCACTTTAGCTGCCATGGATCAATACTATGGAATTCTGGGATTTGTAGTTTTCTGAACTATTTAACCTTCTCTTCAGAGAGCTACAAACCCCAGAATTCTATAGGATGAAGCCATGACAGAATTAAGTGTCAAACTGCATTATTTCTGCAGAATAGGTGCAGCTAAAGAGTACACTCTCCCAGTCAGTGGCAGCTGGTGGCTTCTGTGTGGAGCAATGAATTAGCTCTGATTTTTGTTGGAACTTTAAAAAACAATCCAAGATGCTCATCCCTGTTCCCCATATAGGATCACTATCTTGAGTAGCTCTTTTAAAGTTCATTTAAAAAAAACCTTGATCACTACCCCAATAACATGGAAGCCAACAGCTGCCACAGCTGCCGGAAGCCCTAGGTTTGCAAGGAGTGGGCATCCTTCAGCTCTGGAGTGCCAGGATGACTGGCACCAGGATGTGTTGTGGTTCTTTGTTTACGTATAAAGTATCTTAAAAGCTCAGCAGTTTCAGTGTAGGGCTAGGGCTCCAGGAGACCAGTCTTCAGTTCTTTGCTCTTCAGTGGAAACCCTTGGATGACCTTGGGCATGTCACATTCTCATAAAGTAAGAAAGCAATGGCAAATCTCGTTTGAATAAATCTTGCCAAGAAAACCTTAGGATAGGGTCTGTATAGGTTGGAGTTAACATAAAGGCAAAAACTCTCTCTGGTTTTGCTTCATGAACGAAGATTCAGGAAGGACTCATCCGCGCTTTGTACAAGTGCGTTGATGACTAAAAAGGCCAATCTGGGACAAACAGGTCCGGTTGCAGAAAGCACAGCAGAAAGTCTCCTTGGGTGATGTTTCCGGGTTGTGGTTCTTTCTGCGTTGTCGTTTCTCTTCGAGACTTGTTCGCTGTGAGCTTTCGAAAAAGGCTGCAGCATCATGGATAGTGCGTCTCAATGCCTCCCGATGCGAGGCCAGGGCAGACCATTGTTGGTGATCAATTTGGCCAAGCCTGAGATGTTGTTTCAGGGAGTCCTTGTATCTCTTCTTTGGGGTGCCCAAATAACAACCACAACAAAGCACTGTTCGGTAATTAATACAGAAAACAGAACCTATAATACAAAAGTATTTATTGACCACATGTCAACCATCACTCCAAGACTACTAGCAGATAAAATAAAAATAAGAATAAACCCAATACAAAACAAACAAGGTGCATCAGGCACTAAAAACTGATCATAAAAACAAAAACAAAGCATCACCCCTAAAAGTTCTCAAGAAATAAAAGAATTTGCAGCTGACACAGAAGAAAATAAAGATGGTTCTGGTTGATTCTATCTGGAAAAGTTTCCCTTACTTTAGCTATTGTTGATTAAATAAACAAATAAAATTAACATTTGAACAAATATGTAATGGATATTAAACTAAAATGTATTTATTTTACAATAAATAAATATTTTAATAGCTATTTTAAATAGCTGGTAAATAAAGAAAAAGGAATATTCTGCCATGTACATACATAGCAAGGTTGTTTTTAACAAACAGTAGGTTTACAACAGGAGACTGAGCAGAAAGAAAACAATAGAGGTGAGAGAAGATAATAGAGGTAGGAGAAAACGGGGGGGGGGGGGGGATAAGTTATTTTTCAGTAAGAAGCATTCTGGTTTAGTTACTTCCATAGGAAATTTCAGAGGTCAAGACAGTGAACTATGGGGACTATATGAAGATGGATTCATTCTACTAATGGTGTCACTGTAGACTTCATATGCTTTGTTCTGACTTGTTTTGGACTTGTTTTGATGTATTACTTACACAATTTACTGCTGGCGTTAATCTGCTGCAATTAAGAAGATGCTATTGTAAACTCTTGCTGCATATTATTCCCATTGTTATCTGTTATAAATCTCTTGGAGCTTTAACTTTTTTAGGGAAAGAAAGCATACATATAAACAGAGGGCGATGGTGTCTATGGACCCACTCAGTGGATAATTTCTTAAATGAGGCCGGCAACATGGGGGGCAAACCATAAACTCAAATCCTAAGTCTTTTTACCCACTTTCTACACTCTGAATGGCAGCAGGGTCTCTGGACAAGGTATTTCCACCAGCTACTACTTGAGCTTTTTACCTGGAGATGTCAGGGCTGACCCTGGAAACGTCTTGTCCCTCAGTGATGGTCTCTCTGCTCCAGATATAAGAGCTCAAACTCAGTGCTTAGAAAAGTGGGTGTTTGTTTGTTTGTTTGTTTGTTTGGACTTCTATTCCCAGAATCTTCCAACCAGCATAGACACTGGCTGTGCTGGTGAGAGGATTCCACACCTATGACTTCAGAAAACCTTATATGACCAGTCTCAGCTATGTGGAATTCACAAAATGGTTACTTAATGATGAAGAATTTGGATTCTACACATGATGAGAAACACTACAGTTAGTCCACAAGTTCCAGGAGAAAGGTAGACAAAGGCCCTGAAAATGTGGATGCCATCAGTCTTAAGAGGGTCAGCATGGTGTAGTGGTTTGAGTGCAGGGTTCGAATTCCCACTTGGACACGGCAAAGGCAAAAAAACAAAACCTTTGAACAAATTTTATAAAAAAATATATGATAGGATTGCCTTAGAGTTGCCATTGGTCAGAAACGACATGAAGGCATACAACACATACATCATTCTCAACCAACAGGAAACTCCCCAAAGGCAGAAGCTCCTTCCTCATGGGTAGAGCATGGGAGGTGAACTGTGGCCCTTTTGCTGTTATTGATTTGTGACTGTTGGCCAGGCTGAATGTGATGGGTGGGAGTTGGTATCAAACAGCCTTTAGAAGGCCACAGCTTCCTCACCCTTACTGCAAACATCAGGGATAATTTGTATCTTGTGGAGTGGCAACTTACTGCCTTTAATTCCACCACCTCCAATCTTGTCCTCTTTCTGCTCATGCCAGACAGTCTCTGTTGTTCTTTGCTCCATTCCATGAACTGTCGGCAAGTCTTCATTCTTGGCTTATATTCAACTACAGTCCACTTTATCCAGAATTCCAACATCGAAAATATTCCAAAAACCAAAACTTTTTTCAAGGGTAACTGAAATAGTAACACCTTTGCTTTCTAATGGTTCAATGTATGCAAACTTTGTTTCGTGCACAAAATTATTTAAAATATAGTATAAAATTACATTCGGGCTATGTGTATAAGATGTATATGAAACATAAATAAATTTCTGTGTTTAATAATAATAATAATAATAATTTTATTTTTATTCCACCTCTCCCACTTGGGCCCCCTCGCCAAGATTATGTATGTATTTGCAAATACAGATATCCCAAAATCCAAAGAAATCCACCGCTCAAAATTCTTCTGATCCCATGCAATTAGGAAAAGGACAACTCAACCTGCTCTTTTTTTATTGATTCTGGCCCATAAGCTATTTCATGCTCATGAACATGAGCCCCCCAGTTACAGAGGCAGACATAGGAGATCTAAGAGGGAGGGTGATAGTGCAATGGAGTTCTCCCAGCCCATGCACATCTAACCAATCAGTGGTCATTTGGGCTGTGGGGGCAGAGTTGGCATCATCTGGCTACCACTGCACTACCTGGTGATGTATGCTTCCATTTTCAGTTTCCCAAAACGTCACCCAAAGCCTTCTGATCTCAGTTGAAGGTATGCGTATATTTTTATCTCATGTTATTAGGTTTTATTGTGCTTGATTGATGTCTGCCTTGAAGATGTATCAAAAGAGACAATATCAATCCATCAGTCCATGTACCAGGGCTTATAAATGTTACTTTTTCAGATTAGAGTGCTCAGATTTCCTCAAACAGCATAGTCAGTTTTAAGACTGCTTTAAAGCTGTTGGGAGTCAGGACAGTGTGTTTGTTTCCACATAGGCCAAGGAAACGAATAAGCTTTTCCTTGCATACCACAGGTTTTTCCACATGGAGTGCAATCTTACTTGTACTAACACGTCTCTGAGGCTGCTAGGAATCAGGTCAGTCCTGTTTTGCCACATGCATGTGGCTATGAGCTGTTTCTTTCACAGACAGAAGTCATATGTTCACTTGACTGACCCATTTCCCCTTGTGTGTGTGAACATTAAAAAAGAGGGTCTGGCAAGTTTCCTCTCTGATGCAGTGAGTTCAATGGGGATTTTGCTGGATTTGCCCGTGGAATGATGACAAAAAAATTAAAAGGTGGGGGGGAAATGATTCAGAAACTTTCCGTCTGTCTAACAGACAAATGACACACCCACAAATACCCACGCCCACACAGGCAGACACACTCCAGAAGAAGCCATGCCAGGTTCTTTGGCAATCAACTTTCTTGAGCAAGAGGTAACAGAGGTTCTCTCTCTCCAATAAGAAGATGCCGAGTTTGATACAGAAGCATTTCCCTCCTCACTAGTGAACACCCTGAGACTTTACCCTTGTCTAATATTTCTCTACTCAGTTCACCCTATCAGATCATCTGTACATTCTTGTGAACCCACTCAGCCAAATTGCTTCACTGGGATACTGGATTCCTAGCATCATTGAGGCTTCAAACAATGGCTTTCTAAGGCCGGCAGAGTATTGTAGGGTGGCGTGGAGCTCCCATTTCTAAGTATTGTGGTTGCAAGAAAAAGTTGTTAATTTGTTTAGTAAAAAGGGAGCTATTATACCGTGACATGTAGTGCCCATTAGAACTGGTATGGGAGGGTGGCAGATGGGGAAGCAAAGGGCAACATGAAGTGCAACCAGGTTAGCTGTAGGTCCCTAGATCAGTGGGCAATCTACTCTGGGTTTTAGTCCAAAGTTTGTAAGAGCTGCATCTATGGGGAGGGGTATAGGGTTCAGCATCTTTTATAGTTCCTTTAAAGTCTGGGGTCAACTGAAACAGAACCAACTAATACTGATTTTCTCCTTTTCATCTTGCCTTGGAAAGACTTAACACTATACCTTCTTAACATTGCACATTTAGCTTAACTGAAGAATAATCTTCTATGCTGACTCAGCAAGCTTCCATGCTATCATATCTGATTGTCTGCTAGGTGGTAAAGTATAGAGTCTACCCCTGCGTTTAGCCACCAGGCAGACAGGAGGGAACTCTGCCCACTTGGCCTCCAATGGACCAGCCTCCAATGGTTAATATGCATTTAATTAGTAGTTGTTACTAATTAAATGCATTTCCTCTTGTGGGTGGCTGTCCTGAGAAGATCTTCTACATTTGATTGAATCTGTAACTCTGCATGGATGGGTTTTGATTTGCTTGTCTATTATTCATTTAATATTATAATTGAAACACAACTGGAAAAATTGTTAAGTAATATGTATAGGATATGGAGCTTGAAAAAGTCACTGTTTTGCACTACAACATGGGGGATTTGAGGAATGTAATAAAAAAAAATTACAAATTTCTGCTCTAAATAAAGCTAGCCCATAAAACCCCATGATCAGGGACGAAGCTAGGATTTTAGGAAGGGGGGGGGGGTCCAGACTAAGTGCCACTATTATAATAGGGCTTGCAGCACACACCATTCATTTTTCTAATGGAAGGGGGGGGGGTCCAGACCCCAAGAACCCCCCCCCTTGGCTACGTCCCTGCCATGATGGGTTTGCCTTAGGGTTGCCATAAGTCAGAAATGACTTAAAGGCACACACCAACAACAGCAGCAGCAACAAGACGACTTGGGCCAGTATGCTGCTAGTGACATTCCAAGTGTAAGCCCACTTTATGCTTTTTAATATATTTTTTGACACTGTGAAGTATTGTGTACCTTTCTTCTCAATGTTGTACTACAACAGCCCACTCCCCACAGCCATTCAGTTGCTAGTGGACAGGTGGTGGTAGACAAGTATCGGCCTATGTCTGCTTAGCCAGATGCAGACCAATGACATTATTTATGAAGACCTTTGGAAGACCCCAGTGGATCACAGCAGAAAAAATCCTCAGAGGGTGTCAAGCTAAGAGGAAATAGCCAGAAGCTTCTCTGATCCTCCCTGCTCTCCACAGAATGGTTATTGAAGTCGGGGTGTGTGTGGCTACTGAAGATCAAAACCAAGTCCTAGCAGTGGTGACAGAGGAGCCCTAGTGGACCATGTAGGATCTTGGTCTCCCTGTGCAGGTAGACATGTGTCCTTTTCAAATGTTAAGATTTCCAAAGCTGGTCCTGTCATTAAGAAAAGTCCTGCCAGGGGCTTCCCAGTAGACAATGGGCACTAATCAAGCAGACACTAATCCTCCTTTGCATAGCCTCCCACCCTGAGGCCTGCCATTAGCAACAGAACAATACACATGCAAATCACTTCTGCCTTCCCAGATCACACAGTATATATATACCCAACTCCTTTCCAGGCAAGCATTCTCTAAAGATGTCAGCCACAAATGCTGGCGAAATGTCAGGAATAAACTCTTCCAGAACATGGCCCCATAGCCCGAAAAACCCACAAAAAACTATGGATGCCAGCCATAAAAGCCTTCAACTTCACAAATTCTGCCAAGCATCTCAGTTATATCTTTCTTCAGATTGTTGGCAGTCTTCAGCGGTCCATGACACAACAGTATGGTATTTACACAATATTTCCATGTAATTATTTTACAGCTTTGTTAAGAGGGGACAGGGAGAAAGTATTTCCTTCTCCATCAGTCATTCTCTTGTACTTGCCTGCTGTTGTACCCAAAGCAGTGGTGTCATGGGGAGGTGTTGAGGAACAAAACTGTGGATGCCATGTGGCTTCTTTTCTACCCTTCTCTCTCCATGCTAGTTTACTGCCCCTTGTGCATGGTGAAAAGCACTGCCCTGTTCGTATCATTGAAGTAAGAAGCCGCTGCCACTCCAGTTTGCTTCTGAATATGAAATGTGTATATGTGTGTAGAAGACAGCTTGTTGGCTAGGGAATTTGGTGTGTTATAGTTAAAAAAGTAACTGAGTGCTTGGGGTTACTGAGGAGACTTAATCATTACCTCAAGCAGCAAAATATCTTGGACTGCTCCTACTCACATTCTTGCCATGAAATCTTCTTTTGCTCATCATCACCCCCTTACATTATTGTTGTTGTTAGCGCCTCCAAGTCATTTCCAATTTTTGGTGACCCTAACGTGAAACTAATATGAGGTTTTCTTGGAAAGTTTCTTCAGAGGGAGTGTGGCATGGCCATCCCCTGAGGCTAGGAGACTGTGACTTGCCCAAAGTCATTCAGTGGGTTTACATGGCCAAGTGGGAAATCGAATGCTGGTCTCCAGAGTCACAGTCCAACATTTAAACCACTACCCCATGCTTATTACTGGCCACCTTTTATTTTCATTTGTACCCTGTGGCACAAGCAATTTTGCAAACTAGTTTTCCCAGCGCACTTTGAGCCTAATTTTGCCCACCCACCCCCCCTTCACTCAGCACACAAACAAAGAAGGCTGGCAGTACAAAAATAGGATTATCCGAGCCAGCAACCCTCTTTTCTTAAGGATGGCCAAAAAAGCAAAACAAAAAAAGACAAAACAAAACAAAACACCCCCAAATCTACCCTCATTCCTTTGCATTATTAAGTCCTTCACCCCTCCCTTCCATTATCCAACTTGGGTAAAAGTGCATTACACTAGCATAATGGACTATTACAACAGTATAGTGCATAAATAAGATTTCAGCCTAGTCATATTTAGAGCAGAGCCTTTGGTATTTTTAACTTAAAATCCATTGATTTTAATAGGTCCACTGTACATATAAGTAAAACCAACCTGGAAATTTCAGGGAAGCAAACTGTGACTAAAAATTATGAGCTATTTCTTAACACTGTGAGCTGCCTGAGAGTATTGCCTCAGGCGGTAATGAGTTCTTCTTCACTGAAGTTATTTAAGGAGAGCCTGGATATCTGCCTAGCATTGGTGCTGTTGCTGCATCTTGCAATGAGTAGTGGGGTGCATTAGATGACCTCTAAAATCCCTTCCAAATCTATAATTCCATGATTGCCTTATACTAGTGCTAATTACAACAGTGAAATGCTATTGTGTGGTGTCAGACCATTTTGCAGGTTCATACTTCATATATTAGAGAATATATCCCATGATCATGAGTGTAACCCAGTGTATTCTGCACTGTGTGAGCTGGATATACAAAGTTCATTTGCTACATTTACATTCACAATGAAGTTTCTTGACTTCGTAAAATATTAACCTTAGAAAAACTACGTCTGCCTTGCTCATATTTTTTAATTATACTGCAGGAAAGGTGCTTTTTGGAGGAAACTTATAAGATGAATTCTCACCTCTGAATTCTAGCTGAGTTAATATGAAGCTAGCAAACAAATGTCCCTTTATTTCTACCATGCTAACATGTAAGTTAGCGGGGTAGAAATAAAGGAACAATCAAGTGGTAGCTCCATAGTAACTCAGCTAGAATTCACAGCTACAACTCTAGAGACCAGAGTTTGAATCCTTGCTCAACCATGGAAACCTCAGGCAAGTCACATTCTCTCAACCTCAGGGGTACATAAAGGCTCTGAACAAATCTTACCAAGGACATCCAATCATAGATTCACCTTAGGGTCACTATAACTCAGGAACAATTTGAAGGTGCGCACGCACGCACACACACACACACACACACACACACAAACATGTGAGTGAAGGATGGTCTCTGTATCCTTATTCAGCCAAGTGGACAACTACTGCAACAGGTCCGGGGACCAATTTATGCTACTGGCACTCTCTGGTTCTAGAACCATTTGGAGAGCCAAAAATGTCCAAAAAGGAAAAAAAAAAAAAAAACCTAGAAGCCCACTTCTGGTTTAAAAAACAGGCATTTTAAAAACATTAAATAGTGCAAGAGATCTGCAACCTTTTTAAAGGGTGAATTACTGTTCCTGGAAGCTTAAACAGCAGGCAATTCATCCATACCTCCTTTGGCCCCAAAAGCCAATCCTGGGTGTCTTGGAGGCCTCTGGGCTGCAATTTACACACTACCTCTATTAATGGATGGCCTATTATGTGCATTCCATAATCTCAGAGGGATACTAAATGCCAGCTGAAACAAATACAGTCATTTATCATGTGTAAATAAAAACAGGGCAGGGCAAATGTGCCTTTAGCAAAAAATGCAGATGAGGGAAATTTCAACAGTTGCAATTTTTATCAATTCTTCATGTCAGACTATACCTACCCAAATTCTCCCTTTTACCTGTTTAAAGTAGAGAATCTCTACCTCACAGGTAGCTCATAGACTAGGGCCCCTTCCACACTGCACAATTATAGCACGATTCTACTTTAACTGCCATGGCTGCGTCCTACTGAAATCCTAGGGTTGTAATTTGGGAAGGTTCTTTGGCCAAGAAGTCTGAATGTCCCTCCCTAAAATGCAAATCATAGGATTCCATAGGATGGAATCATATTTAAAGTGGAATCATAGTGATATAACTATGTAGAGAAAGGGCCTCAAGTAAGGAGGAAGGGGGTACCTCCTCCAATAATTTGTGAAGTGGCCACCTCCCACCTCTGCCCCAAGACACAACAATCCAAAATCACCTTGTTATTTGGTGACCATAAAAATATCAATGAAATGAACCTCTAGGGCAGATTTGGGAGCACGTGGCCCTCCAAATGTTGTTGGACTACAATTTCAATCAAGTCGAACAAGAATAAGTATTGGGAAAGAATTAAGAGAACTGGGCTCTAATAATATCTGGAGAGCCACTGTTTCCCCAGTCCTGCTTTTGGAAAAATATCATTTTGGCAGGCTCAGATAATACCTACTCAAAAGCAGTTTGCACTATCTGCACTGATCTCCCACTCCTTGTCATTAGTGATATAGATGGGGATGGAAGAAATAAGGTAATTAGCTGGCTACTACCTTTTTTCTGGTCTTGCCAGAATTACATGCTGTTTAGTTATTGGGAAAAGATATAAATCCAGGAGGGGGGAAGGTATGGAATATTGTTACATTGCTTTCCTCCTTACTAGTGGATTCCAATTTTTTAAAAGACCAGTGCTTTTGATGAAGAGATTCTGCATGTGATCAAAGACACCCAGTCCTTTCTTTGATTTAAAATGGTGTTTGTCCGATGAGAGGGGCATCATGCATTAATAAGTCCTGTCTCTTTGGGTCTTTTGGGAAAGAGTAGGGGAGGATTCTACAAGGGAATATTCAGCAACATTCAGATCTGGTACCAGAATTTATAAAAACAAAAATTTTAATTGGTAGCTTTAATAAGGAGAGCCTTGCTGAGGATGTGTGTAGATTAAAGTTGTTGGCTGTAAACTACGAGGACATCTTTCCCTCTCCAGAACCACTGGATATGTTTCTAAATTGTTACATAGTAGTGACAATGGCTTTCTTAAAGTGTTCAAAATATGAGGGAATAGCACATGTAAATGAATTCTTTATACTCTTGAACATCCTAATGTGGTAATTTATGAAGAAATGATGAATAAACATGCATTATCTCTAACCCTAGAGAAAGGAGTGAGATGACAAGCCAGGTTGGGAATGGACACTGATGACAAATCAATAAAGGTTCACCTCCAAACCACAGGGCTGACATGGTTATCTCACACAGGTCTATGAAAGATGGCTCTTCTTCCCCCCCCCCCCCCCCAACGTCTGGCAACACTCACCTCAAGTGTCATCATGTCACTTCAATCTTATGGGCTGAATCAGAGCACATATGAATGTCTCTGACCTACATCAGGAGTATTTGGTGCTTATGAGTGCCACACATAGAACAATAGGAGGATAGATGCCTTTCTGTTTGCTTGAATAAGCAGAAGGCTTTGTATGTCTGAGCAAGCCTGCCAAATTCCTTCTCCCTCTTGCTTGCACTATATTGCCTAGCTGACATTCCATGCATATAAACAGTAAACAGTCTGTTATTATCATGACATGCTTGGAATAACTGTGGCTATTTTTCTCCTTCCCAGAATTCTAAAAGGGCCAAGAATTTTTTTAAAAAAAAATAGCAGTTTTTGAATCAGCTCCCTCACTGTTTCTTTCCCACCACCTCTGCAACCTTGAGGCAAAGGCAAGACAGCCATAATTCTCTCCCTTTCTTTCCTTTGTTCCATGTATTGCATTGCCATTTTCACCCCAACACTGATTGAAGGCTCTTCAGGCCCTGCCATTAGGCAGAGTGAGGCGCCCACCTCAGGCAACAGATTGTGAATGTCATTGAAAGGACAGCACATTGTTAGTTATTTACTTTATTTCGATAGTATTTTTACTGTCAGGGACAAGGAGAGATATTTGTGCTATTTCCTGCCTCAGGTGCCAAAATAACTTGTCTGACTTTGGATACCATTTACTTGAGGCTGGGGATAGGTGTGGCGGGTGCTATTTGCTGCTCTCCCGCATACACTAAAGCATCTCAGGCCATCCCTGAACTGCTTCACAGAATAAAGTTTCTATTTCAAAATCATTTTTGTGCAGGAATTTACAAAATCCAGCACAAAAAGTGTAGACTACCAGATGCAATAAATCCCAAATGTGTCTCCATGACACAATTTAAGTTTTGGTTCATCACACAACAGTCTGCATACAGGCTGGCTGTTCAATCCTACACCGTTTCACTCAGGAATTTAATAATGTGCAGTAGCACTGAGTCAGATTGCAGATTAGGAACACAACCTGACTTGTGAAATAAAGGCCTGTTACAAACGGGCCTAAAAGTGCGCGCTCCGCACGTGCTAGGGTTAGAAAGGGGCATCCTTTCCGGACGCCCTCAACCCTAGCACACGCAGAGCATGCACAAAATGGCAGTGGCCGTTCCACATGGCCATCGCCATTACGACGTCATGACCGCACTGCCTCTATACGGGATGGCGCTGACGTGACATCGTCACGCCGAGCCAGGACGCATAGTGCGCCCCTTCCCCGGCCTCAAAAGGAGCTCCAAAATGGAGCTCCATTTGCTGTTTGCATCACTGGGCGCAGCCTTCAGACGGCTGTGCCCAGCGACACAGAGGAGAAAAGGGCCAAATGGCCCCTTTCTCCTCCTCCCCGCCGCCGCGGGGTGTCCTTGGGACTTGAAGCCCCAAGGACACCCCTTTCCAGGCTGCGGGGAAGGGGCCTTTTGCCGCTTCCCCGCAGCCTGAAAAGCGGCGGATCGGGGCCTCAGCGGCTGCCGCTCTGGCTGCTGAGGCCCCGATCCAGTGGGGAAAGGGGCGGGTGCAGGCCGTGGCTTTTCGGCGGTCTGTAACCCACCAAAGTGTCTCTCAATGAAGGATAGGCTTTGCTCTCTGTGCTTCTGGACTTATGATGGGAGAATATTATACAGGATTTGTGCAACGTATCTGAACAGCACCAGAACACGCAAAGCTGTTCTAGGATAGTATGCTTGTTTTAATAAGTTAATAAAGGCCCTAAATTCAAATATGAAAAAATATTTTCCCTCCCATGGGAAAATGCACTTTCAAGTGGGACTAAAACATATTCTAGTAAATAAATAATGCATTTACACATCAATAAGCACAGATGGCGACTTCCATGTCAATGGGATGGTGAAAGTTTTCCAGTGTTTACGCCAAGTTGTAAAAGCACTATCCAAAGTATTGTCTTCTATTATTGTTGTTATTTTCTGTTGAGTCAATGTTGATATAGGGTGACCCTATAAATGAGAGACCACTCAGATCTCTGGTCATTGACTACCCTGCTCATGTCTTATAAATTCAGGGCAATCTCTCTTTATATGATCTTCAAATTCTAAAAGGATGTTCTTCTAGTTGTATTTTGCAACAGCGATGGATTAAGTGCACTTCTTTAGCTTTACTCTAATTTTTGATATTAGCAGTTCATAGTCTCTGTTACAATCTGCTCCTGGTTTTGTTTATGCAGAAAGAATGTTATTTCCTGGTATTTTGGAGATACAGTGCAGAACCCTGGACAGCTCCTTTAAAGTTTGGACTAAGCACCAGAGCAGACTGACTGCCACATTTACATGTAAGTCACATTAAAGCAGACAGGTTGAAATAAAAGTGTACACCCATTTTCTTGATGTAAAACCCATCCATTAAAAAAACACCCTATATTGCTCTCTTTCACATCTCTATATTAATATAGGGATAGAAGCCCCACAAGGTCTTTAACAGTGCAGTGCTATGCACTGACAACTAAGAAGTAACTCACACTATGTTTAATGCAACTTAGTTCTCAGCTGAGTGTGCAAAGAATCAGGGATGTAATGGAACCAGAGTTCAGAGTCAATGTAGCATGGCATTTTCATTTCTACTTCTAAGATGAAGATGTCACCTGTCCCCAGCATATATGCCTTCCCTGTTCTTGACTATCAGGTTGATCAGCTGCATTTCCAAATTTGGCACTACACCACTGCATAGGATTGCAAACTTAATGACATAATGTGAAATCATTCTTATTATTATGCTATTGAAGCCAGAGCAATCAAATGCTCACTATGCTGGAGTTTCATTCTCCACTTGAGAAAAACTTTCAACCATGTGCACTGGAGCCAGTGTGACTAGAGTAAATTTGCTGGGGAACCTGCTCTTTTTCTGGTGGCTTGATCCACCCAATTTAACTTTGGTATGCCAAGTAGTAGACACTGATGAACATTTCAGAGATGCCACGTCTGGTCTAACTGGATGAGCAATGTACAAGATAAAGTGTGTATGTGAACCAACATGAAATCCTATTATGCAGCCTCCATGAAAACATATGTGCTCAGTAAGGCAGATTAAATACCACCTTGTAGCCATACTGCTTTTTCATCAGAGGCATTTGTTTCTTCCTCTTAGATGCTTGCCTGGAGTGCCATTGCTCATTTGAGTGTGAAATGGGCAGCATTTTTCTATAATCTCCTTGAGTTGAATTTCATCAACAATGCAAAACTTTTGCATGCAAGTAGTATCAACCAAAATGCTTTTGCTAAATGAACAAAAAAGAAACAATTCCATGCAGTTTAATCCAGCTGCTAGTTATAATTAGATAGTGCAGCAAATATTTGCACATGCCAGCAGCTGATGAGATAAGCTTAACATGTAGTAAAAATAATGGTGGGCTACTCTGGAAAACAATTTGCAAGCATTCCTGAGCAGAGGGAGCAGGGAGGTTGGTTGGGGGTGGGGATGAATAAATGTCAGACTCAGTACAGTATAAGGTAATTTATTGTGAGTTGCTCAGTTGTAGTCTTCTTCTGTAAAAGACCTGGAGGCACTCCATACAATTATTTTTGTCTGGTTAAACTGAGCACTGAAATCCAATGAAAAACAACCATTTGATTGTTTTCATACATGCAGATCCAAGACTTGGCAGAGTGTCCCAGAAGACTTGACCTCTGCCATGAGCACTGTGAGATGTCATCTTTCTTTTTTCTTTTCTTTCTTTGCTGCTGTCAGCAACACTGTAATGTACAAAAGGAAATAAAACAGATATCTTACCACTTTTGATTTTCCTGGTACAAAATGGCTCACCTGCTTGGATTCTAAGCTTGGATAAGTTACTTTCTGGACCATATCTCTTAAAGCTTCCCAGACAACATGACCAATGGTCATACTGGATAAGGAAATATGGACACTACATTTTGTAAAAATCAACATTTTCAACCTCTCTTAATTTCTGAACATTTACACCTTCTGAGTGTTTATGTCAGAGGTGGTCAACTGCTGGGGTTTCAGGAACTTTGGCTGTTACATTTTCCATTATCCCTTTGGACCTCTATGGACATTACCACTTTTAAAAAAAACCTGGAAATGCCCACAAAGCTATTTCAGGATTCCCCAAATGACTCCCCCCACCCTGAGAAAAACTCCAGTTGGCTATCCATATTTGTGGCTTTGACTTTGCAGATTTATCAATGGATTTCTGTAATATTTTATCCCTAGGAATATCTAGGTGCCCCAGCATGACTGTTGTCAATATCTGCCAAAAGGTGCTCTGGAGGACCTAGAGATTCCTAAGAACACTTCTCTAGGCATTTGTAGGTCCTCGAGTGCAATTTCATGGTCAGTTTCTGGCAGATCTTGACCACAGAATTGCCCTGGAGGACCTAGAGATTCCTAGGGAATTGTTCTCTTAGGTAAAAAAAAACCTGTTTTTTTAATTTGCAGTTTTTCTACTTTCATGGAGGTCTTGTTCTCCTAACCTCAGTAAATGTGGAGGGTCCACTGTAGTGTTAAAATGAGCAGTTGGGCCTCTGGCAACTTTTTAGAATCATAGAATCATAGAGTTGGAAACGACCACAAGGGCCATCCAGTCCAATCCCCTGCCATGCAATAACTCTCAGTCAAAGCATCCCCAACAATGGCCATCCAGCCTCTGTTTAAAGACTTCCAAGGAGGGAGACGCCACCACTCTCCGAGGGAGTGTGTTCCACTGTCGAACAGCCCTTACTGTCAGGAAGTTCCTCCTAATGTTGAGGTGGAATCTCTTTTCCTGTAGCTTGCATCCATTGTTCTGGGTCCTAGTCTCTGGAGCAGCAGAAAACAAGCTTGCTCCCTCAATATGATGACATCCCTTCAAATATTTAAACAGGGCTATCATATCACCTCTGAACCTTGTCTTCTCCAGGCTAAACATACCCAGCTTCCTAAGTCGTTCCTCATAGGGCATCCAGACCCTTCACCATTTTAGTTGCCCTCCTTTGGACACGCTCCAGTTTCTCCACATCCCTTTTGAACTGTGGTGCCCAAAACTGGACACAGTATTCCAGGTGGGATCTGACCAGAGCAGAATAGAGTGGGACTATTGCTTCCCTTGATCTAGAAACTATGGGCCCATACAGACAGGCCAAAATAAAGTTGCTTTGGGTCACTTTAGAGGTATGCTATTTAAATGATACACGCATCTTAAAAGGCCAGAAGATGTGCCAAAGTCGCGCTCCAGTCCTTAGGACTGGAGCATGGCTTTGGCGCCACTTCCAGCTTCTTAGGATGCACGCATCATGTAAACACCATACCTCCAAAGTGACCCGAAGCAGCTTTATTTTTGCCTGTCTGTACAGGCCCTATACTTCTATTGATGAAGCCTAAAATTGCACTGGGCTTTTTAGCTGTTGCATCGCACTGTTGACTCATGTCCAACTTGTGGTCTACTTGGACTCCTAGATCCCTTTCACACGTAGTTTCATTCAGCCAGGTGTCCCCCATTCTATATCTGTGCATTTCATTTTTCCGCCCTAAGTGCAGTACCTCACATTTCTCCGTGTTGAAATTCATTTTGTTAGCTTTGGCCCAGCTTTCTAGTCTGTTCGGGTCATTTTGAATTTTGATCTTGTCCTCTGGGGTATTAGCTACTCCTTCTAATTTGGTGTCATCTGCAAATATGATAAGAATACCCCCAATTCTGTCATCCAGGTCATTGATAAAGATGTTGAATTGCACTGGGCCCAGGACAGAGCCTTATAGGATCCCACTGGTCACTCCTCTCCAAGATGAAAAGGATCCATTGTTGAGTACCCTTTGGATTCGGCCAGTTAACCAATTACAAATCCATGTAACAGTTACTTTGTCTAGCCCACATTTTACCAGCTTGTTTGCAAGAATGTTATGGAGAACCCTGTTAAAAGCCTTACTGAAATCAAGATATACTATATCCACAGCATTCCCTTAATTTAGCAAGCTGGTAATTTTATTAAAGAAAGATAAGATTTGTCTGGAATGACTTGTTTCTCTGAAACCCATGTTGACTTTTTGTGATTATGGAGTTGCCTTCTAGATGTTCATAGACTCTGTTTAATGATCTGCTCCAGAATATTTCCTGGTATTGATGTCAGATTAACTGGATGATTATTGTTGGGATCCTCTTTTTTTCCCTTTTTCAAGATGGGGACAACATTTGTCCTCCTCCATTCTGCTGGGACTTCTCCTGTTCTCCAGGAGTTTTCAAAGATTATTGCCAATGCCTCCGATATTACATTTCCCAGTTCTTCTAATACTCGTGGATGTAGTTCATCTGGTCCTGGAGACTTGGGCCCAGTACAGACAGGCCTCAACGCACATCTTGATGACATGCTAGGGTTGCCTCGGCACATCGCTTATAGATGCCCCACAACCCTAGCACATATTCCGTACATCAAAATGGTGGCGCCCTGTACAAATGGGCGCTGGCATTTTGATGTGACGGACGCGTAGCATCTGCAAATCACGACGCAATACTGACGTCGCGAGTGCGCCATTGGCACACTGTGGCATCTGTATCGCGCTGCAAAAAACCCCGCTTTTTGTGGGTTCTTTTTCCACTGGCAAGAAACCGTGCAGTTTGTGCACTGCATTTTCCTCCCGGCTGGAAACTAGGCGCTGGTAGACTGCCCGTTTTGGGCAGTCTGTACCAGGCCTTATATTCATTTAGATTAACAAGGTATTCCTGTACTATCTCTTTGCTTATTCTGTGCTGAAATTCCCTGTTCTGTCCTCTGCTCCCTTATTCTCAGGTTGAGCACCGTTTTCCTTTTCTGAGAAGACTGAGGCAAAGAAGGTGTTGAGTAATTCTGCCTTTTCTTTGTCCCCTGTTAGCATTTTGCCATCTTCTCCACGTAGTGGCCCTACCATTTCCTTCTTCTTCCTTTTGCATACACAAAAAAGCCCTTTTTGTTGTTCTTAACCTCTTTAGCAAGCCTGAGTTCACTCTGTGCTTTAGCTTTTCTGATCTTACCCCTACACAGGCTCGCTATTTTTTTGAATTCCTCTTTGGTGATTTCCCCATTTTTCCATTTCTTATACATGTTCCATTTAAAACATAGCTCAGTTGAAAGTTCCTTAGTCATCCATCCTGGTTTCTTGAGGCATCTCCCATTTTTCTTCCTCACTGGAACTGTTTGAAATTGTGCCTTCAGTATCTCTCCTTTAAGAAACTCCCATCCATCTTGAACTCCCTTCTCTTTTAGTATTCCTGACCATGTGATCACCCCCAGTATTTCTCTAAGTTTACTAAAATCAGCTTTCCTAAAGTCTAGAATGCGTATCTGATTATGCCTGGCTTCTCCTTTCCATTGTATAACAAACTCCAGGAGTACATGATCACTCCCACCTAAGGATCCCACCACTTGCACCCCATTAACCAAGTCATCCTTGTTGGTTAGGATCAGATCCAAAATAGCTGATCCCTTGTTGCCTCTTCCACCTTTTGGAAAATGAAATTGTCTTCAAGGCAAGTGAGGAATTGGCTAGACTTTGAGGATTTGGCTGAGTGTGAGCAAATATCAGGATAGTTGAAGTCACCCATCACTACTACATCTCTCCTTTCTGAGTGTGTGGTCATCTGTTCTAGAAAGGCATCATCCAATTGGGGCACATCAGTCCATTTTTAGACTTTTAAAAAGGTGTTGAAGGCTCTGGGAGGCACACTGGCCAAATTGGCTGTATAACCCCCACATTGATTCATATAGGTAGCCCATTTTAAATGTGCAAAGCGCTTTATATATGTTAGCCTGGATCCAGACTTAGCTGCATACTGAATAATGAAATAAATTAAACTTAAGTCTAATTTCGGTTGGGACCCATGTTGTCCTCCAGATCGTTTTGGACTGCATCTCCCAGCTGCATTATCTAGCATAGTTAGAAGTTTGAAATGCTAGGAGTTGCTGTCCTATAGCACTGGGAGGGTCCCATGGTACCCACTTCTAGTCTCAAAGCCCAAAATTGGGACTATGGATCAAGTTCAAAAATAAGGACTTCTCAGAGGCATGTCTCAGTTTTTGTCATGGGGGGGGGGTGTTGTCATTTTAGGCTCAGAAAAGGCCTTTTAAAAAAAAAATCAGGAGGTGACTTCTGGTTACTTACTGTTGTTAAAATTACCTCCCATTGGCCTAAAATGGCCCACGGGTCTTAAAACATGTCAAAATGCCCCCCAAGCCCCATTAGAGACCATTTGAAGAGTGGTTGTTTTTTTTTTGTTGTTGTTCTTTTTGCCACTTTTAGGGTGAACTATGTTGTTTCACTTTCCAAGCAAACACCACTGGGGAGGAGAGTACTGAAGAAAAGAACACAATAAGAAAGGTGAAATAGCCCTCTCTGTTGCATGAATCTGTAAGACGAATGAGTGAGTTCTGACTTAAACCCAGAGCTGAAGAACCGAAGAACCAAGGAATTGTGCTTTAAACATAGCTAAAAGAACAAACAAGATGGTTCCGCGCAAAGCACTGATGTGACGAAGGTATTTGACAACCGAGGCGAGGAAAGTCTAAAACTTGGAAGCTGAAGCGGGGTGCCGTCCAGGTGTGACGAACCATGACCGGGAAGAACCTTATCTCCTGAGTCGCCATGATGAGGAACTGACAGGACAATGGAGAACTTTGAACAGAACGAGTAGCTTTGAACACGAACTGATCTGAACAACCTGTCTGTCCTCCCAGAAGAGGAAGTTGAGTAATGGGCTGCAATATTGCAAGCTTCCAGCAGCCAAGAGCGAGAGAGAAGGAAAAGTATAAAGATCCTGGACTTTCATCTCCATTTTGTTGGCACCAACCGCGGCAACGGTGTCATCCCCAGCCTTCGAGAACAACTGATCAATGTTCGGCGGAAGGAAAGTGTGTGTGAGTATGGTATGAATGTGTGAGTGAAAG
>NC_056524.1:222320330-222398111 GCF_019175285.1 Sceloporus undulatus
TCGACGATGCTTTGATCTGGATTTCCTGCATGGCAGGGGGTTGGACTGGATGGCCCTTGCGGTCTCTTCCAACTCTATGATTCTATGATTCTAAGATAATGCCTTTAATCCTATTAGTGAGTCCCAACAAAATTAAGCTCGCTGAATCAATTTCCTAAATAGTGAGTCATCACCTAGGTAAATCCAATGAGTCAATGAGACTACTCTAGTTGAGACAAACAGTACTTGGTCTTACTCTTGTGTGTGTGGCTAATGAGTGGCATTGACTTGTTACTTCCAAAATAGTGTTGTTTGGGGAGGCATTTTGGAGAATTTGGGCCCATTTTCATAGTTTTAAAGGTTTTTGGCATTAATACATTAATTTATAAGTTATCTGTTCCCCTTTAAAAATTGCACCCCACTTACTGCCACAAGGTTCTATACACCTTTATAAAGTGTTTTGACAACAGAGCCTTTCCTCCTAAAATGAAGATGCAATATTGGAGGTGGGTGACCAGTATAGCAGTTATTTTTTTGGATCTGTGCCTACAATGGAGCTCTTAAGGCTTGGAGCATGGAGGGAGGGAGAAAAGGTGCCAATCTTGCTTACATAGAAAATTAGTCAGCCTCTCACTGCCTAGGGCAAGTACAAGTCATCCTGGACCCAGCCGTGCATTTCTCACAGATGTGAGGCATTAGTCAGTCTTTGCTGAGGTGGAGAGACTAGTTTGTTCTCCTCCTATCAACCTATTTTCAGGGTTGTGACAAAGGGTCCTCCCTTATAGATGTAGAAGACAAGCATCTGGTGTTTCTGGGTCTGGCTAGCAAATGCACTATAGTATCAATTACGGGATCTTACATGTACCGGCACTGTAACCATCCTGAACACACTTGATCTTGCCTGATTTTGGAAGCTATTATTTACTTGGAATGGGGACTACCACCAAAGAATACTACAGATCTCCAGATAAGGCTAAGAAAGATTTCTGCTTGAAAGCCTGGAGAGCTGCTGCCAGTCAGTGTTGGAAATATTGACCTAGGTGGTCCAATAGCATGCTTAATATATGTTTCCTATGTCTGATCGTTTTTTGATTTTTTTAAAAAAATGGCTTTGCATTTTTATTTTTATTTTTAATTTATGATGTACACCAACCTTTCCCCAACTTAAGTGTCTTTTCCAAGATGGATGTGGACTACAGCTCCCATCATCCCCATCCAGTACAGCTGTTGGGTGGGGGCTTACATGAATTTTGTATGTTTATCACACAGGGCTTGGAGAATGGGAATGGAGTGGAATGGGAATGGAACGGGGGGAAATATATGTTATTGCATGGAAGAATGCCGCGGATGCCACTGGACGTCCCCAAACTGTTCCATATCCATCCCACAGTAGCCAATTTTGAAGAACGATTCTGAACAGTCCTTCAAAATCAGCTGCTGTGGAATGGTTGGGGAATGGATTGGGGACCCCTGACAGCATCAACGGCATTCTCCCATGCGATAACATACGTTTTGCCCCCCCATTCCGTTCCCTTCCCGTTTCTTTCTGTTTTACTCCATTCCCATTCTCCAAGCCCCATGCGATAAACTTAATAGTCTGACTCATCTGGAGTCTAGGTTGGAGAAAGTTCTACTGTTAACAATTAACAGTAAAGAGGTTAGTCCCCAGCCTACTACATCTGGTCATCCTGCTTTGAAGGCACGTGATCTATTTGGAAAGCTGTTGTCCAATACATATGGAGAACACAATGCTGCCATTCTGGCTCAGTAGTTATAGATAGTAGGATGGACTTACGGTCTCTGCTGAGGATTCACATTTAGGGAACAAATGTGACACCCAAATCCATCTTTTTCAGCCTGGCAGTGCCCTAGCTGAAGGGTTTCCAAGGCACAGCAGATTGTGGTGGTGGGAAGTGATGTCTGCCATGCTCCCCTTGGTGTGGGGTACATTGAGACAAGCAGTTGGAGCAAAACCCCTTGAAGTCTTTCCAGCTGCCTGTTCTCAACATGCCCAATGACCAGGAGGATACTGCAAATATCATTTCTGTGAGCCCCAATCTGCAGCCCCTCAGAAGCTCTTCAGTTGGAGTGCTGCCAGGCTGAAAAAGTGGGAGTAGCTTTGTGAGACAGAACCATAACAATAGAGCTCAATATTGAAGTTAATTTTGGTAGCGCCAGGATCTTGGTCTATGCTGGGAAAGGCTGAGATGTGCTTTTTATTCTTGTAAGACATTTTGGGGGCTCTAAGCAGGAATGACAAAATGCAACCCTCAAGAAGTTGTTGCACTTCCCAGCAGCCCTAGTCAGGATAGCCAATGGTGAAGAATGATGGAAGTTACAGTCCCCATAATCTGGGAGTATGGAACCCCTGGGCTGTAGCATAGGTCAGAATTTTAGTGGATTCATTTTTAAGGGGCACATTTCCCATATACCTGCCAACATTTACATACTCATTGCCACTTTTCCTCCAAACTGCCCAAAGTAACATCAGTCCAAAACACACTGCAGTAATAATCCAGTTTGGGATTACATTAACTGCCCTGATTTACTGCTAGGGAGTCCTGGGAACTGTATTGTGCCACCAGAGCTCTCTGACAGAGAAGGCTAATTGTCTCACAAAAGTATAGTTCCCCGAATTCCCTAGCACTGAGCCAAGGCAATTAAAGCGGATCTCAAAGTGGTTTATTTCTGCGGTGTGTTTTGGACCATGGATGGTCTTCCTTTCTGTTTTTATTCTGTTTTTATTCTCCTAGCAACCTTGCAGGAGTATGATTGGCCCAAGGCTGTTTGTGGCCAAGTGGAGCTCTGAGCCTGGGCATCACTAGTTGTAATTGAACACTCTTAACCAATATGCCAGAACTTCCAGGGGTCTTTTTATACACACCCCTGGAACCCATCAGAGTCCCACTGTTCCACCACTGATATTCTACAAGAAACTGGGGTGAGAGTGGGATGCTTTGAGAATATACACATTTTTTAAAAGTGAGTACTCACAATTTGCTGTGCACTTTGATGGCAAGCATCAAAAATCTCTTTAAAACAAGTACTTCCTGCTTTACAAAAGGGGAATGCCACTTGCCACTGTAATATAACAGCATTGAGTATGCAAGGGGAGCTGGGAGTCACAAACACAGACTTTTGGATTGACTTCAGACTGTGGGCTACTTGTTGCTTACCCATGAACAACACAAAGTCAAGATCAGTGTAAAACTCCATCTGGATAGATTTAACAGAATTATTGCAAGAGGTGTGCTGGAAGCAACCAACTTTCCTTTACCACCCACATGTGGGAAACTGGAGTTGGTGGGGGAAAGAAGATTTTCATAATTACGTAAGTCTCTTATATGTGCCTTCCATACATATTTCATTAATGAAATGACTCACATCTTTGAAATATATGTGGCAACTTCTTTTCCATGAAAAGGCAAAGCAGCCAATGAGTTTTTGTTAATGGGAGGTTATTAGTTTGCTATGCTAATAAAGTCAATAAATGGCGTGGCACATACTATGCTAAAAAGCAGGGAGAGAGGCATGCCAGTAGTATGATGGAACAGAACCACACCTGAATCATCAGCTGTGAAACTGCTGATAACAACACAGCATTCTTTTCCCTTATCAAGTGTCCTTTATGCAGATGGGGATGATGGGAGCTGAAGTCCAAGTAGCATCGTGCCAGGGTGGGGAAAGATTTAATCCTTTTTCATTTGCAGAAGTGCTTTGCAAATCTCACAGTTTTTTCATCAGATACACACACACGCACACACAGCAGGGGCCAGCTTCAAGCCTGAGAAGGACTTGAGCAAATTATCTTATCATTTCATCCACTCCATATGTCTGGAAGCCCTATAGGCTTAACTCACTTTGGCAGCAATCATCTATTTATTTTATCTTAATTTTATTAAAAGATTTATATCCTGTTCTATTTCCAAAAATCTCAGGGTAGATTAACCATAAAATCAGTTAAAAACAATAAATAATAACAATCTCAGGGAGACACAAGGAGGGCCCCTCCAATAGACTTCCATTCTTGGGCAGGCATACATAGATGTGCACAGACCAAAGACCAAGTCTACAGTTGAACATTTGAAAGGCTCTGTTTCAGGAATGGATTGACTGATATCAGTGGCATCCAATCTAGTTCACTGCTGATTGCTAAGAATAAAAAGTACCTACGGTAGTAAGAAGTGGGCAGCTGTAGAATTTCACAGTTTAGTCCAACAGCTGGTAAAGACCTTTTTATTTAAGGAGACATTTGTTTTTAGTATGTTGTGGCAGATAGAGTTTTTAATGGGGGGGGGGAAGTATAGTGTTTTTATTTTTTTTAATGTTTTAAATGTCTTTTTAATATTGTTTTTGTTTTTTGTTTTTAAATCCAGGTTGAGTTTGTGTTTTAACTCATTGTGGTAAGAGTTTTTTTCATTGTTCAGTATGAGGTTTTAAAATATTGTACACCACCTTGAATCCTGAGCTGGGAGAAAGATGGGATATAATTTTAATAAATAAATAAATAACTCTGTGATTTGAAGGCTGCAGCCTGATTTTTACTCATTTGGGAGTAAGGCACCAAGGGTTTAATTCACTTTGTACAATTAGAGCTGTATGATTTTACATTAACTATCATGGCTCTATCCTATGGAATTCTGGGATTTGTACTTTAGGGAGCGGTCCCTACAATTTTCAGGCAGGGTACTGAAAATCACCAAACTACAAGCCCCAGGACTTCTTAGGATGTTGTCATGGCAATTAAAATGAAACCAATTGTGCTATAATTGTGTAGTACAAAAGGGCCCCAGAACTGAGCAACTAGTGGCCCTCTAGACATTGTTGCACTGTGTCTTCTCTCAGCTCCACCTTGCACAGCTAATGATGATGGATGCTGAGAAATACAGTCCAACCATACCTGGAGGACCACAAGTTGCTCACTCTTGGCCTATGCTGCTTGGAGTTAGGTTGGCCTTTAGAGAGGACAGGCCTTTATTGTAAGGCATGTCAGAGAAAAGACCTCTGTTTCAAGGTGTCCTGTTTGAAGGACTGTCCAATTCATGTCTCTTTTAAAGATAAAGAACTATAAGAAAAGACAGCAGGGGCTTGGACATTGTCCATGGACAGTTAATACCACAATAGCAGACTTAGCAGGTGCACCTCTATGATGAGTTGTATTTCTAGTACAATATAGTTGAAGTAAATGTATATCTATATATACTTTAAAAAGCATATGCAAATATCTGCCCTTTCTCCTTCTTTGGGGGGCAAAGTATTTCCTCTTTTTTTGGCAATGTATAAATGGCAAACCTAGTTGGAATGAATTTGGTTCTGTGGATTTTGTATATGTCTGGGTACCCAAAGCTTCAGTCCTACTCATACCTACCTGGGCATAAGCCCCACTGAAGCCAATGTGATTTATTTTTAAATAAACAGGGCTAACTCTTCCTTAACTAATGCAAGACTGGTGAATGAGTAGCCTTCCAGAAGCTGTTGGACCATAAGTTTCATCATTCTGTGCACTGGTTATAATGATTGGGGCTGATAGGCTCAACAACATATGGAGGGCCACCGATTCTTTACCTCCACACTAATGGTAATGTGTGTAACTATAACTTTTTCTAAAAACAATGGCTTTATATTTGCTGATGTGGATAGGAAGTATCCTCTTTGCTTTCCTCATTTTCTGATAAAATGCATGCAGGTCTTTGAAAACCTTTCTCCATTCCTTCCATATGCTATTGTCTCCTGCTGTGTGATCTGCTGATCTTTCAAGAGAGTACATTCCTCTAGAATCTAGTTACTTGTCATTTTATCTGCACTAAACAAATGCAGTCACAGTCATAGGCTCGGGCCAGATTCAACCCTTATTTGTTTAACCTCTGGAAAATCGTTGGAATACTTTGAATGCTTGGGTGTCCATTGAGCAAGATTGCAGTGACTGCTTTTGTGGCCCCACCTTGCCTGGAGGGGAAATGAACCGGTTCTCCAGTGTTTCAACAGACCTGTAGGATCATTCTAAGGGGGTGGTTCAAAATTAACACCTAGAAATAGCTTAAGTTCTTCTTCGAGGCAATAATCCTTACTCATTCCTGTAAGTGGCCACCATAAAAACAAAAAATGAAAATCAACAGTGATTTTCATGTCAAAAATGAAAAGAGCCAAACAGAAATGATTAATGAAAATGTTTCCTGGCATAGGAATGCAGTAAACCTGGAGTGTGATTGCCAAATTAGTTTTAGAGTGTAACACTGCAAAATGTTCATTAGCAAAGTGCTATCTTACAAAATAATACAACCTTGATCAAACACTCCATGCATCTGATGAAGTGAGCTACAGTCCACAAAAGCAGGAAAAGCAGGACATGAATGGCCAAGCAAAAGTTATTACTGTAACAAGAAAGAACAGACAAGCTAGGAAAGGTTACAGCAGTTTGATTTTGGCTGAGACTGTTAGGAAGGGTAAGATTCTGCCCCCTCCTCTTCTCTCCCCCCACTGATTTAATTGAGTGCAAACTATTTTTGCATTTTGAACTCAGTTTGCAGCAATTGGAGTAAGCTTTTCAAAAGGCAGAGGAGAAACTGGGATATTTTAAAAGCAGCTGAAAACGTGGGATGACAGAGGTTAATTGGGACTATCCCTGCCAAATTGGGACAGGACCACTCTCCTTGAAGGTGAGAGCCTGTGGTGCCTTCACTCAATTCAAAATATGGCACCTATTAAAAATAGTTGCCCATCAAAGGATGTGTAGTTCAGAAGATTCATTTGCAGAAGATTCATTTGCAGAAGAGCATTTGCATCTTCCTTGTGATGAAGAAAGATGGGTAGGACCAACTTACCTCTGGGAAATGAGTCCAATGTGCCCTGGGCTAGACATTTCTTATGTAATTGAGATCAATTCAACAGCAGGTGAATAAGGTTAGAAAGAGAAGTGCATACATAGCCTTCTGAGATGAACTGATGAACTGGAGAATTGCTAGGCTAAATGACACACTTGCTTATTTGTTACTCGCTAAAGTCTTTATCCAGTTCTTAGAGGCCATGCAGCAAAACAGCCTGCATCTAAAGCCAATGGCAATGTGCTCAGTTCCTGTACTTGTATTTTGGTGTACCACTGTTGTGATGGAGGAAAAATGAACCATAGGTGTTTTATATTTATCAGCCCTCTAGCTGTTTTTGACAACAACCTTCCAGTTCCCTTAATACTGGTCATGCTTGACTGGTGTTGATGGTAGTTGTAGGCCAAAGCATCTGGCGGGCCAAAGTTCTATATTTCATCTTCTATCATGTGGACTATGCTGCCAAAAGTGATGTTACTTACTTTTGCGGGACTAAAATCCTCGCTAGAACTGTAGTCTCCCCTCTTGGAGATATCCAATGCACTGACTCATAACATCCACAATCTTCTCCAAAGAATACAACAGGCCATTTTAAACAAGGCTCTCAGATTGTCCATATGACTGGCAATTTCCTCAAATACAGGAGCCACAATGACCTAGGATGTAAGAACTGGGTCTTTTCTTGGCTCCTCTTTTCTCTTAAATCCCTCTACTGCTACAAATCCAATTCTCACTGGATGGTTTTGAATCTGTTTCTGTCTCTCAGTTTTACACTTCTAGTTATGTGGTACTCTGCACTATGTCACTGACACATCATTGCTTGGCTTGGCACAGCTTCAGCCAAGTGATATTTCACAGTATAGCAGGGGATTTCAACATGCAAGAATTTCCTCCCCTGTTCTATAAAGGAAGGGGAACACTACATGCATGTAAACACAATCAGAGGCATGACCAGACTTTGCAGATTTTACTTTTAAAAAACACTTGAGCTGCCCAAATGCTCCAGTTACGGTTGCTAGACCTCAGGGCCTGGCTCTCAGTTTCCAGTTTTCATGGTCATCTCCAGGCAAGAGATGGGGATGCAAATTCTCCAGTTTTGGGGGCTCAACTTTGGACAAGAGGAAAGGGCTGTATATAAATCATCCAGCTCTGCTAGGAGAGCAGCAGCTTGCAACAATTTTCAAAGTTTAATTGATATGTCACTGAACTTGTTATGGACACAGTTGTATTTGCACTGCATGTTTTTTTTTCTGCTGGAGACGTGTACAATAAGTTTGTATGTGATAATAGCAAGTACATTTCTATACCACTTATCAGTGCACTTAAGCATTCCCTAAGTGGTTAAGCTAATTGTCCCCAACAAGCTAGGTACTTATTTTAGCGACCTTGGAAGGATGCAAGCCTGAGACAAGCTTCAGCCCTTTTGTTAGTATTGAACTTGCAACCTTATGGTTTGTGAGTGAGTGGCTGCAGTATAGGCATTTAATCACTGCGCCACCAAGATCATAGAATGCTGATGTTACTTACTTTTGCGGGACTAAAATCCTCGCTAGAACAGTACACACGTGCAAAATAGGAACTGCCTGGGAATGACCTCGGCTACAGTAACGAAAACACAGTATATGCAGTGCAATAAAATGTGTTCTCATACTGTTACCATCACGTTACAAATTATCAAATGCAGTAACATCCGTTTCCATATCGTTTCTCCAAGGAACGTTACAGGGACTCTATGGGAATGTTACAGGTACTGGTGCGATAAACTTATTAGTTCACATAGTCCTTATCCTATCTCTCTAAGTAAGTGAGAAGGATGGATCCCCTCACTTCACCTTTATCTGGAAACAACAACTGTAGGTAAGATTTCTGTCCTATTTTCCAAGTGAGCTGTGCCTAGGTCTCAGGTTCTGGTCTGGAAACCTCGGGCCTAGGAAGATCATGAACTGACAACCTATCCTCAGCCAATATGTCCACATACATAGTCACAAAATGTAGGGATGATAACAATATTCTTCTTTGTAAAAGACAAAGGCCACAACAGTTAGTAGCACTTCACAATCACAAATGGTTTATGAACTTTCCAGCATTGTAGTCTGAACTGGCCCAGGGCATTTTGCCAACTAAGGCGAAGCAGAAAATTTTTTCTCATACACCTCTCTCCCTGGTGGTAAAAATACAATCATAATAAAGTAAATAATTAACAGTATGATGCCCTTTCATGCTGCTGCCTGAGGTGGATGCCTCTTGTTGCCTAATAATAGGGCTGGCCCTGGTAGAAGGGCTATATCTTGGGAAGCTGCTTTGCAATGGTGCAAAATTCTGGAAAATAAGGCCACTACATGGCAGGAGGGCTCTTAACAGAGCTTACTATTAGCCAGGACTTGTTGTCTCTTCAATCCCAGGGTTCAGATACAAGACCATACGGTCCAACACTTCACAGATAAAAACTGGGACCTACAGATTAAATTTCCCTTATCCGGATTCTGAAATCCAAAACGCTTTTTTTAAAAACCCAAAACCTTTTTCATGGATGGTTGGTATAGTGACATCTTTGTTTTCTGATGGTTCAATGTACACAATAGTTTTTCATGCACAAAAGTATTAAAGATATTGTATACAATTACCTTCAGGCTATGTGTATAAAGTATATATGAAACATAAATTAATTTTGTGTTTAGACTTGGGTCCCATCTCCAAGATATCTCGTTATGTATGTACTGCATATGCAAATACAGGTATTCCAAAATATTTCTGATCTGAAGCATTTTTTATATGATCCAACCCTCTCCCCAATGCAGGATCTCAGGCTAGACTGAGCATTACCAGCAAGTAGCTGTCAAGACTCTTTTTTAATCATCCAGAGAAGGAGACCCCACCACCTCTCAAAGCAATTAGTCCTACAGCTGAACTGTTCAGTGTTAAGAGGTTCCTGTAACCTATCCATCTATAAATTAAAACCATTAGACTTAATTCTACCCTCTGAGGCAGCAGGGAACAGCCCAGCACCACTCTCGTTGTGGCATCACTTAAGGTATTTAAAAAGTGCAATCATGTCACTCCTCAGTCTTCTTTTCATCAAGTTGAACACACCCAATTGCCCACCCCTTCAACCTCTTCTCATATCTTTTGTTCTCCATATCTTTTCTTCTTCATCGCCTTTCTCAGAACTTGTTCCAGCTTGTCTATATCCTTAAAATGAGGTATATAGAACAGAACACAATACTCCATATGAGGTCTGACCCATGCAGAATACAGGAGGACTATTTCTTCTCTCAGCTTGGAAACTATGCTTCTATTAATGCAGGCTAAGATACCATTTGCCTTCTTTACTGCAGCTTTACACTACTGGCTCATGTTCATCTTATCATCAACATTAATCCCAAGATTCATTTCATATGTAGTACTGCTTAGTCAAGTATTCCCCCGTGGCACAGAAAGGAGCTCTGAAATGGAGCTCCTTCCTGGAGGGTGCCTTGTTCCTGCAGCAAGTAGATTGCTGTGGGAACAGCGCATGGGGGGAAGGGGCCAAGGGGCCCTTTTCTCCCCTGGCTGCGGCTCCCGGGGTGTCCTGGGGCATGAAGCCCCAAGGACACCCCTTTTCAGGACCAGGGGGAAGCAGCATTTTGCTGCTTCTCCCTGGTCCCCAAAAGTGCCGTATTGGGGCCTTTGGGCTGCCGCTTGTGGCTGCCCTGGCCCCAATACGTGGTGCAAAGGGGCGGCTGCAGGACGCCCCAAAGAGGCAGTCTGTATCCTGCCTAGGTGATTTCTGACCAACTCATCAATCTGGATTTGCAGCCCAGGTTCCTTGCCAAGGTCCCTGCTGATGCATGGAAATACACAGTCCTTTGGGGCAGGGGGACTGAAGCAAAATAGGTATTGAGCAGTTCTGCCTCTCCTCCATCCAAAAACCCCAAGACCTCACAGACAGAATTCCCTCTCATGTCCCTTAAGGGGCAAGGGAGCACTTTTAAGAGATTTTTGAAACATTTTCAAGTGGGTGTGGTGAGAGGGTGTCGATTTCCAAGGTCCCATGGGAGGTCAATGCAGACCCCCAATTCCTGCTCATCTGTATTGTAAGACAGAAACAGGACATAATTAACTATGAGGTATATTTTGCATCTTGGCCAATAATAAATACTGGCAGTTTAAACTGGAAAGGAATGGGATACACTGGCCTTGGCATGTCAGTAGGAATGTACCTTGTTTTTTAATTTAAAGGCTGAATGACTTGCCATCCATAGGGCAGGACAAACTAGTTTTAAGACTTCATCACAGTAGGCAGCTCAAATTAAATACCTAACTTGTTCACAATATGACAAGTTCATATTTAGGACATATTTGAAGCAAAGAGCCAGGCTATTTCTGATGAGCTATGTTCCAACGAAGGAACTTTTTTTTCATTCCACAAGCAAAATAACCCATTAGTCAGATTTTGTAATCTCCAATAGATTTTGAGTGATTCATGATGTCCTAGTAGAAAAAAAAATATTTTGAAAAACAAACCCAAAGCCAACTTTTTCAAATATATTCTGGAATTATAATGATTTATTCAGGTTTATAATGAAAAGTTGGTTATGTGCTATTAATCATTAACCAGCATATCATTCTATAAAAAAATCCTTTTCTTCCAGTTTATAAAGAAGAAAGGTATATAAATGTAGAGAGGGCATCAGACTCTCTACTCCATGTCGATTTGTTTTTCATTGTATAGTATTCAGATTTGATTTATGACCAGATCAGTCCTCTTTCTTGGAGATTAATAAATGAATGCTGTACTTTACTGAGGCTGTTAAACCTGTCATACTCTTCACTGCTATAGATTATGAATTTTTTGTGATATAACCTAAGTATCTGAACCAAACAGGAGCTGATTCTGTTATAGAGGTCTGAACAAAAGTGAGGTCCTGGCAGCCAGATTTAGGTGGTTAAGATGTTTGAAAGTCACGTTCCCCAAGGAAGCATTCAAAAGTGTCATCTATTCCCCATATTGTCATCTTTGGAGAGGCAAATCGGAGATATCTTAAAGATGAAATCCTGTAAGCACACTGATAGAACACAAGTCTTTAGTAGTGAATTTATACCATCATCAGATGGGAGAAAGGCTGCTCCTTTGTCCCTGTTTCCTCTCTGGTTGTGCAGTAGCCCCTGGGTAGAGCAAGTACAGCTCTGTCCCCCTGGCTACTGACCAGCTGACAGAGAGTACCTGTAAAAAGTAGCAAGTTTAGCATGCCTATCCACAGTAGTTGCTAGTTTGTAATATTGCTCCAAGAGTTTAGACATTGCATGTATTCATGTCATTTCCTGTTCACTGGTCTTAATCACACTCTCTTTCTTCCTTTCTTCCATCACTTAGTCTGTGATTCATCTCAGTTCATCTTCCACTTTGCATTCAGCAATTCTCTCTCTTTCTTCAGTATTTGAAAATCACACGTTACAGAAACTTTGTCAGTAAAACTACTTCATTTGTTTTTACCAAATAAGGCTAAGGCCCAGTACAGATGGGCAGGAAGGGACAGCGAAATGCTGCCCCTTTCTGCCCTGGATCATTGCTGTGGCAACCGCATGGCCACAGCAACGATCCCCCCCGAAAAAAGAACTGCAAAATGCAGCTCCTTTCAACAATGCTGCCAAGGCGCCATTGGTGCCCTAGCGCATGTCAAGGATGCAAGCACGGCACCCCGATATTCGGACGCTGCACCATGCATGCGTCATCATGGCGGCCCCCATATGAACAGGAGACTGCCATGATGATGGCATCCATACGGACTAAGGTTATGGAGCATTCAGTCACTGTACACTCACAAACCCTAGAATCCCCGCCAGGACACCGCTTCCCACCCTTATGTACTGGGCTCAAATTTGCCCCCCCCCCCCCCCCGCTAGAATCTGGGGCATGAGACAAGTTGTTGCTCACCTTCTGCTTGTGAATACTAATAACTCCTACTTGTGAAATATGCCACTGATCTTTCACTTCTTTCAATAATCCTTAGGTGTGTTCTTTTTGCTCTTGCATGCTTGGGAAAGACAGAAGAGAATCCATTCCCCATGTAATGCTCCTCCTTCTTCTCCAGATTCAGGAGGGCAGCCGGAATATTCCTGAGTACACTCCTGCAGCCTATCAGTGGCTATGTGAGGGTGGATGGGTTGCTGCCCACCTACAGCAAGGTACATTGTAGAAGGAGTTAGTGCATACCTTCTTGAGCAGTACCCCAAATGTACATGTACTGAGAAAATCAAGGGTTCCAACCAGTAGCGTCACTAGCGATGTGGGGTGCAGACTGCACCAGGTGACACCCTAATGGGGAGTGATACCACTGCTCCCCAAATATCTGATTTTTGGTAGAAATGGGCTGGGGCATTTGCCTATGTCCCATTAAAATGCTAATGAGATGGTTTGAGTGGGATGAGGCTCAGTGAAAGCAGAAAGGAGAGGTCCCAGGGTTGTTGTTTTTTTTTTTTAACTTTAAATTTTTGTACATTTAAAATACATCATCAGAGGGAGAGTGAGGCCTGCCAGCTCCATCAGGCCTGTCCTGAACTAAGAAGAAGAGCCCTCCCTCAGATCCATCTGCCTTGGTCCAGGCCTCAGACAGAGAGAAGAAATGCTGGACCTGATCCCCTTCCCCACCACCATTCCCTTCTCCTTTTGTGTCATGTCTTCTTAGATTGTAAGCTTGCAGGCAGGGAACCATCTAATTAAAAATAATAATTGTAAGCCGCTCTGATAGCCTTTAGGGCTGAAGGGGTATAAGTAATAAAAATAAATAAAATATTTTTTAAAAAAATATTTTAAAATTTTCTTTAAAATTTTACCAAATTTTCACTTTAAGCACATGAAAATATGTCTTCATAAATGAACTGAGGCTGTGCATATGATATTGTAATTTGAAAGTATAATTTTAATTTTGCTATTTGTTTATGTCACAACTATTGTCATTATTGTGATATGCAGGAATTACAATTTATGAGTAACAGTAGTACAAAAATATGGCTAAAGATTCTGTATGGTATGGTATGGGAGGAGATCAGTGGGGAGTGACACTGTGAGTTACCGCATCTCACCTAGTGACGCCATTGGTTCCACCTGTGCACGCCACTTCACAGATTCCAGTCAATATGAAAATAAGATTGTAGTGTACAGAGGAGGGGGTTATATTTGCTAAACTATGGAAATGTGTGAGGGCATGCACATATTTCTAGTACCAAACCTATACCAAAGGGATCTCATCCTTTTGAATGGGAATGGAGCCAGACTGCTTGTGCTTAGAATCATAGAATCATGCTTAATATCAAAAAGACAGTGGCACAGCTTTAAAGAACAACCTGTAGGGGAATATGACAGTAAATAGATATCTTCCAATTTGAGATTCATTCCAGGTAGTTTCAATCCAGATTATAAAGAAGAAATTGTTTTTAGACTGTACAAATGGGGGGAGGGTGGAAATAGGCCACTGCCATACAGTAAAGCATGAGAACCAATCAAAAAGGCCAAAGGGGAATGGATACACCAGTGCATCTGGAGACGAACATTGTGTTCCCTTATAGATTAGTAACAGGTTTACAAAGACTAAACAGGCTTCCTGGGAAAGAGAATGTCTCATATTGGGTGAAATCACCAAAAGGACTGTTACCAGTAATCTATTTTATTTCAGATTAAGGAAAACCCAGAAATTAAAATCTGAGCCTTCATATAGGTTGGTTTTAATGTGAGCAAGCTAAAGTATCCAGGAGCCTGTTTAGGATTTTAAACCAGGAGCTGTATTTAGCAGTAAAAACTACAGAACTGTGTGCCATTTCTTCCAATAGCTTTCATGTCATGTCAGCATGTCTTCTATTACATTCCTTCTGGGTGTACTTAAAAAGATGAGTGGTGGAAAAGTGTAATAAAATCCTGGAGCAGTGTTAGGTGTCAGGGACATAAATATAAACTTAAGATGCCGAGGGTGGAAAGTGACACTTACTGAAGAATATATCCACCCACATTTTAATTGCCTTAACATGCAGTATTTCCCCTCTTGCTTTTGCATAAAATCCATCATGAAGTCATACCGTTCTCTTTGAGACTCACCCTTGGGATCACGCAGTGTGGTTTTGAAGCTGCACCAATGTTCATGGTACACCACCCACCTGCACTGAAGTTCATTGTGGACACCCAAACCATTCACTAAGTTGGATGGTCTTCCATGGAAACTATAATAGCTTCTCCTCAAATGGTTGCTGGATGGACTAAAGCTCTTGGCATTCCTTTGAGCCCATCCAAAGTTTAGAAGTGCATTGCTATGGCAACAGAAACATATTATTTTTTCCAGCTGTCAAAAATGTTGAATCTGATTATGCAGAGGAGGGAAAAAGAGAAGAAATTCTGAGAAAATGAAATAAACTGGAAAAATAGCAGGCAGGCTTTTCATTTCAGCTACATGCTTCCACCCTCAAAGGGACAGCTCTCACACAAAAAATAACTCTCTCTCTGTGTGTGTGTGTGTGTGTGTGTGTGTGTGTGTGTGTAAGTAATCCAAGAGAGAGGAGACGTTCTACTAAGAGGCCCACTGAAGCCTATTCACCATTCCACAAATATCTCTTCTTCAAGTCTGTCAGGACTCAGAAACATTCCTTTCCCATAATACTTCAGGGGATTCTGGTAGTTATAGTCCAAAAAGTAACTTTCCCAAACCACCTGGTGCTCATGGACCCCTATCCATACTTTGTTTGTCTAGTCTTTTGGGATACAAAATATGTCTGTAGCCTATTTCAACACAACGGGCCCACATACAGTCTCTGACAATTCCTTCACGTCTCATCCTAAATACCCAAGCATTCTTCATTCTATAAAGTGAGAACAGTATTCAAATGAGTGAATGAAATCGACCAGTATCTTGGGTTTCAGATCCTACTCCAGTGATGTTTATCCCTTTAGCACAAGGATGTGCAAACTGCAGTGAATGAAATTTTCTTCCCCAGGACCTCTAAGGTCTTGATGAACTGCCAAAAATGCCCACCATCCCCTAAAAGTCATTAGAAGCCCAATTTTCAAAAACTACAGCCTATATAAAAGATGTGTTGCTGCTTCCGGAGGCTTTCAGACAAGAAACTGATCCTCTCTGCCTTTTTTCTGCCAGAAGAATGGTCCAAGGATTCTAGAGGGGTTGAGAGCAACAAAATTGTCCTTGAGGGGCTGCATGTTGCTCCTGGTCCTGGAACACCCTGGCATACCTTTTGCCAATTCAAATTTGTTTAAGCCTACCTAAGCCTCACAGATCTATTTTTATAAGGCTTTATTTTTTCTGTGCAGAGATAACATTCATATAAACTGTGAAAAGCAGAGGTAGTTTTTTAGGTCATAGGAAAAATTGCAAAATCTATATGTTATTTGTGTATTTTTTAATTTATTTACAAACATTTATGTCCCACACCAAAACATTTCAAAGACCTGTACATCAATGGAACATAAAATATATGCAGTATAAAATACATAATATACAAACTAACATGACTTTTTATGTGACCCAAAAAAGAGATCTTAGGTTGGACTCAAAGACAGGAGAGTAGCAGAAATACATTTTAAACATGGCTGCCCATTACCTTCTGGACCCAGTACAAGGTGTTGGTTATCACTTTTAAAGCCATGGCTTGGGTCCAAACTATCTTCGAGACCGCCTTCTCCCCTATAATCCTCCCCGCGCACTCCGCTCCTCTGGGAGAGGCCTACTTCAGCCACAAAAATCTAGGCTTTCGACTACCTCCCAGAGGGCATTTTCCATCGTCGGCCCCAGACTGTGGAATGGCCTGCCGGATGAGATCCGTCTACTTACATCCTTAGACAGCTTTAAAAAGGCTGTTAAGACGGATCTCTTCCGGCAGGCCTTCCCAGAATAGAGAACCCGGCCTTAGAAGAATGTCTGGGAAAGATACTGCTGCTCCCACTGATTGGTTGCGGGTGTGATGTTGCTGACTTTTTGGTCAGTTTTTAACTTGTATGTTTGTTTGTGTATTTTTGTTTTGTGCCTTTTTAGATACTGTATTGGATTTAATACTTTTTTTAAGGAGGGGAGGGTATTAGGGATTTTATATGTTCTGTATTTTTAACTTTGTTAGCCGCCCCGATTGTTCTCAGAGGGGCGGGATATAAATTATTATTATTATTATTATTATTATTATTATTATTATATCAAAACAAAGAACAGTTGGAATATACCAAATATCAAGAGGAAGAGAGTTCCATGTGTTATATATATGTACCACATTCAAGGTACCTTGTACTCATTCATGGCTTTGACATATGAAAAGCCTCCAATCTGACAAGGCTACAGGTAACCAACCTCCGTAAGTGAGTAGCAGCAGCCGTCTTACACTTTAGTTTACTATCTTAAAAGCATTCACTTGAAATATGAAATGGCCTTTGAGATCCCCTTGGTTGTCTTGCATTAACCTCAACTTCCAACCTTCATCTTGTCTAACCCAGCTAACCATCCTAGCACAACAAAACAGCACAGGGTGGCTTATCAACAACAGAAGGTAGGCATCTGAGGCCTGTTTCCATTATCAAAACTTGCCCTGATTTTTACAGCATGGCTTCTGGCAAAAGATCCTAGGTTATTGTAGTATGATGAGGATGAAGAAAATTCTCTGTTAAGGAAGCCTCAACATTTCCTGGAGAGTGAAGAAAATGCCAGCTCAGCCAACTTCAGCCTGCAATGTAGATCTGTACAGATTGGCAACCACTGGTGGCCCCTACCTCTGTTGTTAAAGGGGCAGTAAATATGCTCTGAGATTAATTCAAACTTTAAGGGAACTATTCAAGTATTCCCCCAATTAGATTCAGTATTTTTGATAGCTCTTCATTCTAAACTCTGGAGTGGATTTATTATTCACTATTGAGTGAAACATGGCCTTCTTTGTGTTTCTTATAGCAGCAGCCCTGTGTAAGGTTGCTAACTGACCTAGAACCTTATTGCACTCACTTTTTTCCCATTTCATTCCTGTTCACAAAGTGGACAGGTCATGAAATGAGATGAAGGCTGATGCTATGCATTCAGTTTATTGCTCAATATGTGAACGTACTGTGAATGATTGCTATCGCACAGCATTACTGGAGAAGATGGCATGTTATCGTTTTTGGACCTGGCTCTGAATGGATACCACCGCACAGCCAGTTCCCTTCCCAAGCGCAACCCGTTATTTCCCATTTTTCTACGGAAGCATACTTGTAAAAGAGGATTTAATATCCTTAAAAACTTACCATAAAATTATGTATTTAATACCAGCATTCCATGGGCTTCCCATATTGCTTCCTCACAGTGTTATTATTCCATATGCATGAAGTTTAGAAAAACACTATTTTCAGATTAATAATTACAAAAACAAAACAAAAACCCTGATAGGACAGAATGACATTAATCAAAACTCTTCAATACTATTGAAGAGAACAATTCACCATCCCTTCTTGGCAGGAAAAATAGCAAGGAATGGATATGATAAGACAGGAGGGAAGGGTTTCATGCCATGTCATCAGGGCCGGCTGTAAGTATTTTGCCACCCTAGGCAAGAAATATTTTGGCACCTTCTGTTGCCCCTTATAATTATTTTCACCCCTTGATTTCCACTGTTTTGTTTGTTAAAGATAAACATGACATAAAACCTAGGTTCCAATCTCTCATCACAATATTGAGAATTAGTCAAAAAGCCAATTGGGTTTTTACAGGTTAAAGACTTTTTTTATTGCTGTGATATTTGGAATGGAGACTAATGCACACATATTCCTTTTGCAAGCTGGAAGCATTACTCATTCTAATGATGTGGAAAAATCTGGATCCCATCGCCATGAATTTGTGGGGTGGTGGACCCCTAAAAACTAAAAATCTTCACCCATGGGGCAGAAAAGGATGTCACAAGAAAGAGAAGAAAACCAGTAGGGTCACCAGGTGAGAGGACCAGGGCTGCTGCCACACTGCAGAATTAATGCAGTTTGATACGACTTCAGCTGCCTTTGGCTTCCACGGAGACTGACTGTCCTAACCACAAAGGAGGACAAGGCACTGCAAAATGTAGGGCTTTCAAGTAAAATGGAGGACATTTTACTTTACTGAAACCCCTCATATAAATATAAATTCATGCTTTTTAGTGATGCTCAAAAGGGATGACATTTTTGGAATTCCTCCTGGACAGAAGACTGAAATGTAAGATATACCCCAGAAAAAGAGGACATCTGATCACCCTGCGGGTTCCATGCTATGGAGCCCTGGGATTTCTAGTTTGTTGTGCCTCCACTGCTCTCTGACTGAGAAAGCAAAATCTCCTCCAAAACCCCAAATCCCAGGATTCCATAGCATGGAGCCAGGGCAGTTAAAGCGGTGTCAAATTGCATTATTTCTGCAGTGTAGATGCAGCCTATGAAAAAAGGATGGGAATGGCTCCAGGGCAAGAAAGAAAAGACATATAGTAGGCACAGCCACCAAGAGTAGGCAAGTCACACTCTCTCAGCCTCAGAGGAAGGCCATGGCAAAGCTTCTCTGAACTCATATTGCCAAGAAAACCCCATGGTAGGTCCGCCTCAGGGCAGGGCAGACCTCCTCCTCTTCCAGGACATGTCCTCCATTCCAACCTTCTGTCCAGGAGGTATTCTAAAATATCTTCCATTTTGAGCATGACTAAGAAGCATGCATTAACATTTCTAGGAGTGTTTTGAGCTTTTCTTGAGTCCTGTCCTCCCTTTTTCTTGAATGTCTTCCATTTTGTGGTGCCATCCTTTGCGGTGAAGACATCTGGACACCCTGGGAAGAAGACCAAGCTTTTAAAGCGGATTGTTGGAGCCAGTGTGGACTAGTTGTTTGAGCGTTGGACTATGACTCTGAGTTCAAATCCCAGCTTGGCCATGGAAACCCACTTACCCTGGGATAATTGATATCAGGGTATTTTCTGAGTTTTTTTAAAAAAAGATTTGCATTGTTGGCAGTGTGAATAACTGATGTGAATAAATTCAAATAGATTTGGGATAAAACTTTCCATGCCTTTAATGGGCTTCCAATGCATTTACATCATCAAAAGCCCGTGTGGTTGAGAAAGTGCCACCCCTTCCCCAGCATAACAGCTGCCACTGGAGAGAAAAGACAGTGGAAAGGGGGGGGGGGAGAGAAAAAGGGATGCCGCATTTCATAGAGATGCAGTTTACAGAAAGATGTGCTTCCATGGTGTGAATAATAAACCCAGAATGTGTAAGTGGGTTTATTTACATTGTTCCGGTTAAAAAAAAAGACATCTGAATGATCCCCAAGTAATGGGATTCAGGCCAATGACATTCTGAAGTCATCATAACTGAGCAGTGATAGAATGGTGATGTATCTGCTTCCAAGATCATTATCTCTCACTGTTCAGTTGTGGATGCCTTCAGCCTGTGCTTATACTCATTCTTAAAAGAAGTTGTCTAAGCTCTGTATCAAACCAGTGAAAGATCTCTTGACCCTTATCCTGGTGTCCAGTGCCATTTAAAAACACAGGAACATATATTGAACATGGCTGTAGTGCTCAATCAAGTGTCGACCTTTGCCTCACAAAGCAGATCTGGTGAGAGGAATGAGGAACTTGTGAAAAGTACGGGGTGTGTCATCTGCAGCTGGAACTGAGCCTGGGAAATGCAGAAGTGATTTGCTCTCCAGTCAGAGCTCAGCTACACTAACAGTCAATCCCCCCCTCTGGAATTAAAGTAGTTTCTGTCTCACATTGATTTGGCATGCTCAACACCACACCATTTGCTGTAGAAACAGTGAATCACAGCAGAAATGCTGAAGAGCTGGAATTACACAGTGGCGGGGGAGGGGGGAGGGAATGATTTATGTTAAGGATACATTTGCTTTAAACAATCTGTTATGAAAACTGAAATCCAGAGCTACTGGTGGTACAATTAAAAAGAAAGAAGGGAGGAGAGAGATGGTTATTTGGCTCTGCTGGCTAGGGGATTCTGGGATGGGTAGGCCAAAATAATAGCCTTTCCAAGTTCTACATATTTGCTGTTGTTATGTGCCTTCGAACTGACTCTGATTTCTGGTGATCCTATCATGGTTTGCCATTGCCTTCTTTTAAGGCTGAGTGTGAATTGCCCAAGGGGTTCAATGGCTGTAGGGAGATTTGAATCCAGGTCTTCCAGAGTCCTAGGCCCCATTCTCACCGGCACTTTTGCGCTGGAAGGAACTGGGAAGCTTCAGTTTCCCCCTCCCCGAATCCCTCCGGAAGCAAGTGCTGACTACGTTTCAGGAGTATTTTAACCCAAATGCCCTCTTGGGGAAATCGGGTTTAAAATGAATGCGCCTGCTGTCAATCAAATTTCAGTTCTGCGATCGTCATAGATGATGTTTCCAGCACTCATTGGGCAGTCGGAAGTGTGCTCCCCCCCTCCTTTTTTTTAAAGGACCAGGCGCCAGAATGCACACATTTTGTGTGTGTGTGTGCTGTGGGGGTTTGGGTCAGTGCAGGTTATGATCTGCCCTTGGCCCCATTTTCAACCCCAAAATGCAAGCTAATGCCATCTCTGCATCCTGTGTCCCCCCTCCTTGCCACCCCAGAATGCCTCATACACATGCAATAATAACAATAACAATAATAATTTCCTCACCTCGGAAATGCCAGAAAAGGAAGCGATGCCACGCATTCTTTCCTTTCCCTAGGCTACCCCTGAATTCCTTAGAGACAGTAGCAAAAGCATTCTGTGTGTATCAATTTGCCAAATTGGAAAGAGAAACGTTGTTACATTCACATTGTAGCATTCATTCGCAAAGGAAAAAAGCCTCTTGCAAAGTGCTCCTTTCAGCAAGGAAGCAAGGAAATGAAAGGAAAAGTGAACAAGCAGCTAGCCACATTCTATCTAAATATATATCAACCTGAAGGAAAAAACATGTGCCTAGACGGCCAAAAATAATTTTTAAAAAATCAAAATCAAAAGGAAAAGGTCCCTGCTGGAGAGCAGAGCATTGGCTTGCTGTGGCCCTCTGAACTGCCCTGAACTGACCCTTCCTCCTGCTCACGTTCTATCTATATATCTATTGCAAAAGACATGCACATAGACTGCCAAAAATAATTTTTAAAAAATCAAAATCAAAAGGAAAAGGTCACTGGAGAGCAGAAGCTTGGCTTGCTGTGGCCCTCTGACCTGCCCTGAATTGACCCCGTCAGTCACCCCGATTCCCCCTTTTTGCCTCCTGTCACCCTTTGCCTCCTGTCAGATTCCCCTTTTTTGCATCCTCTCTGGCTCCTTCCTCCTCCTCCTCCTTCACCCCGATGAGGGGAGGGAATGCCCTGCCCACTGCCCTCCCTCTGACTTAAATCCCTCCCCTGAACTTGACCCGATCATGATCGGGGGCAAGTTCATATTTCGCAGAACCCGGGTTTTTTCAAAAGAGATGGCTTTTGCCCCAATTCTAGATGACCCATGCTAAAGGGCATTTGTTTGTGCATGCCTCGAAATGGATTGTGACAGATTCAGGGCCAATATGAACTTCACATGCAAGAATCGATTCCTGATCTGGGGTAAAGTGTAGTCTGAATGGGCCCTCAGTCTGCATCCATACTGCAAAAATAATCTGCTTTGACACTGCTTTGACTGTCATGGCTCAATGTTATGGAATTCTGGGAATTTTAGTTTGCTGGTTCCACAACAAACTACCATTCCCAGAATTCTATAGCATTGAGCCATGGCAGTAAATCAGTGTCATACCAAATTATTTCTGCAGTATGGATGCAGCCCTAGTCCAACGCTTAAACCACAACAGCATGCTGACTCTACAGATTGGATAAAAAGAGAGTGGCATGGGATTCATGGTGCTGTAAGTAATGTTGTTGGAATGCAGCAACGGCAGCGATGAGAAATGCTGGGAGTTTCATTTCAGCAGCACCTGGAGGGCTGCATGATTTCCATCCATTATAGACTAATAAAAGATCAAAATACATTTTGTGTAAATGAGAAGACATCTTATTTATGCCAAAACTGTAGCTTTGAAGAAAATATTTAAAATATGCACTTGTAATTAATTCATTTTCCAAATATGAGGCACTAACAGCATGACATTAGTTAGAATGATAGAGTTGTAAGAGACCCCAAGGGCCATCCAGGCCAAGACCTTACTGAAATAATATAATAATAATAAAATTTTATTTATATGCCGCCCTTCCTACGATCAGGGCGGCTCACAACAGATTAAAACAATCATAATGTACACAATTAAAAACACAGTTAAAACAAGGCAACAATAAAAAGCCCCATAGCCCAGCCTCTTGGCCACGAAAGAGGAGGGAGGCCCGCAGGATATTTATTCGGGGAATGCCTGTTGGTATAGGAAGGTTTTGAGATCCTTCCTAAATTGGGCCAGGGTAGTGGACAAGCGGAGCTCAGTGGGCAGCGCGTTCCAAAGGGCTGGGGCAGCTATGGAGAACGTCTTCCGAGTCGTGGAGACTAATCTGGCCCCAGGCACCTTCAGTAGCTGCTGCCCAGACGTTCTGAGGGTGCGAGGCGGAATGTACAGGGAGAGGCGGTCCTTTAGGTATCCTGGGCCCAAGCCATTTAGGGCTTTATAGGTAATAACCAACACCTTATATTGGGCTCGGAAGCGGATGGGCAGCCAATGGAGATCTTTTAAAACCGGTGTTATATGGCTGGTCCTGGGGGCACCAGTGACCAGCCGGGCTGCCATGTTCTGCACCAATTGTAGCTTCCGAGTTTGGTATAAGGGTTGCCCCATGTAGAGTACATTGCAGAAATCCAGTCTCGAAGTTACCAGAGCATGTACAACAGTTTCTAGGTCCCTCTGGGCCAGGTATGGGCGCAGCTGGCGAATCAGCCGAAGCTGATGACAGGTGCTCTTGACCGTCGCGTTCACCTGAGCAGTCAGGTGAAGCGACAAGTCGAGAAGCACGCCCAGACTGCGCACGGAGTCCTTCACAGGGAGCGTGACCCCGTTCAGGACAGGTGGAACCACCGCCATTCCTGGACCAGGAGAACCTATCACTAGTACCTCCGTTTTCTCTGGATTCAGCTTGAGTCAGTTTTCCCTCATCCAGCCCATTACTGACTCTAGACAGGCCACGAGAGGAGAGACACCATCCCCAGTCACTGCAACAGTCGGAGACATAGAGAAAATAATTTGGGTGTCATCAGCGTACTGATAACCCCGCGCCCCATGTCTCCGGATGATCTCTCCCAGCGGTTTCATGTAAATGTTAAATAGCATGGGAGACAGAATGGCCCCTTGAGGGACCCCAGTTTTAAGGGGCCTCTCGTCGGAGCACACGTCTCCCAGCTGCACCATCTGGGACCTCCCGGAGAGGTAGGACCGGAACCACTGGAGCGCAGTGCCCCCGATTCCCACCTCTGCCAGGCACCCCAGAAGGATACCATGGTCTATGGTATTGAAAGCCGCTGAGATGTCCAAGAGCACCAACAGGGACACGCTTCCCCTGTCGATGCCCAGACGGAGATCATCGACCAGGGCGACCATGGCCGTCTCAACCCCGTAACCCGCCCGGAAGCCAGTTTGAAATGGGTCCAGATAATCCATTTCATCCAAGACCGCCTGAAGCTGGATCGCAACCGCCCTCTCGATCACCTTTCCCAAAAATGGTAGCAGCGAAATAGGCCGATAATTGTTATGTACCAGGGGGTCGAGGGAGGGCTTTTTTAGGATCGGTTTTACAATGGCCAATTTAAGATCCGATGGAAATTGCCCATCCCTCAAGATATGTTACATCCACAGCATTCCCTTCATCTACCAAACATGTCACTCCATCAAATAAGGACATAAGATTAATTTGGCATGTCTTTTTTTAAAAAAAATTTTGAGAAACCCATGCTCACTTTTAGTGATCACAACTTCCTTTCTAAGTGTTTACAAACTATCTCTTTAATGATCTGCTCTAGAATCTTTCCTGGTATTGATGGCAGGCTGACTGGGTGGTCATTATTTGGGTCCTCTCTTTGTCCCTTTTTGAAGATGGGGTCAACATTTGCTTTCCTCCAGTTTGCTGAGACGTTTCCTCTTCACCAAGAATTCTCAAAAATGATTACCAGTGGTTCTGAAATTACTTCTGCCAGTTCATTTAATACCCTTTGATGAGGTTCATCTGGCCCTGGAGACTTGAATTTATTTAGAGTGGCCAGGTATTCCTGTTCTATTTCTTTACCTATTCTGTGCTGCATCATTTTCCCCAGGTATATCACTGTTCTCCTTTTGGGAGAAGATCAAGGTAAAAAGGGTATTGAGTAGTTCCACCTTTTCTCTGTCCCCTGTTAGCATTTCTTCATCGTCTCCATACAGCAGCTCTAACATTTCCTTATTCTTCCTGTTGCAATAGACATAACCGAAAAAAACCCTTTTTATTGTTGTCAACCTCTCTAGCAAGCCTGAGCTCATTCTGCACTTTTGCTTTTTTGACTTTCTCCCTACATGTGCTGGCTATTTGTCTTAATTCTTCTTTGGTGACTTCCCTTTTTTCATTCCAACTCTATGATTCTATGGCGCGGTACAGATGGCAATATAGCACCGTGCTTGCACCGTGCTAGGGTTACGGGACCGCACAGCAACTGCATGGTCCCTAACCCTAGCACGTACTGGCAGCGGCATAATGGCGGCGCCCCATGTACACGGGCACTGCCACTATGACATAATGGATGCATAGTGTCCACACATTGTGTCACACCAGTTACATCAAGAGTGCGCCATTGGCGCACTCAGACGTAACTGGCACGGCAGAAAAAGAACTGGCTTTTTGCAGATTCTTTTTCCTGCAGAGGGAAGCCATGTGGTTTGGCGGCTGCGGCTTCCCTCCACAGGAAAAAACACCACTGCCGCTCCAGACAAAACCCCAGGTATGTAGCGGGCCAAAGATTCTATGTCTCTTTTAAAGCTTAGCACAGTTGACAGTTCTCCTCATTGGAACTGTTTGAAATTGTGTCTTTAGTATTTCACTTTTAAGAAACCCATCCAGAATGAAATGGCTTCTCTTTTAGTATTCCTGACCACAGGATTACCCCCAATATAATGGCCCAAACAGACACGCCAAAATAAAGCTACTTCGGGTCTCTTTAGGGGTATGCTATTTAAACGCTACATGCATCCTAAGAGGCCAGAAGCTGCACCAAAACCACGCTCTAGTCCTAAGGACTAGAGCGCAGCTTTGGTGCAAATTCTGGGCTCTTAAGATGTGTTTGTCATTTAAAAAGCATACCTCCAAAGTGACCCAAAGCAGCTTTATTTTGGCCTGTCTGAAATTAGCTTTCTTAAAGTCTAGAATGCGTGTCTGCCCTTGCATCTCCTTTCTGCTGTTTAACAAACTCCAGGAGAACCTGCTCATTCCCACCTAAGGAACCCATCACTTGCATCCCACTAACCAGATCATCACTGTTGGATAAGATCCAATCTAAAGTAGCTGACCCCTTGTTTTCTCTTCCACCTTCTGGACAATGAAATTGTCTGCAAAGACAAGTAAGGAATGTGTTGTTAAATTAAAAGCATCTTGAAGCATCACCCTGCCTACAAACCAATTTTATTTTGGAGATCTGCACAATATTGTCCCCATCCTGAAGTATTCCCAGGGAACCCCCAGCATTGCCATCTCTAACTCACTCTTGCTGGAAATATAAGCTAAACTACAGGCCCTTACTCTGGTTGAAGAAGACAATTCTTATGGTCTGATTTCACAATCCAAAAATGTGTAGTATGCATGAGAACACAGGAAGGAACAGTCCCTAAGAATGCAAATATGCATCAAGGAATGTGAAACACAGGCACACAGAATTCAACAGGAATATCCTGCAATGGTGACCCAGCCCAAATTATGGGTAAAAATATTTAAAAATAAATAGATAATATGTGCCTGATTTACAAGGACTATGTTTGAAGGGTGGAGGAATTATTTGTACTTGGCTGAGTAATAATGATAAACTACTGCTTACAGGATACATCAGAGTCCAAGACAGGCAGGATCTGAAAATGACCAAGGAAAAACGGGTTTTAGTACATGGCTGAGAGTTGACTTTGGGTGTATCCACACTGCAGAAATAAAATATCATGACATCACTTTACCTGCCATAACACTATCCTATAGAATCCTGGGATTTGTAGTTTGGCGAGAATACCTCACCAAACTACAAATTTTAGGATTCCACAGGATGGAACCATGGCAATGAAAATGGTGTCAAATTGTTTTATTTCTGCAATATGGAATTGCTGTTTGTCTGCTTCTAAAGGAATATCTTGCATAGCTTTTCCAAGATAGTTACCTGAAATGGCCTGGTCTGCATTCTTGAATGAAATGCTGAAAAGGAGGCATCAGAGGTCATGCTATGGTCAGTGCTCTGCTAGGGAGTCTCCAGAGAGCTCAATGGAAGAACACACAGAGAGGGATAAATATAAACTCTTTTCTATCATTTAAGCTGCATCAAAAGAAGTTACAGTGCCCTTTGAATTTCTTCTCAGAATGACAATCTATGTAGGTTGTGACAAGAGAGAAGTTAAGCAGTTGTAAACAAGAGGAAGAGAGATAGCTGGGAGGCACTTTCTCAACTAGTGCAGAATCCATACTTGGAAAATGCTTAAAAGCTCCAGTCATAGAGAAGGATTTGGATTATCTGGCAGATACCTAGCGCTTGATCATAGCTGAACCAACCCACCACATATCTCTGCCTAAAAGGGCCTCTGTAATTCATGCTCACTACCCAACCCAGCAATATCCTCTCTACCCCCCCCCCCCGCCCTCAGTTCACATCTCCCAGTACAGCACAGAGAAGGTAAATGAACTCATGTGCCAGGATTTTAGAGTGAACACTCTGTCCACATTCTTGGACATGGGACTGGAATGTCAGCTCCTGTCCAGATGCCAGAGGCCACATTCCTTCAAGATGTTGCTCCCAGAAATGCCAAAATCCCCAGAAATGCAAATACTATTGGCTTATGCCTAAGGCGGAGGAGCCTCAGTTCAAAAACATTGGAAGGGAAATTTACAATCATTTGTTATTTTTGAGTGGACATCTCTGAAGATCAATGTATGTTTACAACACATCATCAAAAGGGAATTTCAAGAATTTTTGGCTTCATAAAAACCATCCCTTTCCACCCTCCATTTTCCTAGAGCTAACTTTTCCAAGCTCAGATGCTTCCAGGCTTGTTTTCTTCCAAATACTAGAATCTGGGATACACAGCCACATATTTAAGAGGAAAAACCAAATGTTAGTCCAATAAATGAAGGTGTGAAACAACAAGAAAACTTAAGGAAAGGGGAAAATAGTACAGATAGGGAGAAGATGAGATTTGTACAAAGCTTGGAGAGTTATGTTTAAAAAGTAACTTTAGACCCTTGCTCTAAATTTGCACTTATAGTTCCAAGGCCACCCCAAAACAAATAAATTGGCATTATAGTTACAATTTTTAAAAGTAACTCTTTGCATCTTCCTTTCTCCAAAGTTTTAAATTCCTTTTCAAAACATATATGAATGTTTTTCATTCAGTAGCACAAGCCACAGCTTGAACCTATATTTGAACTATATGATAATTTTTTTCCTCCACCATTTAGGGAGCCACATCCCTATAACTATAGAAGTGACTTTTAAAAGTTACATTTAAGGCTATTTGTTACTAGTTTCTTCCAAACGGTGTATGTAGAACTCTGTATAAAGAAACTTTTTCTATATCTGATCAAATGTCCATCTAGAAAAGGTTTCCCCCTCCCTCCTATAGTAAATAATTATTTCTGAAAATTTTACAGTGCAACAGCATAGATATTAATATTTCTGGTCTTCTTGGTCACCTCTGAATTCTTAATGGTCTACGTCATACATTTATCAATAGTTGGATGGATGACTTCACATGGGCAAACTAATGAGGTTTCTTTCTTGTCTTGCATTTGGTTAGCATTTCTGTAAATTTAATTGTCCTATTGGAAAGGAGGTGTGCTCTTCTGTAGCAGTGAACTGTATGAAAACCTTAAGGTCGGTTATTTATTCATATATAGTTATTTTTAAATCCATACTTTTCCTTTCTGCATAATGCTCCAAGTTGCTTAGTAGCAATGCAACTATCACATTAATCAAGCATCATTTTTAAAACAGCCATATATAGTCAAATATAGTCAACTGCAAAGTTAAAAAAAAATCAATAGCTGAAAGATTTTGTTTTGTTTTGTTTTTTAATTTTAAACTTCATTATTATGCAGCAAGAGCAGTGGCATCACCCAACTTGGTGACCTCTGGTGCAGGGGGGCAGGGCTTCTAGTGCATGCGTCTCGCACGAGAGAGTGCGCACACAGGAGCATGTGTGCACACATGTGAATTATGCACACAGCCCTGCAATGGCCCAAACCGGGCACCCAAGGCCTCATGGTGGCCCAGAAAGGGCGCCCAAGGCCCCAGGACTAATCAGGTGTCACCCCCTTCTGGGGTGTCACCCGGTGTGGTGCACACCCCCTACACACCCCCATTGATGCTACTGAAAAGAGTGGGCAGAATTCAGGAGAATTATTTACTCTCCCCTGCCCCGGATCTACCAACAGAAACCAAGTGCAAAACCTAATCATTTAGAATTAAGAATCCAGAACCTGGAAATATATTCAAAGTATCAGTACAAAATGGAAGCAAACACAAAAATTCACCTCTTGTTAGTGATATAATTTAGGGCAAAAAGGAACCAGTTTGTTATTACTATCGTTAAACAATTGTGGGTCAGAATTTCTTGTCCATCTACTGCAGATCACTTCACACCCTCCAGTTATCTCAGTTTGCCAGGGGAAGTCCTGATTAACTCCCTGTCACCATTTTTTCAGCTGCTTTTAAAATGTCCCAGTTTCTCTCTCCTTCTCTTACTTCCCCCTTTGTCCTTGACTTATTTCAGTTGCTGTAAACTGAGTTCAAAGTACATGAATAATTTGCATTCAATTAACTCAGCAACAAGGAGTCAAGAGGAGGGGGAGGAATAAATAGTTTCAGGGAAAAAAGACGGACACATCTAGCTTCTGTGTTCTTCCTCATTAATAACAGTTGTTGTCATTGTGATCACACTCTGATGCTGCATGTCCCAAATTTCTTCTATGAAATGTTGGAGGGTTTGTCACCCTGTTGTCTGACCAGAGATAAAAATCTATCAGCTACCCACTTCTATTAAGCAAATTTGTACATATATCACATGTGACCTATTAACCAGTCATTCATTTTATTCACTTCCCACTATGCACCATTTAGCCATTGCATAATAATTTCCCCAATGACCTTTTAAATATAATTGCATGATATTTAGACTGCATTACAGGTGGACGTTGCTGTCCTGTATGGTTCAATGTAGTATAGTAGTCTGCATGCATTCGCTGACATCTCCAAACAACCCCACAGCCATTCTGTATGGAGGATTGAAGAAGCATCATTCATTGCATCATTCACTAAGGTCCTCTGGAAGTCACAGTGGACAATGTAAATTATTTAGAATCTGGATAAGAAGCATAGCCAGATGCTTTGCCCCCACTCTTCCACCAGACCTGCAGCAGCTTTACAGTAAGTGTGGGTATACACCAGAGTAAGGCTGACCTGCATATGCCATGAACAGGATGCCAGCCTGAATGTGTGAATGTGCTGCAGAGGAATATTGTTGTACAGCTAAATAGCATGCTGCACATGTGGTAGAATCTGCATAGCTATTTTCCATGAACTGTACTCTGGAATAAATTTATTAAGTGCTCATGATTACCTGTATAATACTAGGCATCTATATGATCATATTCTGTGCAGCAATCACAGCAATAAATGCACCGCATCATGTTTTCCACAGCAAAACATATTATACTTTGAAGAAAGATGTACAAATTATCTGCAGCTGAAGGGAAATAGTGCATTAACTGAAAAAAGATCACATGAAAAGACTAGATTATACCTGGTTTTGACTTTATATCATTGGGATATCTTTGTTGTGTATCTGGGGTTGGAAACTCATGACCCTTTCAAGAGAAAGAAGGATTGCAACTCCCATTGTCAATGTTGACTTGGGCTGATGAAGTTATATTCCAGAGCCATCTGAAGCAGCACACTGATGGTGTGTGTAAAATAATTACATTTTGTATTTTATTTTCTTATGCTCTTTGAAGCAGTTTGTTTCACTGTCTGGCCAATGAAGTATCTGCTCAAGTTTTTGCCCATTCATTAAATGAAATGGCAAGAAAGGTTTTTGAGGAACTACGTACCCAGAGAGGTCTCTCTTTATATTGAGAGTCTCACGTCATATACCATCAGGCAAGAATGTAATGGTTTATGACTATGCATGTGAAAAATATGTCTGGGAAACCTCAAATATTCTTGTACAGCAGTGGTTTTCAATGTCTGGCCTTAGGTAATTTGGACCCCAGCTCCCATAATCCTTTGCCATTTGAGATGGGGGTTCTGGAATGAAGTCTGGCAAGTAAAGTCACAGCACCACAGGATTATTTTCTCAAGAATATGCCCCCATCTTCTGCCTCTTGAATTGGGGCCTTGGACAACATTGACACCTAGTGGTTATAAAAATGCCTTGGCCTTGATTATGTTTTGTTGTTAACTATCAGCAAATACAATTAGAAATGGCAGCTTAAGCCAGCATGGTGTACTGGTTTGAGTGTTGGACTATGACTCTGGAGACCATGGTCCGAATCCCAGCTTGACCATGTAAAAATCCATTAGGTAACCATGGTCATGTTACACTCTCTCATCCTCAGAGGATGGCAATGACAAACCTTTCAACAAATCTTGCCAAGAAAAACCCATTACAGGTTCTTGCCCTGTGGTTGCAATAAGTCAGAAATGACTTGAAGGCACGCAACAACAACAAACAATCAAATAAGGCTTCAGTTTATAGTCTCCCATGAATGAGATACTTCCAAGTCATACTATCATCAACAGATCTGCTCAGGTCTTGCAGACTCAAGGCTGTGGCTTGGAGATGTAGTCTATCCATCTGTAATACAGTCTTCTTCTTTTCCTTCTGCCTTCTACCTTAACAAGCATTATTGTTTTTCTAATGTGTCATGTCTTCTCATTATATGGCCCAAGTACAACAGTCTCAGTTTAGTTATCTTGGCTTCTAGGGTGAGTTCAGACTTGATTTGCTCTAGGACCCATTTATTTTTACTTTATAGCAGTCCATGATATCATCAGAGCACCATATTTCAGATGTGTTCATTTTCTTCCCATCAGCTTTCTTCACTTCCCTTGGACACCGGTACAAAGCTTTGCCACAAACCCAGATGCCAACTCTGGCCTGTTATAGACAGTCAAAATAAAGCTGCTTCGAGTCACAGTGGAGGTATGGTGTTTCAATGGCGTCCTAAGAGTCCAGAAAGCCACACCAAAGCCACTCCAGGCTGGGAGCGTGGCTTTGGTGCGACTTCTGGACTTAGGACGCATGCATCATTGAAACACCATACCTCCACTGTGACTCGAAGCAAGCGCTTATTTTGGCTGTCTGTAACAGGCCTCTGCCCACACTTCTATTCACGAAAGGACTAATGATAGATGGGAAAGAGTTGGAATTCATCCATAAACTACAGTCCCTCGGCAATGGATTGAACAGGCAAATGACTTTCTAGCTCACTACACACATTTCAACACTATCTGACCACATCCTCATGGAGGCATCCTACACTCATCTACAGGCTAGTTTCCAAAGCCAAAGTAGTCTTGTCACCTCACTTCCATACCCAATGGCTATGTCTTTGTCCACAAATGACCATCATTAAAACTGGACTTCATTTACATACACAAAGAATTTTGAATTTGAATTGACATTCTCACATATCTATGGCATATACAGTGGGCCCTTCCTTATGCGGGGATCCGTTCCAGATCCCTCCCTGTGTAAGGGGAAATCCACACATGTGCCCGCGGCGAACACCAACACAGTGGTGCATGCACACCATGGGGGAGTGCTCCATTACTTCTTCCAGGGTGTATAAGGGGCTTTTCAGGCACGGCTTTCAGCATATGCTGAATGCAGCGCCCCCATAAAATGTGGGCACACTGTGTGTGTGTGCGTGTGTGTGTCACTGGCTTCCATTCCAACAAAAGCACCTGAGGAAGTAGACTGAGGTCTATGAAAGCTCATGCTCCCAACTTCTTTCTTTCAGTTAGTCTCAAAGATGCTACAAGATCTCACTACATTTTGCAACTACTCTGTGATAAATATTCACGTGGAAACTGACTCATGAAAACTGAGCTCAATGCCTTCAGCACGAAACTTGGCTACTCCACACATTCTATAGCTGGTTAAGTTCAATTTTACAACTATGGTGCTCAAAAGAACAAATAATAACTTCTTGCCACAGTGTGTGAAAAAAATGGTTGAATAGATCGATGTACTAGAGACTAGACCATCTTTCTTGTGTGAAAATTGTAACTATGTGAAATGGTGTGAAAATGGTGGTGAGGTATAAAGCTTTCTGATCTTTTTCCTTACAGAGTGGGATGTCAGGCTCCAAAAAGTAAGCAAAAATGTAAAATATTTTGTTTTTTAAAAAACCTTAATTATCTTGACTTATTGTTCTATGGTATATTCATTCTACCATAGTATCCTGTTGATAACTCAATGAAAAGAAGAACAGAAAGTGGTCGAGAAGAACAAAGTTCCAGCATATCATTCTTCAAGTGCTCGCCACCATAAATTAGTATCAATTGATTTTGGTTTCTGGATGGATAAATGGCAGCTGTGTCTATCAGCAGTGGGCAATGTGAGCTGCCAGTAGGTATCCAACCTGTTCTGTGGACTCAAGGGCTCCTCCCCCCCCCCCCCCCCCCCCCCCCCTTAAAGAATTAAGAATTACACTATAGGAAAAATAATTCTTCTTTAACACAAGATACACCGGCCTTGTATGCCTTGTTTGATACACACACACACTCTCTCACTCTCTCTCTCTCTCACACACACACACACCCCTAAAGTGGACTTCTTGCCTCTTCAAACAGCTAGTACAACCTGGAATGGATTCCAAGTGCATGTGGAAATTGGCTCCCAGCACATCCAAGTTTGACCACCCTTGCCTTATATCGAACAAAAAAGTATTCTCTAAGTAAAGGGAGTTATTTTGTTGATATAAACAGAAATGGAAATTTTGTTACTTTGCTTTTACTGCCTTTGTCCTCCATCTCTGCATGCCCAAGAAGGGATGGGGCTTTTGCCTGCATTAACCCTTCCTCAGGATCACCTGAAACAGCAGCATGAGCAAAAAATCTCAAACAAGATGTCAGCCTATGACTTTGGTACTGTTATCTTTCTTCTTCTCTATGATTTTTAATGTCTTTGCCTGAGGAAAAAGCCAATGAACTTTGAAAGTGAATATAATATATTTTGTGCCTTTTGGCTGTTCTAATAAATAAAATAAAATAAAATAAATAAAACTTTTATTTTTATCCTGCTTTTCTGTGATGAGACAATCAAAGCGGCTCACAATACATTAAAATATCCACATTCAACAGTATATCCCAACCCCCCCCTTAAAACAGGATTAAACATGATACAATTAAAATTGGAGATTAAAATATCTATTAATAACACAATAAAAATATATAACAAGGACAGAGTGGTGGGCTAATACATGATGTGAGGGGTGATCATTCTGTGGCCAGACACTTTTATTCAGGAAAGGCCTGCCGGAAGAGATCTGTCTTGACAGCTTTTTTGAAGCTGTCTAAGCTGGCAATTTGACAGATCTCGTCTGACAGGCCATTCCATAGTCTGGGAACAATTGCAGAGAAGGCCCTTTGGGAGGTAGCAGTCTGGTTTTTAAAGGCTGTAATAGATTCCTCCCAGATGACCTGAGTGTGTGGGGCAGATTATATGGGAGCAGGCGATCCCTCAAATAGGTTGGACCCAAGCCATGTAGGACTTTAAAGGTTATAACCAACACCTTGTACTGCGCCTGGAAACTAATAGGCAGCCAATGAAGAGATTTTAGGACAGGTGTTAGTCGGGTCACTCCTAGTTTTTCCGGCGACCAGCCTGGCTGCAATATTTGGCACTAGTTGAAGTTTCTGGACTAGGCACAAGGGTAGCCCCATGTAGAGCGCATTATAGAAATCAAGTTGTGAAGTTACCAGTGAATGTACTACAGTTTCTAGGTCCTTTACTTCCAGGAAAGGGCACAGCTGGCATATCTGCCAGAGCTGATAACAGGCGTTCCTGATCATTGCATTCACTTGGTTCGTCATGTGAAGCAACGGATCTAGGAGCACCTCCAGTCTGCGAACACAGTCCTTTGTGGAGAGCGTGACCCCATCTAGGACTGGAGGTTGCAACCCTATACCTGGTTTGGGGGGCCCTACTGTAAGTACCTCCATTTTGTCTGGATTCAGCTTGAGTTTGTTTTTCCGCATCCAGCACTTTACCGCCTCAAGACACTGATTGAAGGGAGAAATGCCATCTGTCATCTTAGCTGCTGATCAGGACATGGAGAAGTATATTTGGGTGTCATCAGTGTACTGTGATGTTTACTTTGGAATTTGTTGTACTTTGATTCTCTTGTGTATAGATTCTTATGGAGCCAAAGCAGTAGTACCCACAGCTCAACAAGAACTGCACTCAGTCACTAAGGAAGAGTGACCATTCCAGTGGAATGGAATTGGGTGTGTTGAAAAAGGAAATGGCATGCTGGCTAGAGCTTGATAAAGAGTTCTCCACTGTGCAGTTGCCAAGCCTGTGAAGTCTTGGTAGATTTTTCATTACGTACTTGAAACAGCAAGTGGCAGCATAGTACAGCTATGTATTCTCACATTTTAATACAAACTGGACTATTCAGGGATGAAATGATCTATGAAGCAACCCTGAAAATCAGCTTGACAAATTTTAGGTAATTCATTCTTGTGAAATAGTGTATTGATTCTGTGTTTCAAGATTGAAATGACACTGGTGCAGATGTAAAAGTGTTCCAGCAACAGGTTAATCAAATGCTAATGTGGAAAGATGGCCATCCCTGTGAGCCTGCACAAAGTCACCTGGGTGGGGCTTCATCAGGACAGGGCATCAGAGCATAGGTGTGTCCATGCAGATGTCAGAAAGGTACAGTCATGCCCCCCTTCATCCCCTTTCACCCCATGCCGCCTCTTTGACTGTCTGTTTTGTGCATGTTCTACTCAGCTGCATATGAAGTGTCACACTTTCTCTTTTGGGCATTGCCACCCCCACCACTTGGGTATGGCAGCTGTATCCCTTTTAAATATGCACCTGCAACAGAGCATTTACATGCATGGTTAGTGTTTGGAAAGAGTGCACCTTTAGATCTGCCCTGATGTAAGTGCATTCATATGTACATGTGAAGGTGTCAACTTTCTGGGAAGAAGCAGAATAATCCAATTCCTTTTCAGTCTGTCTTTTCTCCCTGTAGTGTGGCTTGGGTGTGCTTTCCGGCCAGCTTCAACGGTGTATCATCTAAATGCTCCACCTTGAAGCTGGCTGGAAACCTGCTTATTTTGACCATCTAAGGCCCGTTCCGGACAGGCGTATAGTACATCCCCAGGACGTACTAGGATTAGGAAGGGGCATCACTTCCTGACGCCCCTAACCCTAATACGTACTGGGTATGTACAAAATGGCGGCGCCCATCCACACGGGGGGCGCCATTTTGACATCGCGGACACATAGCATCCAGACGTCACGCGGCGCTAATGACGTCGCAAGTGCGCCATTGGCGCCTCATGACATCATAACCACGCCATGAAAAAAGTGCCATTTTGGGACTTCTTTTAGCAGCGTGGAGGAGCCGTGCAGTTTGGACGCTGGGGCTCCTCCGCACTGCAAATGGCGGCGGCGGCAGACCACCCGTTTTGGGCGGTCTGTAACACGCCTATTTCTCCCCTCAGTTACATCCCAGATTGATTACTGTAAGGCGTCTATGTAGGATTATAAGTATTTGGAATCTTCGGGGCTGAACAGACCGTCCCGAAGGACACTGCCCCTTTCCTAGCCAGATCAGGGCTGCAGCATCCTCATGCCACAGCCCCTCACACCACAGCCTTTCGAGGGCACAAAAAGGAAGTGCAAAAAATGGCTCTGAAAAGGGCACCATAGCTGCGCTGGTGCGGCTTGGCAGCACTGCTTCAGTGCTTTATTGTATGGACGCAGGCCCGAAGGAACACCATGACACCGTGCTCTATGTGGAGCGGTGAGCAGCATCATGGTGCCCTAGGGACAGAGTTAGGGTGTGTGTCATCTGGACGCAATGCCCCAACTCTGCCCCCAGGCCAGCCTTAATGGTTGGTCTGAAGAGGGTGTTCAGCTGGTCCAAAGAGTTGCAGCCAGATTACTAACAGGTGCTAGCTACATGAAGCACACAATTCCATTGTTTCAACAGATCCACTGGCTGGTGGTCTGTTTCTGTTAATACAATTAAGACTAACATTATACATACACAAGTATAGACAAACATCAATTGAAATATAACCACCACCAACACTAATATTGACTTCCTGGAATCTACTGCTATCTTCCTTTGTCTTTATAAAATAAATCTGGTAATTTAATTCACCTTCATTAGCTCATCAAAGAGACTTACTGCTTCTGTTAACATATTTACTTCATCCCCATTACTCTTCATAATTACTCTGGAGGTACTAAACAATATAATAAGGGAAGATAGTAAAATTACAGGGGTTAAAGTTAATAAAAACCAATTTAAGTTGCGGGCTTACGCAGATGATTTGTGTTTATCGCTCTCAAACCCAGATGATATTTCTCATCTTAACAAAACATTGGAAAAATTTGGATTGGTATTGGGGCTAAAATTAAACAAAGATAAAACATCTATGTTACTTATGAACCTGACAAACCAGGAGAAAGACGAGATGAAATTAAAAACTTCTTATCAAATAAAGAAAAAGATTAACTATTTAGGAATTGAAACTTCAGCAAAAAATGTAGATCTGTTACAAAGCAGTTATGAAAAAACTTGGAAAGGTATTTAAAAAGATATGGATAAATGGAATACAATGGGGTTGTCTTGGTTAAGTAGAGTAGCCACACTAAAAATGAACATATTACCCCGAATGATGTATCTCTTGCAGAATATTCCTATTATAGCCAATGAAAAGCCCTTCAAGACCTGGCATAGGGACCTCACCAAATTTATTTGGGGTGGGGAAAAAGCGAGAATAAGACTGAAAGAAATGCAGGATAGTTCTAACCGAGGGGGACTCGCAATTCCAAATTTTAAATTTTATTTTTATGCTTGTTGCCTCGATTGGATATCTGCTTGGTGCACATTAGAGAATAGACGTCTTTTACAACTCGAAGATTATAATAATATCTTTGGCTGGCACACCTATTTGTTTTATGAAAAATTAACAGCTAATCGAGATTTTGAGAACCATTGTATACGTAAGGCATTGATTAAAACTTGGCAAAGATATAAACTTAGATTGTTTAATAAGATCGCCCTCTGGGTTTCCATCAATGAGGCATTCCATGGAAAGCAAGAATTCATCCAAGGAAAATGGGTTAAATGTTCTTCTTTTTTAAAGGTTTGGGTTGGAATGCCCAGGAAGACTAAAGCATTCTGCAACTGGATTTTTGTGTATACACATTCTTAATGTCTGATTTATGTCCATTCATCCTCTGGTGCAGAGATTGGCCTGTTTGCCCAATGCAGAGTGCTGAAGGTTATTGTTAACAGAGGATAACATGTATTATGTTAGAGGATGAGCAAGTCAAAGTTCCTCTATTATTGTGGGTGATGTGGTTAGGTTCTGCAGTGACATTTCCAGAGTAGATGTATGGGAAGACTTCACATCCAGGTTTGTGACAAGACCTTGCTATCAATTTCTTTCTTTCTCTCAGTCTCAAAAGTGCTACAATACACCCTTGCATAATGTTTTCTTTACTTATGAAAGTTTTGCCTGACCTGGTTGTTTCATTTCACACATACATATTATTAGTTTTGAATAAAATATTAACTGAAATATTTTTTGTACTGTAGGAACCTATCCCTATATTTTCCATGTTGTTTCTGCCTCGGTTACCAAATTTTCCTAAAGAAGTAATGCCTAGAAACACATCTACTTTGTTAACTTTGGTGTACCTGTATGCCAGTTAGTATAACAACCAAAAATGAATGAATAAATAAATATATCTTCAGAACAGCCACAGCATAGCAGCAAAAAGAATGATAAAGTACCAATGTGCTGCAGGTGTTTCCAGATTATTCTGAAGAAACAATTAGAAAATTTTCAGAATGAATGTAAATTGGCCAAAGTTCTGAATGAGCTAAAATGTTGTAGGAAGCATTCTGTGAGTTGGCAATTGTTCACACCTGAAAAGTTTGTGTTGCAATTGTATTGTAAGTGATTATACTACTTTTAATCAGCACAGCTGACATGGGCATGAGGTGGAATGGCAGCATGGGAATGGAGCACAGATATGCCTGCCATGTGATTTCTCAGGTATAAATAAGTCAATGATGGACAACAGGTGGCTTGTAATGGATAATATATACCCCTTTAGAAAGGTTTTGTTGACACTACCTTTCACCATCCTATGGAATCCTGGGGTGTATAGTCTAAGGCACTAGAACACTATGGATGAAAATTCTAAATCCCTCTCAATAAATTGTGAACCCCAGGAGTTAAAGTGGAATTGTAGTACTGTTGTGGTGTAGCAACAAAAAGCCCTCAAATGGCCAAACTGAGACATTTTGGTGCCTCTGCTAGTACAGTATACAGCATCTCATGCCCTGCAAAGTCAAGATACATAGCATTTAAAGCTATATATTTTAGTTTAGCACATAAGGCATAAAATTCCGCAATTGCTTCTCCCCCTCTCTGGTATTTATACTATGATGATAACAAAGGAAATAACAGTAGGCTAAAACAATAATGATTGATTGATTTTTATAATCCTTTTCCATTTCAAGATGTCAAAACAGCACAGAACCATAAAATGTACAGTATAAAATGATGCACCAAATCAATATGCAATAATTAGATTATCCACAAAATACATGATGGGCTGAACTAACACTGAGAAGATTTGGAAAAAATTGATCGTATCTTTGATGTGTCAGCTTTGTACCCTGGGAATAACAATACTATCAGGATGGAAAGGGGGTAATGCCGACATTTCAAATTTTGAGAAGTGGCCAGTGAAACCAGCATTTTAGAGGAAATTTCTCCTTTCCAGAAAGTTTTTTTTGGGTGGAGGGAGAAGGGAGCAAGAGACATTTTATCTTCACTGCTGAATTATGCTCTAGTCCACTAAACACAAAACAGGATTGTGTGTAATTGGAAACGCAATGCTCAGCTTGCAGCCAGGACAATCAATGGCTTTGTCATCTATTTACCATGAAAATGTCTCAGAAATGTAGCATAAATTAAAATTCAGACTACACTGAAGTCTGGCCAACATTCCAGGCACGTACAGAAATAGACACACAGGCAAGGACCAAATGCAAAATCATGGAGAAAAAAGTCCTTTCATGCTTAGTGCCATTACACCACACACCACTCCCCTTATAAGGCAAACAAAAGAATGGTATGTAAGCTCCTGACCACAGGCTATAATAATGTGCAGATGCTCTGCTCTTTTCCACCCTCAGTCCACATGTCTCTGCTTATTTAGCTCAGGCGTAGCAACAGTTAGCTTCTTAAATTAATGTGCCTAGAATGCATTTATCCCAAATCTTCCTGAGCTTCATTGCTAACTGTAAAATACTGTATGTTTGAGCTCTCCCTTGCCACATCCAACCACCTTAAATTTTTTGGGACAAACTCGTGCAGCAAAAATACAAAACCTTGCCTTGAGATGTTCTGACTCATGGACATAGCTTTGTCATTTGAAGAAAGATGCCTAGCCTGTCCAGCTCATTATAGCAATTTGGTAAGGGAAAATAGACAGCACAAATAATAGCTTTTCCCCCCAATGTAAGGGGTGGAAGGAAGCCATACAAATTTTTGTTTTGTACTGCTATGTCAGTTTCCACACTTGCCTAATCATAGGGTCTAATTCATAAATGCAGCCTCTTTTCTTCCCGGGTTGGGGGCAGGGCAGCCTCACCGGCAGCCCAGAGGCCCCAATCCAGTGCTTTTCAGGACCATGGAGAAGTGGCAAAATGCCGCTTCTCTGTGGTCCCGAAAAGGGATGTCTTTGGGGCTTCATGCCCCAGGACACCTCAACAGGTGCAACCATGGCTTTGTTCCCACAGCCGTCTGGTTGCCACACAGGAACGAAGCTTGAGGTGCCACAATGAAAAGGAGCTGCCTAGAGCAGCTCTTTTGTTGCAGCACCGCAACCAGGAAGTGACACCATCATGACACCACTTCCTGTGTGCCATGTTTGGGCACTCAGTGGCGGTGCCGGCATCATGGCAGCCCCCATGTAGATGGGAGGCCGTCATGATGACACCGTCACCATGTACTAGGGTTGCGGGGCGTGTGGATGCTCCACCCCCAGACAACCCTAGTACATGGCCAGGCCGGTGCAAAGCATCAGTCTGAACCAGGTCATAGTCATGTGGGAGATTGTTCTGCCCTTTCATGATAAGGAGCATGCCAGTTTTTATTAGTTATGTACAAACTGCAATAGTGACAACAACAATAAATGGTGGGTTCTGGGGAAAAGGAGGTACAGGACTTCCAGTCATTCAGAACATGGAAATATTGGCTTTGGGGCTACTGTTTTTAGAGTCTCCCAGCCAGTATGACCACTAGAGGTCTGGGAATGATTGTCCAAAGGATAACATTCTTTCCAGCAGCTGGCCATGAAGAGCATTATTTCTTTCTGTGCATGAATCTTTGTTCTGCTATAACGCTGCCGATGGCAAAAGTGAATTGTAATCATGGTTTTGCATTTTTTAAAGAAAGCATATTTCCACCCTTCATTATTATAGGGAAAAAGTCTGACAACATGGGCTGTTTCTCCCGAACAGACATTGATAGGATTCTCTTTACAGCAAGGATATGGACCTGTGGTCTCCCATGTTGCTGTACTTCACTTTTATCACAGTCCCAGACAGCAAGGTGAATGATGAGGGATGATGGGAGTTGTAATCAACCACCATATGGATGGCTACATGTTCTCCACTCCTCCTTGCCATTCATTTCATAAGAGAATCCTGGGGCCTTGGCATTAATGGGTGGTGATTATAACTTACAGTCCAACGTTTCACAGATGAAAACCAGGACTGTGTGACTAAGCACCATCAAAACGTAGTCAACATGGCCAAAGTTATTAATGAGGAAGAACACACAAACTAGGAGAGGCTGCAGCAATTAGCTTTTGCTTGAGCATTTTAGGAAGGGCAAGATTCTCTCCTCTTGCCTTCTGAGCTGAGTGCAAACTACTTTTAAACCCAGGCTGCAACTGCACTGTAGAAATAATAAAGTTTGACACCACTTTAACTGCCACGACTCAATACTATTCAATTCTGGGATTTGTAGTTTTGTGGGGACATTTAGCCTTTCCTGTCAGAGAGTTTTGGAGCCACAACAAACTACAAATCTCAACATTCCATCACATTTCGCCTTTCCTGAATAGATGCCCATCAACCAAAGGAATATCCAACCTATTGACTCTGATTTCTGCTGCAATCCACTGTTTGCGTTGTTATTTATCATTTTAAGTATGTTTTAAAATTGTTAATTGTTTAATTATATTTTAAGGGTGTGGGTGTGGGAAATATGAAATTTACTTTTTAATACATTATTATTATTATTATTATTATTATTATTATTATTATAGTTAAAGCGTTATCAAATGGCATTATTTCTGCAGTGCAGATACAGCTTCAGTTTGCAGCAACTGAAGTAAGCTGAGGGGAAATGAGGGAATGAGACAGAAACTGGGACATTTTAAAGGCAGCTGAAAAATTGGGATGACAGAAAATTAATAAAGACTATCCCTGTCAGATCAGGACAGCTGGAGGAACAACATATTATCAGGATGTTCCTGGCTCTGAGGGAAAAGAGCTTATATATCTGGACTGGAGAACCTGTGCAGTATTCAGACATTGGAATTCTTTCCCCGTCAGCTTCAGGGATTCTAGCCAATAGTGAGGAATAATCGGGATTGTAGGATTGTCCCCTTCACCAACACTGTATTTTTCATCCTCATTGAGCACAATGGCACCACCACCATCACATTGGGACCACCACCAGTTAAATGTAGCAAAGAAATCTCAGTTTATTAAGAACAAACAAACAAAAAAACCCTATAGCAAACAGCCAACATCAGTAAAACAGTCTGGCTTTTATGTCAAGCAGACATAAAAAGATCTAAGAAAAGATACTATAAAGACCAGGAATTGTAATGATCACATTCTGTACAGAACATTAAAAACTTCATATTAAATAATTTTTAGAAATGATTTTGGGGCAGTACATATATGAACACCTTATGTTAAACATTTTATAAACTGTTTTGGAAGAAAATATTCTATATGTCGTTTTTACAATCATTTTTTAATTTTTTTAAAAAAAAATCCTACTTTTGAATGTCAGCTGGGATGCTGTGATTGATTCAGGTCCATGGAACATACTCTTTCCTCCTATTTTACCTGTACTATGGGATGTGCTTTAATTTGGGCAGCCTGAGGCTGTGCACAGATTCTTGGAGAGGTTCTTCCTGGCTCTTGAAAGCAGCTGCGGGAGACTGCTAAGTGGGTACTAAGGGGAGTGGGTGGTAAAAGCCTCACTGTGGCAAAGCAGTTTTCTGTCCTGCCTAAAAGAGGTTATCGTAAGGCCATGGAGATGAGGACTTGCAGGACTACATTAGTTCATATCAGACAGTTACAGGCCAGACTCCAATATCCCTTTCCTGAATACAATTTTAGACTGGTGGCTTCTCATCTCTAGGGCTACCTGGATGAAATAGTTACCTAGACCCATCTCAGTCTAGCTTCAGGCCTGGCTATGGCATGGAGATGGCGTTGGTCACCTTGGCAGATAATCAATAACTGGATAACTGGACAGCGGCAGTGTATCATTATTGGTTCTGTTGGACCATCAACCATAGTATCTTTGGGGTGGCCCTCTGTGGGATGAGACATGAAGGCTCTGTTTTACAGTGGTCCCAGTCCTTTCTGGAAGGCCAAACTCAGAAGATGGTGCTGGGGATTTGATGCTCTGGCTCAGCTCTGTCACACATGCTGTTTCACATTTACATGAAATCTCTCGGCAAGCTTAGGGTTGCCATAACTGTCAACCTCCAAACCGGGACAAATGGGCGGAAAATGTAGGACAATGTAGGACAAACTTTAGCCCCAAATGTAGGACATATTTTAAAATGGAGGACACGCAAAAAATTTAATGATTTAAAAAAGTATTGATATAAACTCATGTTTTTTAGGCATGCTCAAAATGGAGGACATTTTGGCATTATTCCTCGACAGATGGCAGAAATGTACTTCCCTTTCTGGCCACCCCCCCCCCCAAATTCCAAAACTCACACAACAGCACAAGTCCAGGCATCCTTAGCATTTGAGCCGAGGTAGACAGGCAGCCCCTTGAGCCAGCAAACTACATGTTCCAAGCCTTCTTAGCAATTCCCCCCTTCCTCCTTCTCCTTGCCCCCTGCAACCCCCCCAACCCTCAACCCTCTTTTCCCTCAGGTACAGTATATCTCAACTTACTATAAGGGGGATTTGTGGGTCACTCTTTTTCTTTTTCTTTTTGCATGGGGGCAAAGCCCCCAGAAGCCCTGGATCCTTGAGAAGAAGAGGACGGGGGCTTAGGAGGGGTAAATAGATAGAGGTTTAGATAGAAGAGGTTAAACAAGAGCGTTAGAGAAAGAGGGGCTAGTGAAGGGAGGCTAGGCAGGGTTGCCATTAGTCAGAAAGGAGTTGGGCACACGACAACAACCACAACAGCAGCAGCAGCCGCAGCAGCCGAGGAGAAAGGGGAGAGGAGGAGAAAAAGGGAAGGGAAGGAGAAAGAAGAAAAGGAGGAGAAAGAAGAATAGGGAACAATATAAAAAGAAGAGGAGGAGGAGGAAGAGGGGAAGAAAAGAAAAAAGGGGAAGAAAAAGAAGAAGAGGAGGGGGAAGAGAAAGAAGAGAAGGAGGGGAAGAGGAGGAGGAGGAGGAGGAAAAAGAAGAAGAAGAGAAGAAAAAATAGGGGAAGGGGAAGAGGGATAGCTTGCCGGCAAGGCTCTTTTCTGCCCTTGGCCCGCGGAAGGGACCAAAGAGGAGACACTCCTCCTCTTGAGGCTGGCTGGCCAATGGGGAGAGTGGAGCTGGAACAGCACTGCCTCCTGCTAGCAGTCACAGGCTCCTGCAGCAGGGAAGGGCTGTTCAGCCATTGGCCAGCCACCTTGAAGGGCAGGAGCTCCTGCTCAGCCCTGCGCATGGCTGCGCAAGAGCACGCAGGGCCAGGGCAAAGTGAGGCAGGCGGCGAAAAGGCTGCAGCAGCAGCTGCAGCAGCAATGGCGGTGGCGGCTGCAGAACAGCCGCGGTTGTTGCGGTGGTGGCGGCGGCAACCAGCTCAACCCGGGGCAAAGAGCCATGCAAATATGCAAACACACTCTCTCTTTCCTTTTCATGGAAGCTGTGTCAGTATTGAATCAGGGACGTAGCTAGGATTTTAGGAAGGGGGGGGGGGGTCCAGACTAAGTGCTACCATTATAATGGGGCTTGGGTGCGGCGGCGCAGCAGCACACACCATTCATTTTTCTAATGGAAGGGGGGGTTCCGGACCCCAAGAACCCCCCCTTGGCTACGTCCCTGATTGAATTGGTGTCCGCTATCAGTAATGGACCGGAAAAGGGCAAATAAATCAATTCAAGCAAGATAGAGGTGTTCAACAATCAACAGAAAAGAAGATCAGGAAATAAGGATTCATCCTTTGCTGGATAGGGTTTCACTCTCCTTGAAATCTCAGGCTTACAGCTTGGGAGAATTTAGGCGGTTGATCACAAGATTCCCAGATTTCAGCAGTGGCTAGGAATTCATCTGCACAGTTAAGACTAATTTATTTATTTATTAATGATCAACAGGTCAGACAATAGATAAACATCAATAATCAGACATACATACACATCAAATAAAATAGAGTTAGCATCAAAATATAAAAGTAATTAATACAGTTAAGGCTAATGCCTATTCCTTAAGAAAACAGATCTGGCTATGGTGGGTACATCATTTTATTTATTTATGTATATTCCACCTTTCTCCGGGCTATCAGTTCATGTCCAGGTACGATTCAAAGTTGTGGTTATGACCTATAAGGCCCTATACAGCTTAGGTCCCTACCATCCGAAAGAGCTTATCTCCTTATGTGAATCTTGGTCCAACCACCACCATAAGCTCATCTAGTGAAAACATGGAAGAGAGTCTTCTCAGTGGGTGCTCACAGCCTGTCGAACTGCCTTCCTTGGGAGGCTGCCTTTCAAAGGCAGACAAAGATCTTTTTATTCAAATAAGCTTTTAATGACAAATTGGTTGCTGAGAGCATTTTATGGGGTATGTGTGCTGTATTTTTAATGTTATTGTTATGTTGTTAAGTGATTTACATTTTTAAAAATTAAATGGTGTTTAAATGTGAAGATCATTAATTGTGTATTAACTTTTTATTATTAGATTTTAGCTTATTTTCTTTTTAGTCTTTGTTAAGGCCCATGTCAGGAGAAAGATTTATTTTATAAATAGAGGGTGCATTCCCACTATGATTTAAAACGAATCGCTGATCGTTTTATATGACTGTTGTTCCCATCTGAAACCAGTTCCGATCCTATTTTGGATTTCTCTCATGATAAAGTAAGGCAAACACACACACACACACACGCACACACACAAAACACGTTTTTTCCAGACACTAGTTTCCTAGCGATTCTTTTGAAAAGAATAGATTCCGAAGCGTGTTTAACAAGTGGAAACAACAGATCTGTGTCGCATCATTCTGGAGGAGAGGGACTAATGTCAGAGGGACATTTACCATCCCTTCTCAGTTTTTGGTAGATCCACCATCCCCCCCCCCCCAGAGCTGCCTTTGAGCTTGTGGTGTGACCTATGGGCACATGTTTTTTTTAAAAAAATAAAATTGATAGAAGATTTCATTCACTGATTTTGCAACTATCCAGTGAAACAAGTAGGTTTCAGTTTCCTGGTCTATATAGAGCCAATACTACTTCACCCCATATATCAACTCCTGGAACATTTTGTTTTCTAAAAACCAAATCCACTCTTTCAGGATGTATTTGAGAATTTAGTAGCTTCTTATCACACTTCTATCTCTTGATGCTGTGAGCAGCCTCAGTGTTCAAAACCTTTCCAAAGTATCACAGCAACTTTCTGCTGCAATTATTTTATTTGTCCTGGTTTAGGATTTGAGCTTGTCTGTATCGAATGAAGTCTTACTATACAGTAAATATGCTGAAATCACTATCTCCAATTGTTTGCAGTCTGCCTCCATATCATTGTTATTTCACTGATGTGTTGGTGGTATCCCACACATAGAAACAACGGGGCTACCATTTGCGCATGCACAATTATATTGCCTTCAAAGGATGTGCAGCAATATAGTACCTCATACTGTAGAATTAACATAGTCACTGGTTTTTTCATACTGCAGTTCTTTCATATCAATAATATTCAACAGAATTATTTTTATTAATAGTTCCTAAGTTCTTAAAAATGTTCTGTTAATTGGCATCAAGAAAAACAATATATCTTGTATGTACAGCGCTGTGTAAATCTACAGTGCTATATGAAGCATAATAATAATAATAATAATAATAATAATAATAATAATAATTCAGTTGTCTTAATGGTATTGCCACTGTCATCATATTTGGAATAAACTGTTAGAAGTGTAGGTCACCCCAGTGTTATGGCCTGTTTGAACAATATCAGGTTTTCATACTTCTTTGTAAAGATATCTCCTAGGTATTTCAGTTCTAATATGGCAACTTGATCCTTTCTTTTATTCATTTTTCAGATTCTGCTCTTTATATGTGTCAAGAACTAATTTCATCCTCTTCTGATGTTATGCCTTGTCTTTCTCCATACAAAATTGTGTCAAAACATCTTTTGAGGTAGAATTCAAGGATATAGCTGTGTTAGTCTGTAGAATCAGCACCTTTGAGACTAACTGAAAGAAAGAAGTTGGCAGCATGACCTTTCGTAGACTTCAGTCTACTTCCTCAGATGCATCTGAGGAAGGAGACTGAAGTCTATAAATGCTCATGCTGCCAACTTCTTTCTTTCGGTTAGTGCTAAAGCACATTGCAGAAATAATCCAGTTTAAGACAGTTTTAACTGCCCTGGATCAATGATAGGGAATCCTGGGAACTGTAGTTTGGTGAGCCTTCTCTGTCAGAGAGCTCTGCTGCAACAATAACCTACAATTCCCAGGATTTCCTAGCATTCAGCTAGGGCAGTAAAAGCGGTCTCAAACTGGATTATTTTTGCAGTGTGTTTTGGACCTTAGTCTCAATGATGCTACAAGATCTCAAAACATCTTTTGGTACGCTTCTGCAGTTGAAGAGATCCCAAAAGGATAATCATGCCAATCAGTACTTGACAAAACCTGAATAATTACAGCATGGAACGTCTATCATCTGGTTGAACTGGTAAAATCCAGTACTGGCCTCAAGGGTGATAAGACAGCAGTGTTCCCAGTACCTTGCTGATTGCCTAAGGGAAGGGAAGGTATGGTTTACCATAATCAAAGGTGTTACAGACAAAAAGAATAGGGAAACTGTTGAGGAAACACAACCTCCAGATGGTTTACATACCAACAAAAAAAATATCCAGCAAATGCTGCGCTCAGCGAAGGGCAGAAGAGTTCCTCTCATGGCTGCAGTTTACCACATAGTGCACCCTTTGTTTACACGGGGTCCATTCCAGACTCCCCCGCATAAAACAAATACCACCTATGCTTGATCCTCATTTAAATGAATAGGGCTCGTGCATGCGGTGGCGTGGTGGCGCACGCACGCCACAGCCGTGTGCCCCATTCGTCCCTATGGGACACGCCACCCCTTCCTCCCCGCATGGCTTTCAGCGGACGCACTATACTATGCAGCTGCGGACAAGTCTACAATGCAGCATCCAAACACAAATCAAGGAACATGAGAGACACTGCAGACTGGGTCATCCAAAAAGATCAGCAGTAGCAGAACATGTAATAAACCATCCTGGGCATAAATGCTATTTGAAAACACTGAAATTCTGGACCATGCCAACAGCTATCAGGTCAGAATGCACAGGGAAGCCATTGAAATCCATAAACACCTGGACAATGTCAACAGAAAACAAGAAATCCTTAAAGTAAACAAAGTTTGGCTAACAGTCCTGAAAAACATCAAACTGAAGACTGAGCCCATGCAAATGAAAACCACCTAAAGTCAGGGGGATTTCTCAGCAGACAATAGATCATTAATTAAATAGACACCTTGAGGCCTTGCCCTTCAACAGCAGATCAACACAGAGATTAACATGTAATCCAAGGGTCACACTGTGTGTGTGTGTGTGTATTATATATATATATATATATATATATATATATATATATATATTCACTCCCACGCCAGCATTCTCTGAAGATGCAAAAGGTTATGCTAGAAAGTTCTATTTCTCTCTTTAGTTTCAAAGGTGTTGCATGATTCTTTTGTTACCTTATTGAAATATTGTGTAGTTACTGGTTTAATGTTAAAGTGTGTTGTGGTAAATGCAGGCCAGGACATTTTCTTCATGGTGATACAGAGTAACACAGTTAAATATTTGCATGTTTCAGTAGTTCAATATCTTCCTCCTGTTAAATACAAGATTGTCACTTATTCTTGAATAAACTTTCACCATGTTGATTCATACCACTTCTTTTATAGAAGGTTTAAGAGTGTTTAGGATGACACCTGTCATTCAGTGGAGGTACAGTGTCTAGAGATCGTGAGATGTAATAGTGCCACTCAATTCTGCTCTGGTCAGGCCCCACCTAGAATACTGTGTCCAGTTTTGGGCACCACAGTTCAAAAGGGATGTGGAGAAACTGAAGCGTGTCCAAAGGAGGGCAACTAAAATGGTGAAGGGTCTGGAAAGCATGCCCTATGAGGAATGACTTAGGAAGCTGGGTATGTTTAGCCTGGAGAAGAGAAGGTTCAGAGGTGATATGATAGCCCTGTTTAAATATTTGAAGGGATGTCATCATATTGAGGGAGCAAGCTTGTTTTCTGCTGCTCCAGAGACTAGGACCCAGAACAATGGATGCAAACTGCAGGAAAAGAGATTCCAGCTCAACATTAGGAGGAACTTCCTGACAGTAAGGGCTGTTTGACAGTGAAACACACTCCCTCAGAAAGTGGTGGAGTCTCCTTCCTTAGAGGTCTTTAAATAGAGGCTGGATGGCCATCTTTCAGGGATGCTCTGGTGGAGAGTTCCTGCATGGCAGAAGGGGGTTGGACTGGATGGTCTGTGGTCTCTTCCAACTCTATGATTCAATGAAAAGGATTTGAGCCTCTTGTGTCATTATGCACTTTATCACACTAGCAAAATCCCACTGAGAAATAGGATTTAAATTAGATTTAAATTAGAAAAACGCCAATGCGGGAAGTTTATGAGACGATGTTCCTGCAAAGGTGAAATAACGCGAAGTTAAAGCGAAGGCAAAAGGGACAAAAACGCCAGCTTTTTACTTTTGGGAAGTTCCAAAAATAAAAAGGTGCCGTTTTTGTACCTTCTGCCTTCGCTTTAAGCTCACGTTGTTTCACATTTGCAGGAACATTGTCTCATAAACTTCCCGCATTTGCGGGATTTTTCCAATTTAAATCCCGTTTCTCAGTGGGATTTTGCTGGTGTGAAAATAAGGTCCTATGAGCACATGGACCATTTCCTTGTCAACTGATATAGTTATTAAAAAGGGCCCTTGAGCAGATGTCCTCCTCCCCTCAAAACGTAGGACATTCAATAAAAATGTAGGACACTCTCAAAGTTAAAAACTAAAAACAATAATACAAATGTCAATGCATATTTCTTAGTCCTGCTCAAAATGGAGGACGTTTTGAAATCCCTCCTGGACATGAGGTTGAAATGTAGGACATCTCCTGGAAAAGCTGGGCCCCTTCCAGCTCTATGACTTCCCGGCTATATGGCTATGCTGGCTGGGGCCGATGGGAGCCGTAGTCCAACAACATCTGCTCAAAAGAGGTCCCCACACTGTACTCTTCAATGGAATTTTGGACTCCAGCTCCCAGAATGCCAAACTATTGGCCAACGTGGCTGAGGCTTCTGGGAGATGAAGTCCAAAAGCCCTTCAAGGGCACAGTTTGGGGACCGCTGTGGGAAAGCTATTGGGTGAGGGGAGCGTGACGTCACGCGCTCCGGAGAGGAAGACCGTCCTTCTTCTTCTTCTTCTTCTTCTCACAGACAGTGGTCGCGCGAGTCGGTGACTTGTTTTTGCTGAGGGCTCTTCTGCGCAGGCGCGAGGAGGAAGGAAATCGTCTAGCGAGGTCGACGGCGAAGTAGAGGTGGCTGGCGCAGGCGCGCGCAGGCGCAGTGGCGGTGGGCGCAGGCCTCGCCTGTCTCCGTCGGCGCGCGAGGCGGGCTCCGTTCTCTCTCTCTCTCGGAGGAGCGGTTAAACAAGAATTCAATATCTCTACAGTATCTCTATAAAGCAAGGCCGGAGCGCGCGCACAGAAGGAAAGGCCCAAAGGTTGGGAGAGGGATGGCGGCCTTGAATGCGCGGGGGCGCGCGCGACGCCTCCTCCTCCTCCGCCGCCGCCGCCAGAGGAGCATGAGGGGCCGCCGGGCGTGAGGAGAGGGCCGCAGCGAGCCATGGTGCCGGGCGGCCAGGGCTATGGGAGCTGCGACGCCGCCGGAGAGGACGGGGCGAGGCTGTGCCCCCTTCTCTTCCTGCTGCTCGCCCTCCTCTTGTCTCCGGCGGCGGCAGCAGCAGCAGCAGCAGCAGCGGAGAGCCCGAGGGCCCCCCTGGAGGCGCCCCTGCTCCCCGCCGCCCCTGGGCCCGGCCTCAGCCTCTACATGAGCCAAGAGGAGGTGCGGCGCCTCATCGGTGAGTCAGGGGACCGAGGGAGGGAGGGAGGACCGGGACGCTCCTTCTCCAGCCGGGGAGGCCTCCCACCTCCTCGTTGGGAGGATTTAGTCCCCAATGCTGCATCCAGACTGCAGCAATAACCCGGTTTGGCACCGCTTTAACTCTTTTCCTGGCTCAAGGCTATGGAATTCTGGGAGTTGGAGTTTGTTGTGGCGCCCAGAGCAGAGCTCTAGCCATAGAGTCATAGAATGGTAGAGTTGGAAGAGACCCCAAGGGCCCCGATCCAGTCCAGCCCCGTTCTGCCATGCAGGAACTCTCCATCAGAGCATCCCCATTGACAGATGGCCATCTGGCCTCTGCTTAAAGACCTCCAAGGAAGGAGGAAGGAGTGTGTTCCACTGTCGAACAGCCCTTACTGCCAGGGAGTTCCTCCTAATGTTGAGCTGGAATCTCTTTTCCTGCAGCTTGCATCCATTGCTCTGGGTCCTGTTCTCTGGAGCAGCAGAAAACAAGCTAGCTCCCTCAATATGATAACATCCCTTCAAGTATTTAAACAGGGCTATCATATCACCTCTTAGCCTTCTTTTCTCCAGGCTAAACATCCCCAGCTCCCTGAGTCTTTCCTCATAGGACATGGCTTCCAGACCCTTCACCGTTTTAGTTGCCCTCCTTTGGACACAAAGCTCCAGTTTATCTCTCTTCTGACAGGCCTTTCTAGAGTAACATTCCAGCAATCCCTTACTAATTTAATCAGTGGTTCAACAACTGCTCTAACTGCCTGTTAGCTGCTCTGATCTGTTTGGGGAAGCGGGATAAAAATAAATATTATTATTATTATTATCATTATTATTATCTGTGGCTGGCATCTTCAGATAATGCTAGCATGGAAGTGAGTGGGGTGTATGTATATGTATATGTACTGTGTGACCGTGGGTTGAGAGGAAGCGATTTCCATGCTAATCTGTGTGTTGTTCTGTTGCTGAATGGCAAGGCCTGGGCATAAAATGCTGTTTGAAAACACTGAAATTCTGGACCATGCCAACAACTATCAGGTCAAAATGCATAGGGAAGCCATTGAAACCCATTGAAACCCACAAACACCTAGACATCTTCAACAGGAAAGAAGAAACCCTTAACATAAACAAAGTTGGACTACCAGTCCTGAAAAACACTAAAATCAAGACCCAGCAAATGCAAATGAAAACCACCCAGGATCAGGGGTTTTCCCAGCAGATGATGATGATGATGATGATTATTATTATTATTATTATGTTTATTATGTTTATTTATACCCCACCTTCCTCCCAGTACAGGGACTCAAGGCAGCTCTAATTAATGGATCTCTAATTAAACAGACACAAATCCTCTTTGCATGTCCTCCCACCCTGAGGCCTTGCCATCAACATCAGAACAATACACAGGTTAACATGGACATCAATCCTCCCAACCCAGACTCACACAGTATGTATGTATATATATATATGTGTGTGTGTGTGTCTATATATATACACACACCCCATTCTCTTCCATGCCAGCATTCTCTGAAGATGCCAGCCACAAATGCAGGTGAAATGTCAGGAACAAACTCCTCTATGGGTCACATAGCCTGAAAAACCCACATAAAACCAATGTATAAGCTAATTGCCCCCAACAAGCTGGATACGCAGTTTAGCGACCTCAGAGGGATGTCAGGCTGAATCAACCTTGGAGCCCTTGGCTGATACTGAACTCAGTACAGGCATTTAACAACTGTACCACCAAGGCAAGCCACAGTCTCTCAGGTTCAGAGGTTGGCAATGGCAAATCCCCTCTGAAGAAACTTGTGATAGGTTTGCCATAGGTGGGAAATGACTTTGGTGGTACACACAGCGAGACCAAAGGTCCTCCTTTTCCATGACCTGCCCTATGTTCCAACCTTATGTCCAGGAGGAATTCCAAAATGCCCTCCATTTAGAGCAGGATGAGGAAGCGTGGATTTGGTAGCATTATAGGTTTTTTTTTTTCTAATGAGTCGTGTCTTATAATGTAGCCAAAGTATGATAGCTTCAGTTTTGTCATCTTTGCTTCTAGGGAGAGTTGGCAGATGTTGACCACACAGTTTTGCTGGAGGACCTAGAAATTCCTAGACAGGTGTTCTCTCAGGTTAAAAATGTACTTTTTATTTGCAGTTTTCCCACTTTCACAAGGGTCCTGTAGCCCTAACACCAGCAAATGTGGAGGGCCAACTGTATTTACTTTGTGTGTATTGTAGAGGGGCAACAAAGGTTACTTGTCTGTCCCACTTTCCTAGAAACTCATTTACTTGGAGCATGTTTTAAACTGAGTGCCTGATAATTTGGTGATTTCCCCTGTACTCCAGGCCTTGTTGGTTTAGAAGTTAGCGACACGTGAATGTTTGAAACTAACTCAAAGGTGCCAGAAGATCCATTTGCAGACTGATTTTCCAGACTAACATGGGCATGTCTTTGAATTAAATAAATGAGTGTATGGTATTTAAGTTAGAATTCAAAGACATAGCCATGTTAGTCTGGATGATCAGTATGCAAGGGGATTTTGCAGCACCCTTGAGATTTAGGGTGCATGTGTGGTGGTGGGGGGGGGGGGAATCTCTTATGTCTTCTTGTTGAGGGGAGCTTTTCTCAATCACCTCCCCCTTTGAAGCATTAATTTGAAAGATACTGAGTGCAAAAACTCAGTCCAAAATGCATGTTACAGCATCTTTAACTTATAAAGACATAAAAGAGCCAGGCAAGGTCGGACCAGAGGCCCCCCAGGTCCAGTATCTTGTTCATAGTGGCCAACCAGGCGCCTTCAGAATGACCCACAAATTAAGAAGGGCAACACCTCTCAGCTCAGATTCCCAGCAGTACATGTTCAAAAGCACACTGTTTGATACAGGATTTAGCATTGATAGCCTTACTATCAGTGAAAACCTGTGGTGAAGCAGTATGTTCACAGCAGTATTTACTAGCCATTTTACTATATTTGTCCTTGGGATACAGGCAGGGATACTTGCCACAGGGCTAATGACATTTTTTTTGTCTCTGGTTAAGTAAATGTTGGGGTAGGTAGCATAATGATTATTTAAGTAATCTACCATGGGAAAAGGTTAATTTGTTATAAGTGCACTGTTAGCTGTTGAGAAGGTCTTTTATAAATAAACGAGGGTTTCATTTTCACTTTATAAATTACTGGAAATATCAGTTTTCTGTACAAATCTGCTTTAATTGTCTGAAACTTGGAGAACTGGTTATCAGGAATAGCAACAGCATTTAGGAATAAAGGTTGAGTCTCCCTTACCTGACTTGCTTGGGACCCAGAAATGTTTTGGTTTTTGGCAGACTGGTATTTGCATATACATATATAATGAGATATCTTGGTGTTGGGACCCAAGTCTAAACACAAAATTCATTTCTATACACCTTAGACACATAATCTGGAAGTAATTTTATACAATATTTTTAATAATTTTGTGCATGAAACAAAGTTTGAGTACATTGAACCATCAGAGAGCAAATCTACCATTATCAACTTATCAGCAATCCATTAAAAAAGTTGGTTTTTAGAATATTTTGGATTTCAAAGTTCCAGATAAAGAAGACTCAAGCTGTACTGAAAAATGCAGAGTCTTTTGCAGATGGCAAACCTGTGAATGAGACATCTCCAAATGTGCCTATCCTCAACTGCTCTGCTTAGGCCCTACTGGCTCAGGTCTATGTCCTCATTGACTGAGTCTACCCATCTGGCATATGGACTTCCAACCTTTTTATGTTCCTCTATCTTTGGTAGCATTATAGGTTTTTTTTCTGAAGAGTCGTGTCTTTTAATGATGTGGCCAAAGTATGACAGCCTCAGTTTTGTCATCTTTGTTTCTAGGGTGAGTTAATATTTGATCTTTTCTAGGACTTATTTATCAGTCTTTTTAACTGTTCGCAGTATTCTCAGCACTCTTCTCCAGTACCACATCTCAAATGAGTTTATTTTCTTGCTGTCGACTTTCTTCGCTGTCCAGCTCTTGCATCCATATATGGGAAATATAATGGTTTGTATGCTCTAACTTTAGTGTTCAGCTATATATCTTTACTCTTTAGGATTTTGTCCAGTTCCTTCATCGCTGCCCTTCCTATTCCTAGGTCCAAAACACTGCAGAAATAATCCACTTTAAGACCACTTGCCCTGGGTCAGTACTAGGGAATCCTGGAAATTGTAGTTTCTTGTTGCACCAGAGCTCTCTGACAGAGAAAGCTAAATGTCTCACAGAACTACGATTCTCAAAATTCCTTAGCATTGAGCCAGGGCAGTTAAAGCATTCTCAAACTGGATTATTTCTGCAGTGTGCTTTGGACCCTAGTCTTCTTATTTCTTGACTACAGTCTCCATTCCGAACAATGTTTGTTCCTAGGTGCTACACCTGTTTCCCCAAAAATAAGACATACCCGTAAAATAAGACATAGCAGGATTTCTAAGCATTTGCACTATATAAGCCATACCCTGAAAATAAGACATAGTGATTGGCCCGGTGTGGAACGGAAGGGGGCGGGAAGGGAGCAGAATGGGGATATCACCCATTTTACCGCACGGGGGAGTGCCGTCGCTGCTACTGGAAGTCCCATTCCCCATCTGTCCCATCACGGCTGATTTTCAAGAACTGGAAGTAAAAGCCAATGGTTCTAAAGAAAATGAAGTTGCAAGAAATTCAGGATGGAATTATGGGTTTGGAGATTTATGACAATGTTCCAGAAGAAGATGACTTAACTATATTTGAATAAATGTAGATTGTTGTACCATACTTAATAAAAATAAGACAAACCCTGAAAATAAGCCGTAGTGTGTCTTCTTGAGGAAAAATAAATAAAAGACAGTGTTTTATTTTCGGGGAAACACGGTACAAACATCTGTTTAGGCAAGCTGTATCCAAATGCCTGCTTAGGCAAGCTGCTTCTGACACTTTTTTTTGGCAGTTCTTCAATCTCACTGCTTTTCCCTTCAGCTTTTGCTTTCATTATAAATCCCAAAACCTGAAGAGGACTTTAGGGGCTGTAATGGGAAGGAGAGAACAGGAAAACCTCATTTTGCAAGCAAACCTCTGTAAGATTGGACACAGCCAATGATAAATTGCCTTGAGTCAGTGTTAGAAACATCTTAACTTGAAGATCTGTACAAGTAGCATAAGCCACAATTTGAAGCTGGGCAATTTGGAGGGCAAGAGCAAGCCACATGAGATGTTACAGCTGACCAGTCTGTGATATGGAAAAAGTAAACTATTGTATCCAAGTATGGGAAGTGCAAGGTTTGCTCAAGGATAATCATAATTCAGCATTCCATGTCAGAACCCAGCCAGTGGATGTTGATAATTTATTTCCATTGCATGTAAGCTTTTCAGTAGGTACTGCTTACTGCTATTTTTATTGACATTTGTACAGTACTTTCATCCTCTGCAACTTTTAGTTGGAATTAAGTGCTTCTCCAGATGCTGCAGATTTAGACTTGGCTGCTTTCTATATTATGACCTTACAGATATTAGAGTTCATTTCTCAAAGTTCCCAAAAATGTAGTGAGCTATTATGTTAATATACTGTACTTCAGAGTTTTTCTGGGTGCAATTCAAGATAGGAAGACAGCATGCTGCAATGGTTTCAATGTTAGATAGGATTCCAGGAGACTAGGTTTGAATCCTTACTCAGCCATGGAAACCCACTGTGTAATGTGGAGCAAGTCATGCTTTCTCAGCCTAAGGGGAAGGCAGTGGCAAACCTCCCGTGCAGAAAACTTGCAAAGAAAATCTTATGATAGGGTTGCTGTAATAATAAATAATAATAAAATTTATTGATATCCTGCCTCTCTGTGCAACACAACTGGGGCGGTTGTGACAGTAAGTGTGAACTGATGTGCAGGCTCATTTCATAGGCCTGTTACAGACAGGCTCTTGACGCGCCCCCATCACGTGCTAGGGGTTGGCTGGGGACCTAGCGTCCACACCGGCCTCACCCCTAGCACGTGACGGGGGTGTAATAATGGCGGCGCCCTATACACACAGGCGCCGCCATTATTACGTGTCTGACGCATAGCATCCACATGTCGCGCTGCACTTATGACGTTGTGAGTGTGCCATTGGCGCCTCACAGCGTCATAACTGCACCGCAGGAAGAAGCGCCATTTTGGGGCTTCTTTTTTGCTCTGCGCGGGAGCCGCACGGTTTGGCTGCTACAGCTCCCTCGCGGAGCAACCAGCAGCACCGGCAGACCGCCACTTTTAGGCGGTCTGTAACATGCCCTAGTAACATTTGCAGCTGCTTTTTACTACCGGCTCTGCCGCGGCTCCATTTAAAACAGCGCCAGGGTTTTTTCGTAACCCGAAAAAACCTTCGTAAGCCGAAACAATAAATCCCTATGGGATTTTTTCGTATCCCGAAAAATTCGTAACCTGGGTAATTCGTATCCCGAGGTACCACTGTATGTGACTCTGGACCTCTCTCTGAAGAAGAGCAAGCTAGCTCTATCTTCATTGTCTTTCTGTTGGCAATCAAATATTTACCGTATTTTCTGGTGTATAACACAGCTGGGCGTATAAGACGACCTCCAACTTTTCAAGTTAAAATATAGAGTTTGGAATATACTCACTGTATAAGACAACCCCCTCTTCATACCAAATAAAATAAAAAACCGGCTATGTGCGCTGGTTCTCTAGGCCTCTGCTGAGGCCTGCAAAGCCTGCCTCGCATTTAGGCTACGCCCTGGCCTACTGTAGGCCGAGTTAAGGGGGCCCACCTTGAGGGGCCTCCAGAGGCCTGGATGCCGGCAGCTGGGTGTGCGCACAAGCCAGTTTCAAGGGGCCTCCGAAGGCCTGGAAGGTAGGAGGAGGCCGGCAGTGAATGTGCTGGGCTGCGGAGCAGGTGCGCATGCTGGGCTGCGAGGCTCTCTTGTGGCCTCTGTGGCCGGGCTTAACCCGACATATAAGACGACCCCAAACTTTTGACGCAATTTTAGAGGGTTAAAAAGTCATATGCCAGAAAATACGAAATATGATTATTTCAGTTAATGACCAGGAAGAAAATAGAATAGCCAAAATGCAATGTGACACAATAGAATACAATATTAAATATAGAATTGAAAACAACATTAAATACAGTGGACCCTTGTTATACGCTGGGGTTTGGTTCCAAGATCCCCCGTGTATAACAAAATCTGTGTATGCTCAAGTCCCATTAAATATAATGACATAGCAAAATTGTGTCCCTTATAAAAAATGGAAAATCAAGGTTTGATAGTTGAAATTTATACTTTTTTTGGAACATTTTTTAAACCGTGTATGCTTGAATCCGTGTATAAAAAATCCGTGTATAAGAAGGGCTGACTGTACAAACATACATCAGTTAGCAATCCTCTGACAAAGAAATTCCTTTTTAATAAAAACTTTTTGTCACTGCCCAGTCCTCTCTTTTCCTCCTCATGCTATTTGGCTGGAAGGTTTTTTAGAAGCGCTGGTGATTAAGGGATGGAGAAACATAGAATTTCAGTGTCAGGTTGTGGGCGTACCTGCAGTAAACAATACAAAAAAACTTGAGGTGGGAAAGAATGGGATTCTACTCCACCTCCTGTGGCTATGCATGCCTGCCTAAAACAAGCAAGCTAAATAGCAGCTTTCTCTAGAATCCCTAACTGAGCTTGTGTGAGCAGTAAAACAGAGAGAAAAGAGAGAGCAGGCAAGTCTTTCTAATCGGCTCCCACAGGCATGTTAAAAACATAGTTAAAAACTTAACTGTCATCTTTCGGCCTCTGAGGGAGAGAGTAGGCTGGCCCAGTTCCATCAGGGGCTGGCCTGAAGAAAGAGGCTCCTCCCTCCCTAACTGTCATTTTTCGGCCTCTGAGGGAGAGAGAAGGCTGGCCCAGTTCCATCAGGGGCTAGCCTGAAGAAAGAGGCTCCTCCCTCCCTAACTGTCATCTTTCGGCCTCTGAGGGAGAGAGTAGGCTGGCCCAGTTCCATCAGGGCTAGCCTGAAGAAGAAGAGCCCTCCCTCCGGTCCATCTGCTTTGGTCTAGGCCTCAGAGGGAGAGAAGAATACTGGACCTGATTCCCTCCCCCCCTCACCATTCCCTTCTCCTTTTGTGTCGTGTCTTTTAGATTGTAAGCCTGAGGGCAGGGAACTGTCTATTATCCCCTCTGTTGTAAACCGCTCGGATTCCCAGTGATTGGGCGGTATATAAATAAAACTTATTATTATTATTATTATAGATCTGTAAGTTTGGCCACAAAAATGGAGGCATAAAAAATGGAGACTGGTCATAAATAAGAAATATTCTAGTAAAGCACATGATTTGATAATTTATTATACTAATTGACTTTTGGGGGGGGGGTGCCCAATGTTTTCATGATTTTGGTCCACTTTTTAAAAAAACAGTTACAGTATACTGTATGTAAAGTGGACAGTTGCTTTTAGGGTGCTACAAACTTCCAGATTGTTCAGTTGCTGTTACTGGATTTTGGAATTGGAACTACAGAGTGAACTCTTAAGATCTGAAAGACTTCCCCAAGTTTCAAGGAATTAATTATTTATTTCATTTCATTTCTATGCCACCTTTCTCCCAGGAAGGGACCTAAGGTGAATTACAAGATAAAAAATATTTCAAAACATCACAGTAAAAGATTTAAAAACAATTAAAATTGTCTATATAAAACAATATAAATTAACATAAACTGGTACAAAAGTTAAAACAACACACACCTCAAATAAGCCACCCTGTCGTGTTTTTTAAAAAAGCTTGCCAATTTAAAAATATTGCATGTTCTGTTAGTTCACAGGGCAGAAGATAAGGACTAGAGCATCCTTTCCCAAATGGATGCACTTAGATGTTTTGAACTGCATTTTAGAGCATCCCAGATAATTGGCTGATGGGTGTGGTGCTCAAATAGTCTGGAAAGCATCAGGGTGGAGAAGACTGGCCTCCATGTCTAGTGTATTGCTCTCTACTAGCTCCCTCCCTGCCCTTGAGAATTACAGTAAGGTGCGTCTACATCTCCAGAAATGCTTTGGGGCCTTCTAAAGCTCCTGTAGATTAATTAGCAATTAAATCTGGAAGAAAAATAATCACCATTGTAGACAACTTTGTAATTAAACTTACTTTGAATAAAAGGAACTGGCACGCTATTCTTAACCATCAAATAGCTGAAATATTTTGTGTAGCTTGAAATAGTTGTGGGATAGAAGAAGTGGCAGAATCAAGCAGCAGACATGACATCTGCATTTAGATGTTAACGTGGCTACAAAGGTAAAAATTCTGAGAATCATGAATCTACACAATCAAAGATTTGGCTATAAGGTATGAAGCATGGGTTGAATTTCTTTTGAAAATTTTTGATGCACTCGATTAACTAACAAATGCTTGCAATATGACCCTTCATGCTTCTTATAAATACTCTGAAATCACCCGATCTTGTCTGCTTATAGAATAAGTAGGGTCAGCCCTGTTTAGTACTTGGATGGGATTCCACCAAGGAATGACAGGTGCTGTAGGCTGTATTTTAGAGGAAAGCAACGGGAAAACATCTCTGAGTATTACTTGCTTAAGAAAACCCTATGAAATCATTGGTGGTAACCATAAGCCACTCTGAAAGCCTTTAGGGCTGAAGGGCGGGGTATAAATACCATAAATAAATAATAAAATAAGTTGGCAGGTGACTTGAATAGTGTGGGTGCACACACACACAATTTATAAGTTGTATTTTGCTACTTTTTGAAGTGTTTGAATTGTTATGGTTCTGATTTACACCAGTTATAAGGGCACAAAAAGTACTGCTTTGTGCAGTTTGAATTTTCTTTGATTTTTTGCAACATCAGCTATAAATCTCAGTTGTATGTGTCTTCTCTTATCAAAGTAGTTTGCTTCTTTGGTTGGCTGAATTTAGATACCTAAGCATTTTTAAAGCTCCAGCTATGTGTTTTGATGGCTATGTGGAACAGTCTTTTAAATTGAAGTTTATATTCAGTAGTGTCTGTCCTCTTGTAAAACAGTAAATGTGTTCATTAAAATTAATTTGGGAACTTATAATAGTGAAATATATTAATTTAGACATTTCCAATTTTCCTTTAAGTAACTTGGGATGGTTCTTGACAGTCTTTCTGTACAGTGTGACATTCTCACTAGGCTGTATGGTCTAGTCTTACCATCACTTATCATTTGAATTTTTGAGAATAAGTACAGTTTCCATGTTGTGCATATAGTGGTATGTACAGTACCAGTGCATGTAAGAAAGCCTCTATTTGGAAATGCCTAAAAGCGGTGTAACTTAGACTTCCAAACATCAGGGTCAGTACAAGTATATCTCAGGTAACGAAGTACATATTCATTTATTTAAAGTGTATTTGTATCACCTCCCAGGCCTCACAAATTGCCAAGGTGATGAACAAATAAAAATCATTAAAACAATACAAAGATAAAAACATTTGTAAAACACATTAAAATACTTATTAAAAATTTCTAAACGATCCTAAACATTTTTTCTTAAACAGATTGTTTGGTCCCAGAGGCAGAAATAATGTGGAAAAATAGGGATAGGTTCCTGCTCTACCCCTCAAAATAAAAAAGGGGTAGTTCAGACATGAGCAGCATTCAAAACTAAACAATATGCATATGTGAAATGAAATGAACAGGTCAGGTAAGCCTTACATAAATAAACAGAAACATGTTGAACTTTATAGAGACCCTCCGAATTTTGAATTTATGGGGCTCATTCATCCAGAGCTAGGGGCTCCCCCAACTTGGTTTATGTGTCCAAGCGATTTATAATGTTTCATATTTTGTATGACATGTTAAAGCAGGTACCCTGATAGCAGTGCAGAACTGTGCAGTAAAAGCTCTTGAAAAACAAAAGCTAGTAACTCATTAATTATTGTAGGAAATAGGGAAAGATACAAAGACATTCTAATGGCTCGGTTTCACAGAATTATAACAGGTTGGGTTTGATGTAATATTTTGCACATCCAGTAGTATCCACAATACTTTTCATCTATTGCATGTCTTCATGCCAGAAATTCTCAGCATTGATGTTGCTAGTGCTGCAACAAAATAAAAAAATGAACAGCTCGAATCATCCTTGCCACTTGACGGCCTTGAAACAATATTAGGCGCGGTACAGACCGTGCAAATGCGCTGTACTGGCGCTGATTTTGGGGTTTCGGACCGCATGGCAACTGCCGGTCCCTAACCATAGCACAACACGGCACCGTAACAGTGGCAGCGTCTCGTGTACATGGGCACCACCATTGTTATGTAAGTGCCATGCAGCGTCACACATCATTGGCACACTCGTTACGTCGGCCCTGCAGCACAAAGAGAACCCAGTTTTTCAAGGTTCTTTTTCCTCCAGGGAGAAGCCGCGTGGTTTGGTGGCTGTGGCTTCCCTCCAGAGGTAATTAGGCTGTCAACAGGCCACCCTTTTCGGGCGGTCTGTCCCACGCGTTAATCTTCTTTACATTGTAAAATTAAAGAGGACAAACCTGCCAGCTGAGAACAGCATTAAGGAAGAAGGTAGAATAGCTCAAGCAGCTTTAACCTCCTCGTACTGAGTTGAAAAACAGAAATTGGAAAAGATACACTTTCTCAGGCTTTGATAATTGTGGAATAATGCCAGTGAGACATACTTTTATACTGTTAGCACTGCTATTTATGATATTGCAGAAATGTGAAGAGTAGCATAGTATAGCACTCAGAAATGTGGAGGTACTCACTTATAGAAACTTTGAATGTTTTATCTATTTCTTAAGTTAAAGGAGAGTGAGCATTGTAATAAATTAAAGTTGTGCTTACCATATTGAATTCAAGAAATTTATGCCCAAAAATTGACTCAAAAAACCTGGGTTGATTTATATACAGGGCAATATGGTAATAGGGTTGCCCCTGGAGCCTCTTCCACAACCCTGCTGCTCTTCTGACAGGACAGCTGCGCTGAGGAAAGGCTTGGGAGGCAAATGTTTTTTTCCACCCCTCCTCAGCCTAGGGGTCCTCCCGAGGTCCTCCAAGGGGACAGCAGGGCTGAGGAAGGGCTTGGGAGGCAAACTTTTGCTTCCTCCATTTACTCAGCCTGGGGTCCTCCAGAGGTACTCTGCGGGGACAGCCAAACTGAGGAAACACTAGGAGGCAAATGTTTGCTTCCCAGTCTTCTTCCTCAGCCCGGGTGTCCTCCAGCGGTTTTCTGAGGGGACATCTGTGCTGTGGAGGGGGAGGAAGGAATACGCTTGACTTACTCATGGGTCATATCAAAATCCCTAATTTTGGCCCCAAATACCTGCCCTCGATTTATACACGACATCAACTCACAGTCAAGTATATATGGTAAATATATAGACAGTGTCATAAATTTCTGGCATAATATCCCTAATTTAAAGTTGTCCATTGTAACCAAATTAAGGAAAATGAGCTGGTACACAAATTTGCCTTTTTTGCCAGGAGGGTTAATACTTTTGAAGATACTGTAAGGGACACTTAAACAATAAAGATAAAAATAGTAATATAATTGCTCATAGTAATGGAAAGTCTATTAAATGTTTAGAAAATGAATTCATGTATTGTCTGTTCTACTCCCCAGAAAGGGGGATGCTCACAAGAACTCCTCTTAAATAAACAAAAACCACTTTCACATGCCAATTGAACAGAGCTTTTTTGTATTTTCTAAGGCTCTCCATACATTTAAAGCTATTCTGCTTTTGTGCAAGGGGCCTTTGAAAAAGACCTGTTTTGTAATGAACAGGAGTTCCCCAATACCTTCATAGTAAGAATAAAAACTCCCTTTCGTTGTCTCTGCTTCAGAATGTGTTACATTAAAATCTTTAAAGAATGGCCTTGCCTTTTTATGGTACTGTTTAAGTCCACCTTCTTGTTCTATGCTTGATTTAATTTATACTTTCTGGTTTATGTCCAAATGTTCAGCACAAAGATATATGTTAATGTGATTTAGGGTTTGCCTGAGCAAAGCAGAGCATTTCCTCTAAAATTCTGAAGGGGGAGAAAAACAGGCCTTGGCATGTGGTTTGTTTTAAGTTAGGTAAGATACAATAATGAGAAACTAGATCTCTGAGTTTTAAGGACTCTGTATATGATCTTGCTTAATGGGGGCAGCAAGCTAAACGAATTTCAAAATAATTTGTTTAGTAGATTTTTTAAAAATGGTTTTTAAAAGCCAGTTGATTAAATTGTTTAACTATTCTTGGATTTCATCTACTAGGAACTACATACAAGATTCCGAGTGTACTTTTCTCTTGATATTTATAACATATTTGAAGACAAAATTTCTGTTTATTTTTCTTCAGATATAAACTTACTAATCATGTAGACTTCTATGATGTTGAGAGTCTTTGCGCCCTGTAAGTGTGGACTATGTTATAGAATGTGGGCAACTGCCTGCTCATAGAAGACTCAGAGATTGGGTTACGATTTCTATTTTTTTGTAAATCCACTAATTCATTTTACCTGATGTGAAAATACTTGTTCAGTTAGGTTTTCATTCTGTAATAAATTAGCTTATTTATTTTATCATCTTGTAATCTTTTTCCTATCTCATACTAAGCAAAACTGACAAAATAGTTACAGTATATAAAACCTCACATTACACTGTTTGGACCAGTCTTACATTCTTAAGCACCAGAATAACATTTCTTGTTGTCCACCAGCCAGGCCATTTCAGGACAGTTCGAATTTAAAGCTACCAAAAGCAAAAGGTAGACTTTGGAGCAGTACTGGATTATGCTCTCTGTTATGAAAGGAATTTGCAACGTATCTAGGTTTGAATGATATTCAAATGATGCAGAATAACAAATAGTGGTGGTGTACTGGTTCTGAGAAGCTATTTTCTATAGCTCTATGCAGTCAAAAGCTTACCTATAGTTTATAAAGCAGAAGCTGATTTTCTTTTGAAATTCATTGGTACACTCCATTATCCAGTGTATGTTTGCAGTATGATTCCAATTGCCTCTTCCTTTCTTAACCCATCTTGAACACCTGGCAGTTCTCGCTTCATCTATGGTGAATATTGTAGAATTTTGAGCAACACTTTGTTTGCACGGAAATTAATAAAGTGGTCCTGTGATTACTGCAATCTGTGATGTCCTCTTTCTTTGTGATTGGAATGTATATGTGTTTCCTGTATGTGAAGGATTGTTTTGTTTTCCATATTTGTTGACAGATTTTAATTAGAACAAGAATAGATTATTCAAAGGGATCTTGTAGCATCTTTGAGACTAAACGAAAAGAAGTTGGTAGCATGAGATTTCATAGACTTGAGCCTACTTCACTCTATGAAAACTCATACTATGAACCTCTTCCTTTCAGTTAGTCTCAAAGGTGCTACAAAATCCCTTTTGATTTTCCAGACTAACAGGCTATGTTTTTGAATTCTACACAAGTAGATTATGTCTAAATTTGGTGTAGTGGTTTGAGTGTTGGACTGAAGCTTTGGAGATCAGGGTTCAGTTCCGAGCTCAGCCATGAAACCAACTGGGTGACCTTGGATACGTCACATACTCAGCCTCAGTGGTAGGCAAAGGGAAACCCCCTCTGAACAAATCTTGCCAAGAAAACACAACAATTATTAAAGCAGCTTTTTTGGCATGGCATCTGTTCCTGCTGATTTATTTCTCCCAACTCATCTGGATGCAGCTTCTATGTCACTTTTTAAAATTGGAAACTCATCCCTATATGGTTCTTCCTTAAATAAATCTGTCACCCTTTCATTTATTTTATATAGTTCTTCTATGTATTCTTTCTACTGTCTATTGTCTCTATTGTCTTGATCATGTAACTTGGTCATGTAATGTGTTCCCCTTCTGGTCATAAAGCATCTCTACTCTTGGTTTAAATTTACTTTTGATTTCTTAGATCTGAGGTTTCTTGTTCTTAATTTGTGTTGTCACCTATTTCTCTGCATTGATTATTATCGTAGTTCTTCTTGTCCCTATGCACATGTTGTTGAACAATTGCATTCAGGACTCTCACTTTATTTGCTTGCTAGAGAGGTTAAAAATAATAAAAAGAGAGTTTTGGTTATCTCTGGAGCAAGAAGAAAAAAAAGGAAATGTAGAGAAGATGGTGAAATGCAAATAGGGGACAAAGGGGGGGAGCTTAAATCTATGAATTTGGCCATCTAAATGGAAACTATAAGAAAAGTGGATGCATTTTGAAAGAAAAAATAATCCCTGGATGTATTTTGATATGTAAAAGGTTCCAGGTGTTTTTGTTAACTTATGTAAGACTTGCTGTTTGTACTTCTGTGTAAGTTGACCTTATGTATAAACTGAGAGCAGGTTTTAGGGCCAAAGTTTTGGATTTTTAATATGACCCATGGGTAAGTTGAGAGTAAAAACTTAGGGACCTGTAAAAAGGGAAATAAAGAATGAAGCAAATGAAAGCAGTGCCAAAGAACTTACAAAATTCCAGCAGGCACAACTGTTTGTGTTCACCCTAAAGGTTGGATGGATGAAGAGGACTGTATAGTAAATGGCAGCTATGTGATGTGTGGGGAAAGTGACCAGGAGCACAATGGGCTACAAAAATGTGCATATGTCAAAAAAAGATGTAAAAACAAAGCAAAGAAAATGGTGACTAGCTGTGATTACAGCCATTAACTTTAATGTGATATCATTGCCTGATTTTAACCCAGAAAAGCTGCTAAACATATACAAATGTCTTATTCAAATCCTTCAGAGTAATTGCTTCTAGAGTTTCACCAGCGTAAACTCTTGAAGTGATGGGACATGCAACATGGCTTCCACTGAGCAGAAAACTATGTTGCATGTCCCACCATCTGAAGAGTTTAGGTTAGTGAGTATGTAAGTCTTTCTCTTTAACAGCACTCCCAAATGGCATCAGGCTGGCTTCAACCTTACTGAGTTTCTGATCGACAGTCAAGTCTACTGTTCTCTGTCTTTGACGATTAACAAATGTTTTTAATGAACAATAAATAAATAGTAAAACTGAATCATTTATTAGTCAGGCTATTAGGATTTGGTTGAGAATATATCTGCTGTCAGAAGACAAAAGCATGTGATAAATAATGTGATTGAGTCACAAGAAACTGATTTAGCCATCTGTAAATCATACTGGGAGTTTTTGACAGTATCTGTTGTGTTCTAACATGGAGTGAATATCGTAATGGGTTCAGCATGATCAAACAGACATAGAGAAATTGTAATCATAAGGTTCAGGGTTGCCACAAGTTGTCAAAAGTGTTTTTAAAACATTGACCACAGATGAAATTCCCATTTGGATTTGTGCATGGAGTTACAAATGTTACTTTGCATAGTTGCAAAGCTTATGTTTTTGCTGTCTCTTTAAAATTGCGGGAATCACTTTTTCCTACAACCCTCGTGGAGCAGGTAATATTGACTGAAGTGCCATCTTGATGTATATCTATTTTGAATTTTTTGCTGACATTAAATATTTGTTTTCTTCCTCTTAAATATGAACAGATGTAATCTTATTTCTTGTACTGAAGGTTGACAGTGCCTGTAGCCTAGATATTCATTGCTTTTTTTCTTTTTTACAAACATTTTAGGTATTGATGCTGAACTTTATTATGTGAGGAATGATATGATAAATCATTACGCTTTGTCCTTTAATCTACTAGTACCTGTAGAGACAAACAGCCTCCATTTCAGTTGGCATGCTAAGGCAAAGGTAAGCAAACTGTGTGCAAGAGAGAAGGGGATTTTCCACTCTCAGATCTAGACTCTGAAATCTAGGAAAGAGTAGTGGGTTTATGCTGGGCATAAGAGGGCAGTGGATGTTTGCAAAGACTCACATTTTCTCACTCCAAATGGGAGTTAGAGGCACAAGGAGTTCTGGAATTAGGCAGCTAAGGTACGCTGAGTACCACTGTCATGCAATGATCAAACTTCAAAATGTAGCCCTTTCTTCCACAACAGAGGCTCATTGCAAACAGTTCAGATGTCTATCAAAATGTGGTTTGATTTTCAAGTATGAGCTTGCGTTGTGTGCTTCTTTCTCTTTCTCCATGTTTAGATTTTCTTCCCCATTTTGATTAACTGTAGTTCTCCCAGTTTGGACATCTGTGAACCATAATTTGTTTCTGAATCAGACATGGAAGCCATTACCACATCAAGGATATTAATTGCACTAATGTGCACAGAACTTCAATGAGTAGTTGCTCAGCATTTTAGAAGATATTTGCTTTTAGTTTTAATATTTTGTTTTGATTCAGGCATTGATAATTTGGCATCCAGCTTAATAAAATGTAATTAAATATTGAGGCTATTTTGAATGTGGTTGTCTATGGTGTTTTTTGTTTGTTTGTTTGTCTTTAGCCAGAAAGTGACCTTAGCATTTCCCCCCTCCCTACTCCTCTATCTTCGTATTGACATAGTTCGCACCCACTCTCTTCTGTTTTTCATTTAACCACACACACACACACACACACGAACACACAAATATTTCCATGGATGGAATGTATGTAGATACTTACCACAAGTGATAATAAACAACTGTCTGGGGTAGTCTTTAAATTTTACCCTAAGATTATTCTGTTTGGCACTTAGCAATATATTTTAAATCCGTTAATTACCAATTTATCTATCATAGATATAATGCAGAAGCAGTGTGACTATAGAACCTTTTATTGAGCATATTTTCCTTTTGTTTCTTTTTCATCTCATTACAGATTGAATATAAACTGGGGTTTCAGGTTGATAATCTTTTGGCTATGGATTTGCCACAAGCAAATATTTCTGACCAAGGGGAAGTCCCTCGCATTCTATCTGGTAATTAATCTTCCATTTGACAAGTATATAGCCTTACTCTGGGTAAATATATACTTGGGTCAGTATCCTGGATGGTCGTCATGTGGGGGGTAGAGAAGAGGAGAGAGAAAAAGCCAGAATTTTACATATGGGTTGGAGGGTCTATAATCTTAGCAGTTTAGTGGGGAACTTCTTCTGTAGAGGCTCCCACACATGAGTTTATGAGAAAAGACTGTGTATATTAGGAGCCAAATAACTTAAAATTCTACATCAAGAAATGTTGAGTTCTGCACATGTTAACTACCTTTGTTTTGTACAGCTCATTCTACTTCTGATCCGGGAGCAATGCAACCTGGCCTTGATATAGAAAGGCAAAGCAACCTGACCTTGATATAATATTAGACCACCTGTTGTTCCTTTCTTCAGAAGCAAATTCTTCTTTTCTTCTTCTAGTACTACATTCTGCACTCTTCCTGTGCTTCAGGAACTGATATATGGTTCTGGTTGTAAACCTGGTAATAAGCATGCTGTTCAAATGCATGCTGTTCATTGCTGAACTAATAATTTGTGCCATTTGCAAACCATTTTGTACTCTTGATTATATTATCCAGATAGCTCAGTATGCGCTGGATTGCATTACTATGTTCAAAAATAGGTTACTGCAACATAGTTTTAACTGGACCTCTTTGTTGCAGCTAAGATTATAATTATTTTCCAGTTTGACTGATTCTTCACTTTTTGATGGCACTGATAGTTGCTAAAATATTGCCATTTTAACTTCATTATCTTCTGCCTTCCACTATACACAAAAAAGTAGAAAGTGGTTTAGTTCCAGTCACTACCAGTTCCTTGTGCTTCATGAGGTGCTTCTGCTTGAAGTTTCTGCCTTGGACTTAGGGGTGATAACAAAGGCTGCTGCTAAAAGGAGGGGTAAAGAAGTCTTCAAATGTAAGCAATCACTACTCTGTCATTTCTCAGTACAGCAATGAACACTGGGTCATCTTCCTTCCTATTCTTTGCTACAGAATTCAAGATCAGGGTCTAAATCGTAACTTCATGATCCTCTACCTGAGATGAACAATATGGATTATCAATGTTGCAGTTAGAACAAATTCTAATTTCACTAGGGGGATCGTGCTGTTACATGCACACAAGCATCTTGTACTGTGATACTGTGAAGAGAGGAACACTCCTGAGGACATGGAGAGTTTTTAGATCTCCCTCTCTCCCCACCTACTTCAAGACTTTACTACATACTTTGCCTCCATTTCCTAGCTGTAGAATTGGTGGCGAGATGGGTGACATGTTGGGATCATTACCTCTAAGACTGAAGCCTCAGTCATGCTAGCAAGGGGCCAAGGTAAACTGTTTGTGCCCAGGGCTGTCCCTTCCTTGAAAGAAGTCTCAACCACCTTAAGTCTCGGCAACAAGAGAAAGATTGGGCAGCAGCCAAAGAAATCCTTCGTATTAAAGGGAGGAGCAGGGGTAGCCTGAAGCTCAGTTAGTTGCTTTATGTACATTGACAGATAATATACAAGGATACCTCCACCTGTCATTAATTTAGGAAAGAGAATCAGAACTGTTTGGCCACATTCAGCCAAGAAATCAGATGCTTCCTCAAGTGTTGGTCTTTCCTGCTCTTGAGCATGAAAGGTGGAGAGAGGGGCTGACTAGTTTGGTACTTTGTGACTGAGGTTTTCCCTGATTCCTTAGCGATTAAGCAGATCTATTCCAAGGAAAAGTTGTGAGTGAGGCAACTTTCAGCTTGTTACATCTATCACATTCCTTTTGGTGAACTGAGTGTAGAGAACCTTTTTAAAGGTTTAAAAGATGCTCTTTTAAAATTGATATATGTCTGAGCAGTGACATGAAAAATTAAATAAATGCAAATATATTGCATATACAGTGGGCCCTCAGTATCCACTGGAATTTGGTTCCTGGACCCTCCTGTGGATACCAAAATCCATGGATGCACAAGTTACACTATTTACAGTGGCATAGTAAAAATGTCTCCCTTATATAAAATATCAAAATCAAGGTTTCCTGTTTAGAATTTATATGGATTTTTAAATGTTTACAAACCAAGAAAAATTGAATTGGTGGATACAGAGGGCTGACTGTACTTAATACTGAGTTAAAAATTAGGAAGATTTTAAAAAAAATTAGAATGTGCTGTAATGACCAAACAACCACAAAAAGAATGACATATCATGCTAAGAAGGAGATCAATAGTAAATATAATGTTTCATACCTTGTGTGTAGCAAAGAACATGAAGAAACAAGAAGTTTGTTTGTTTGTTTGTTTTTAATTTTAGCCATGGAAGTATTACTGAGAAAATGCTATGAAGTTAGAGTGGCACACAATTTAAAATGTATATTTTATTTTAAAAAACATGTACATGTATTTTTTTTTTCTATTTATAGTGTTTCGGGTGGAACTCTCTTGCACTGGCAAACTAGACTCTGAGGTTACAGTACTAATGCAACTCAACATGACAGTAAATGCTTCCAAAAATATCACAGTCTTAAATTTCAAACGAAGGAAAATGTGCTATAAAAGTAAGGCATTTTTATTCATTCATTTTTATAGGGATTCCTCTCAACAAGGATCCTGTTCACTCCATCTTCTTTCCTCTTCTCTTAAATACCCAAGACACTTCTGAGGTCCAGAAAAAAGTGAATTTCTAAGGGTTGCAACTAAACTTGGGAACTGAAGTTTCCGTAACTGGAAACAGATGTCAAACCCATTTGGACTGGCTCTTGATAGTCTGAGAATAGAATTGTTGATGTAGTATGTGGGGAGTGTAATGAAGGACAAAAGAAGTGTCAAAACATTCTTCAGATAAATAGTAGCAAAAGAATATAAAGAAATCTCAAGGCAGATACAGAGGAAAGAAAAATGGAAGATCATAACTACCTAAAAACTATAAGAAGGATTCTAACTGTCTCTAATAATAATAATAATAATATTTATTTATACCCCGCTCTTCAGCCAAGACTATCAGAGCGGCTTACAATTTGTTAATTAGAGCAGTGTTCCAGGTCCATTTTTGTTATTGGCTCTATAAAATATGTAGAATTGCTGAAATGGCAGAACTTTACTGAGTTGGTCCAATTAAGCAAATGAAGGAATAAAACACATATTTGTGCAGTTACTTGGTTACACTTTGCTGCCTTCTGAAATGGTAGTTACAAATATAACTGATCTTATTTATCAAAATTCCAACATTATTGCAAATTGTAAGCTATTGAGTTACTTTGAATATCATACCACAATATGTGCAAGTCTCCCTGATGCATGATTTTATTTTATATTATATATTATTGGTTATATTTTATTTTATTATTCAATATACATATATTATACATGAATAAAAATGTAAACATAAATGAAGGGTATGTTTGACCAGAAGAGTTCCAGTAGCATCAGGATGGTAGGAAATGGATCTGTAAACTGTTGTCAGTGTTGTTATGAGTTTAATTCATTTTAATGTTCCTGTTTGATATGTTTAAACTGCTGGTATATTGTGTTAAAGTGGAAGCCACCTTGACTCCCAGGTTTGGGGAAAAGGTGGGATATTAATGATGATCATAGAGTTGGGAGAGACTTCAAGGGCCATCCAGTCCAACCCCCTGCTATGCAGAAAATCCAAATCAAAGCATCCCTGACAGATAGCCATCCAGCCTCTGTTTGAAGACCTCCAGTGATGACAAATCAAGATTTAAAACTTTAAAACAATAACCAGAGTGCTTCAAGCAATTAGAAATATGGGTTGAGTCTCCCTTATCTAGAATTCTGAAATCCAAAATACTCCCAAAATTGTCCATATGGGTGACTGAGTTATTGACTTTGCTTTCTGATAGTTCATTGTACACTGACTTTGTTTCATGCACAAAATTATTAAAAGTCTCATGTATAAAATTGCGTTCAGGCTATGTGTATAAGATATACAGTATATGAAACATAACTGAATTTGTTCATGTCTCCTTTTCTGTGGATTCATTAGGTCGTCTCAGACAAGTTGTTTTCTCAGTAACCCCATCTGCCATGTGACAGATAGTCATATTAACTTACATGGTTGTGTTAGATGTAGAGCTAAGATGATGTATTAAAAGTGCTATGAACACTTGAAAGCACTTGAAGAGTCCATCTTTGAACATTTCTTAAATTTTCCAGCACAGCTATAATGTCTGTGACCTCTGTGCTACTGTAACCTTGGAGCATGTTACACTTCATGGTGCAATACTTATTTCCTATAAACCAGGGGCTGGCAACCTGTGACTTTCTAAATGTTGAAACTGCAACTCCCAACAGCCTAACCAGTATAACCAGTAGTAAGAGATTATGGGAGCTGAAATGCAACATGTGGAGGCCCACCTGTTGCCATCCTCAGTGTAGATCAAAATTGGTTATACACAATCTCTTAACATAGTAAGATCTTAGGGTAAAAAGATTTCAGCTTTGATGGATACTTGAGTGAAATGCTTTCTTTTAATTGCTTAGTCATAAAAGGCAAATTTTATCAAAGACTCAAAATTACAGGTTTTCAGGAATGGTTATTTCAGATGCATATTTTCTTTTGTTGTCAGAACTTGAACAAGAATTAAAAACTCCAGTATTGGACAAAAATAGCAGCAAAGCTATATGTAAGTAAATCTTATAAATACACAATATTGTTTATTTTCCACATTTTTCAATAGAAAATTCCTAAAAATAACATGCATTCAAAAGAAAAGGGGGTAGTCGTCATTATCAGTCAAAAACCGTTTCATTCCCAGCTGTTGAATGGGCAAAATTGATTGGGTCTTCAAAAAGTATATTTTTGGATGAGATGTTAAGAAGTGGTACTATCTTATGTTTGTTATTTGAGTTTATTTACTGTTGCTTTGTTTGTGTAATTTTGTTTAATGATGGGTGTATTTTAGTTGAGGAATGAGGGATGGAATTTTAGTTTGTATACGTTATGTACTGTTTAGGTATTTTATTTATTTGTTTATGTTAATCATTTATGTGTTATGTATTTTTTGTAATTTTGTAAACCGCTTTGATCTTATTGGAAAGGTGGTATATAAATTTATTTATTTATTTATTTATTTATTTATTATTACTCATGTGAGCAGCTTACACATTAGCTTTATGTCTTATGCTTCTATTTATTAAATATGCTGCAGTCATTTGGGGCCTATTGTTACAAGGACAACCAATTTACAGTTCTGATGTATAATTATACATCAGTTTTGTATGTGTATATAAGCAATGCTTGTTTTCCATGGGCAAATGGGCAGAAAACTGTCTTTTGGCTAAAAGAGCTTCATAATATTTTGCTCTTATGTTATTAGCATAATTAACTAATTGTTATTTTGTAGTGGACAACGTTCTGCTGTGGTCTTAGTACTCATCAAATGAGGTTTCTATTTCTTATAGTGGTAGCAAAACAAGAGAGTAGCTCTTGGTTTGTTGTGTACTACTTATAGTTTTCTTTTGGTAACTTTTCGATATTCTGGATTTAACGTTCAAAAATGTGATTTAGAGGTGGCTTTTTTCCCCTTTGCCATAAATTTAAATTACATAGTGCATTATAATAGTAAAGTAAGATAAAAATAAACAACTTGTTGTACTGTGTTATATGAACTTAATTGAATTTGGCATATGTTAGTTGTATCCATTTTGTTGCAGTAATGCTTTACACTTGACTTTCAGTTGACCCTGTAAATGCAGCTCCCACCACTTCTACACGTGTGTTTTACATCAGTGTTGGCGTGTGCTGTGCAGTCATTTTCCTGGTAGCAATAATACTAGCAGTCTTGCATCTTCATAGTATGAAAAGGATAGAATTGGAAGACAGGTAAGAAAAAGACAGAGACTTGATGTTGCATTATCTAACTTATTTTTCTTAATGCTTCCAGTTAACAAGATACAGTCATAATAATCGTGAAACAGCATTAGTAAATGAGAAATGTTAATAGCCCTTTGAAGCTTTCTCTCCTTCCTGTTCAAATAACTCTTCTCTGCCAGTGGAGAAGGAGCCATCCCAAAAAGTGTTGATTCCTGTCACCAGGAAAGGCAAGGGATCACATGCTGTTTGGGAAATATTTCCTCTTAGATCCCAAGCTCCTTTTAGTTCTTCCTTGCCTCTTTCCAGAAAGTATTTTAGTTCTTCAGCTTTCCTTTCACTTAAATTCTTTAAGTCTGCTATTCCTTTCTTCTGCCTTCTCTCACCTCTACCCTTGTACGCCTGCATCGCCTCTCCTCTTGTTTAAAAAACAAGAACAAACCCCCTTTTCTTCTCACCTTCCTCATATTTTCTGCTTGCTTTTTTTTTAGCCATGGTTCTCTCTGTGAGGGGTAAATGAGAAAAGCTAAGACAAAAGCTAAAGGCATTACAGGCCTAAAATCCCATCAGTTAGGCACATTAGGCTGGTCATAGATGTGCAAGCTATATGTTGGTGTAATATGCCTTTAAACAACAGAAAAATATTTTGATTGATTGAATGATGACTTACAGCCAACATTGTATATTAGTGGACCAGGACACTGATCACATGTCAGATGACAGTTGACAGTTGACAGTTGGAATGTCTGGTTGGTTGTGAGCTATCATTGGAGCAGCAGTTTACCATAGTAGTGACCATATTACTCCTATATTGAAATCACTCCACTGGCTGCCTATTCGTTTCTGGGCACAGTACAAGGTGTTGTTCATTACCTTTAAAGCCCTCCATGGCTTGGGCCCAACCTACTTAAGGGATTGCCTCCTTCCGTACAATCCGCCCCGTACCCTCAGATTGATTGATTGAAATTTTATTTATATACCGCCATTCCTATGATCACGGCGGTTTACAAAACAAAATGAAAATACGATACAGTACAGATTACAGATATAATACAATACAGATCCTCTGGGAGGAATTTGTTGCAGTCCACAAAGACCAGATTGACGGCAACTTCCCAGAGGACTTTTTCCGCGATCGCTTTCACTTCATTGTTAAGAGTGTGGAAAAAATATAAGAGATTAATTTATAATAAGATACTTTTGTGGGTCAAATTGCCAATCTTGAGAGCTTCAAGAAAGCTGTCAAGACGGATCTCTTCCGGCAGGCCTTCTCGGAATAGATCCCGGCCATGTAACGCTCCCCCCACAGTCATATACAAGTGAAGACTCTGCCCACTGTTATTTTATTATTGTAGTATTGTTTTTAGATTTTTATCATCTGTAATTTTAATGGATGGAATTGTTTAATCCTTTTTTAAGGGAGGGGAATTGTATATATTGTATTTTTTAAAAGGTTGTATGCCGCTTTGATTGTGGAAACAAAAAGCGGGTTATAAATTAAAGTTTTATTTTATTTATTTATAAAGTTTATTGCTGTGAGCTACTATGTTTTAGTTTGTAGCTATGAAGCAGACTTTGAAGTTGACTGGAAGTCAGATGTCTGTCTGTCTGTCTGTCTGTATATATGCTGTTTTATATTGTGCATATTATAACTGAAGATAAAAACCTCCAGGATGAATCAACTCTCTGTAATTGTTTCTTTTAAGTGTGGAAAGTGGTCAGTGCACTGCCAATACCAATAGCTGAGGGTTTTTGTTTTTATACTCTGCAGTGTACATAGTTTTAGCTGTAGCTGGGTGATTTTTACCCAGACTGCGCTGGGAGTTGGCCTTCATCCCAATTTAATATACTGGCCAACACTGTATTGACACACACTCACAGGCAGCCCCTCCTACAGGGGCTGCCTCTTCCAGAGCAGCTGATCTTGCCGAGGATATTGCATAGTGTGGGGCAGATTAAGTTGGAAGAAATCACACTCAGCTCAGCTTCTGACACCGCTTTATTGCCCCAAACAACCTTGAATACCTTGCTGAGGGGGAGATGGAACCTGATTTCCATGGTCTCTTCAGCTGCCTCTCAGTTGAGCCCCCTGCTGCTTTAGAGCAGACCTCAGATACAGACATGCAGGAGAATGGGCAGTCCAAGCAGGTGACCAACCTTGAAATCATGCTCATGTGCACATAATCAAGTCAGTGGTCATTTTGAGGCCCTGGCAGACATGCTATTTTGTGTAAACCAATCAGGCCTTTACAGTGTCTTTCTCTTTTATTATGTCATTTTAAAAACAGGATTCATGGCTGAAACAGCATTTTTCCTTGGTTGCTGACGAGCTGAAAGGGTCAAACCAACTGCCCTCTCCCAGCCATTCCACCTCAAAGAGACATAGAGCTTTCTTCCCCTCCATCTGCTGATAGACAGCTTCCCTTGTGGAAAAAGGGCAGGGCTAAAACTAAAGCTGCTACAGTACC
>NC_056524.1:222403111-222443111 GCF_019175285.1 Sceloporus undulatus
TGGTGGAGGGAAAGGGTAAGAGGTCCAGCAGTTCCTCTCTACCTCCAAGGCCTGGACCAAGGCAGATGGACTGGAGAGAGGGCTTGGCTTCATAATGGATGGTTAATCATTTTCCAGGGAAAATACATACTCTCAAGTAGGATAATGCATATACAGTACATAGCAATACAGGAAATGGTTTGATAAACAGGCACCAAAAGAACATCAAGTAGTAAGCGACAATTATGCAATGCCTGGGAAGGCTTCTCTGAACAGGATGGTTTTCAACTCCGTTTTGAAGCTGGTTAAAGAAGTGATGGTTCTTGCTTGTGGGGGAAGAAGGTTCCAGGAGTGAGGGGCAGCAAGTGAAAAGGGGCGAATCCGGGATGGGACAGAGGAAATCCTGAGCTGAGACAGTAGACTTTGACTACCAGAAGGGAGGGCCCTGGTGGGAAGGTGAGGAGAAAGAAGATCTGATAAGTAAGGAGGGGCCAGTCCATGGAGGGCTTTAAATGTCTACAGCAGGAGCTTATACTGAATGTGGAAAGGGAGGGGGAGCCAGTGAAGGGATGCCAACACAGGAGAGATGTGGTCAGAGTGGTGGGTAGAAGTGATAATGCGTGCAGCTGAACGCTGAACAGAGATTAAAGGACAGAGATGCCCCCAAACTCCCAGTCTTTCCCTGGGAGTGCCCCTAAGAGACCATTCATGCCACAGCTGCCAGCCTTCTGGACCAGGGGGCTCATTCCAAATTCCTTTCAGCTCAAGGGGTTAGGACCCAAGCAGACAAGATCCACATCATCAGTTGGCTAATGTTTTATGCCATCAGACTGGTTCTCCTTCACTTTCAACAAGGCCTCCAAGAGAACCTCCTGGTTTAAGATGACTTAGTGAAGCAGCCTTCCAAAGGAGCTACACGGAGGGGGGAAGTGCTAAGTGGCAGAAGTCACTTAGAGATTGTGTAGCTGGGAAAAAATGTTTCCCTAGTAGGGAAAACTTGAAGGGGAACATTACATGAGTCTGGATTCCTCTTTGGGCATCCCGATGCACATTTTCTGCAGTTTGACTGGGGGTAAAGTGGAAGAGACCAAGAAGAGAATGCCCTACTGCACTCAATCCCTATAGCAAAGACCACTTAACTTTCTTAATTACCTCATAAGTATGATATAGAAGAACTAGAAATTAAGGAGCTTTCCAACGAATTACAACAGTCATGAAATATGCCACCTTAGAATTTAGTGGAGTCTTCTTTGGTAGTTTTAAAACAACAGCTGGATGGCGATTTGATGGGATTCTTTCCTGCATGGCAGGGGGTTGGACTGCATGGCCCATGTGGTCTCTCCCAACTCTTTTGATTCTATAAAACATTTTAATTTCAAAATGCAAGTGATTTAAATGGTATCTAAAAAGGAAGTAGTATTTAAATGTGGAAGAAATTGGAAAAGCAATTATATTTAGATTTAATGCTGCTGTGCAGTAACTTAACATAGTGGTTGTTGAAGAGATTTTAAGGCAGAGAACCAGCTAGTTTAAAGAATGCAATAGCAGCATCTTGTGAATAAGTGATTAAATTCAATTAAATGGGGGGGGGGGAGAATTAGACAGCTGTCAAAGTGGTTTCAAATGAATTAATATCAGAATCTGAGATGATGGATCTTGGCCACGTGATTCGGTATGAGTTTAACCAGATGAGAATGATGATAAAGCAGGAGTTTACAGACAAAGGACCTAAGTTTAGGCTTCATGGAAGATAGCAGACAGATGGTGAAAGAGGCTATGGTATATTTTAATCAATCAACAAACCAGACAACTGTGGAATGGACAAGTAATGAAGGAACTGATGGTGGAATGTGGAGGCACCTATGGATTTTACTGGCATCAAAGATGAAGAAATTGAGATTAATTTGGACAGCAAAGAAAAGGTTGAAGTCCCTATGAAGATTACAAGACAACCTGGGCAGATACCAAATATGAAATGATTTCTCTAGAAAAAGGTCCTTCACAGAAGCAAAGGGATCCACTATTGGTGAATGCTGTAATATATATTGTTTTGAGTCTATCTTTCAGGAGGCATCTCTCTCTCTCTCTCTCTCTATCTGTCTCTTTTATATTTTTAAATGGTAGAAATCTGTTAAAGAGACCTTGCTTCAGATATATACAATTGAATTTGTTTCCTTTGGATGTATTCTCTTTCTTTCCTTCAATGCTGAGAACTTTATAAGAGATTTTAAGTGAAATGTAAATAATAATGGTTAAAATAATTATTGTTTAATTGGTTTGGATTAAAATTACCAAGGATAAAAACTGGAGATTATGATTTTGTTTTTTAAACGACATATGTAGATACAGTCGGACCTTGGTATCGCAGTGGATCTGTTCAAGACCCCTACCCCACCCCACCCTGCAGATACCAAATGCAGGACCTCAAGTCTTGTTGTCCCTAATGGTGGCATGACGTGCATGCGCTCGCTACCCCAGCCATGTGCATGTGCCACCATTGGGGACAAGTTGGGTGTCAACTGTGTAACCCTTTTTCTTTTAACTATGTTTGTTTAATATTGTAGTGTTATATGTGTTTTATGTTGTGTTCTGTGTCGTAGTCTTTCCCTTTATGTAATTGTATGTTATAAAATTGTGTTTAATAAAAAAATATTTTTTTTAAAAGTCCCCCAAATGGACACACAAACTCTGATAACAATGAGATGGCAAAATCTTACCTGACAAGACAGTGGGGGGTTATCTCTCTTTTTCCCTTTAGATTGAAGCCCAACTCCAGGGCAGAGAGGAATGTTCTCTCCCGCGCACATTCAGGGCATGCTGAACATGAAAACCGACTCTAAGCCTCCACACCCTGAACCCAGGGGAATGGAGTCTGTAAGTTACAGTCTTTCATCACATTCAAGAACATTTTGGCAACCTGCAGGTTGACCTCTTGGCATCAGATACAAACCACAAATTGCCCAGGTATTTCACCAGGCTCCATTCCCACAGTACAGGAGCCCAAGATTGCATCCACACAGATTGGACTCGGGGTCAACTGTATGCCTTCCTTCTGACTTCCCTAACTTCCAGGGTGCTCAGGACAATCAGGAGTCTTGCTTGTAACCCCCCAGTGACCTTGCAGAGCTTGATTCTCCTATTTGTTAGTCCTCGTAACTTGGGAACCTCTTAAACGTCTGGCTGTATCAGACCTTCTCAGTTAGAGTTCTATTCAACATCCAGACTGGCTACAGCTAGCTGATTGGCAGTTGAATGGAGGTCTTATCTGAAAGCAGACTATTTGGAGAGAGTGATTAACACTTTTAACGTACATGTCGAGTTCTGTCCTCAGGATATAGGAGGCCACTTCGAAAGCTTTTCTCAGATGGGCTCAGAGTAAGTCAGTTTCTCCTCCCAGGGCAGGAGTGAAGGGTGTCTGAGATTTCTTACAAGCATCAGGCCTCAACCTAGACCTCAAAACCAACACTTTGTGATGGCAAACTACAGCCTTAACCTCCATTTTATCAAGTAATAAGAACCATCCTGTCTCTTCCCAGGAGCTTCCAAGAAAAGTCCCTTTAGGAAAATGGAGGCACTCTTTGTCTCCTTTTTGCCCACCTCCCTGGGCCAGAAGGTTTCCCCTTCTACTCTTAACTCAATGGATTGAGGTATATATCTTCTTGGCCTACCTAAACCTCAGTATGTAATTGCCCATTCTACCAGGTAACTGGCTGTCTTACCTGCGTTCTCAACTAATGCCCCCTTGGAGGAGATTTGCACAGTTGCAATTTGAGCTGCTTATTCTACCTTTACAAATTTACCTCCACAAGGTCTCCTTTGGCAGACACATGTTGCAACAGGCTCTCTTAAGCTGAATTAGTTTGCTTTGCTACCATCCCTCCGAGGATCCATTTTGGTTAGGGTAGTTTTCTTTCCTTCTCTGCTGGCTGAGAATTGCACATTGGGAACTTACTGTGATGGTCCATTCTAGCCAAGGAGAAGTGGTTGTCCAGGCCCGCTCAGAGGCGGCAAGACTCTCTTTCTTTTGGGGAAGAAATGTTGTCTATCTTCTTTCATGGCTTGGGAACAAATGAAGGAGGAGTTTGGGATCTAAGAAGAAATAGATCCCTGGGCAGTTACTGGAATTAACTCTTTATTGGATGGTTCCTTTTATCTGTCTAGAATGGACCTTCATGGTAAGTTCCCAGTGTGCCACTTTATGTGACTATTTTCTTAATCTTCCTATGTGTAACTTCATCAGAGACTTATAAAAAACCTAACAGTTTGCTTAAAGGTGAGTTTCTTGGTGCAAGCAATGAATAGCAGGAAGAAACATCTTCTGGTATTACTGAGTAATATGGGGCTTTCTTCAAAACTAAAATATTTCTTTACATTGTTCTATTCAGTAAACAGACAAAGGATATTAGTTTGAAGAATTCTTGATCAAACATTTGTAACTGCTTGGTTATACTGAAGTTGAAATTATTACAGCCAGTGATGTTCCCAGGCTGTAGAGATGGTGGCAGTCTACCCCCACTTGCCACCCAGTACTGCCAGGGGATGGCTGAGCAAGTGAGGCAGTGAGGGGCACAAAAGCTGTGCATTTGCCCTTTCACCACTGCAACAGTTTCCTCCTCCAGAGAAAGCCCAGCAGTAGCAAAGCCAGAAGGGGTGTGCTTGCACTTCTCCACTGCCACAGTAGCAGCTTCCTCCTCAGGAGAAAACCTGGCAGCAGTGAAGCAAGGAGGAGCACTCTTGTCCCTTCTCCTTTGCTACCACAGTGGTTTCCTCCACAGGGCAAAGCTTTGCAGCAGCGAAGCCAAAAGGAACATTTGCCCCTCTTCCTTCCACTTCCCCCTCCCGATGTTCTGCCCAGCCGCTGCCTGGTGAGATGCAGAAAAGGTTGACAAGCAACAGTGGCCTACCCTGCCCGCCACACGTCCAGCTGCTGCCCACCCAGGACTGAAGGTGAGGCAGCAGGACAGCATGGAAAGGACATGCGCTACCCCATATCATCCACTGTCTTGGCTTCCTCCTTGCAGAGAGAGCCAGGGCAATGGAGAAAGGGCAGGGACAGCCAGAGCACACATTGCAGAGAAGGAGATTCTGACTGGGTGTCACCCTTCTGAAGTGTCATCCGGTGTGGCATGCAGTCCCCACTTCTAATGACCTGACTATAGCACATTTTTTGTAAATGCCAACAATCAATTTATCTTTGTTTCAATTCTCTCCTAAATTCAGATTCATTTAGGTAGAGTGTAAGAACTTTTGAAGTGTTTTCGCATATCATTCTGGCCATAATTTGTTTGAGATCATGCACTCCCTGAGCTAATTCAGGGATTTCTAAATGGTGACGATTGCTGAATGAGACAAAATTTGAAAGGCTGCCACTCTTGGGATACATTCAGTGAATTCCTTTATCACTGGTAGCAGTGCACATTAATAGGTTCAACCTGGTTGGTCTTCACACATAAGACGTGAAAGCTAAAATATTTTTTTCTCAATTTTAGATGATGATCTGTTGCATGTGCATGTTTAATATTAGTGATCTCTCCTTTAATTACAGCCTGTTAACTTTCAAAATCTAGTGTTTTGCCTTAAACATTCACTAGCAAAATGGCTCTCTCTTTTTCTCCTCCACGTCCCCCCTTCCCTCTTGTTGAAATGCTGTCACGAAAACATTGAGTTATGCTCTATAGATGTAATATTGAAAATATTTCCTGTCAGCTTAATTCTATTAAAAATATTAGACGTTTTCTGGATGGGCAAAAAGAAGCAATCCACACACTGTTGGGATGTTCCCCATGCACCAGCAGACTAGGCAGGAGTCCTAGATTCTTTTTCTGTTATGTCGGTTGATTTCCTTTCTCTTCTCCATTATTGGAGAGTCAGGTGAAAGTGAGTTGGAAGGCTCAGTAGCACTTCCTCCACCACAGAAAAGAAAAAGAGTTGGAAAGTTGGCAGAGAATGAAACATGAAAAAACTAAGTTAAGCAATAGTTTTTAAAAATCGGAGTTACTGCATTGGACAGAGCAAGGGGCTAAAGGTTCTGTACAGGAAAAAACTTTGTCCTTCGCTTCAAGCTGCCATATTGGGAAGAAGCACAGACAAAAAAACAACAACATTTTTTGATAAATAAGTTCAAGTCAGTACAGACAGCTTTTGGAAATGTGGTGCTGCAAACAGTGAGATGAATGATAGGAAGCCACTCCCACTCTAGGAATTGGAGCTTGAGTAAATCTCGAGAGTGTGTGGCGTGTTCCTCCTTGCTCGTTTTAAGAATGTGTGTTGGTATTTACCATGAACATTCATTCTTGGATGGTAGGAGGTATAGTCCATTCCCACCCAATTTATTGCTGTGCATAAATAAATAAATAATACAAATTAGGTTGTTAGGCAAGGCATTAAGAATAAAATTGATTGAGAAGGGAAAGTGAGTCAAGACATAACAGAAAAAAAATCTCGGAAAAATCTTGTCTAGTCAGCTGGCATGTGTGGAACAACCTGAGAGTTACATGGATTGCTTCTCCTGCCATCTAGCAATGAATATTCACAGTAAGTTGCAACATCTCATTTCCTACATAGAAGGCAGTTCCATACAGGAACAAGGTGTTCAAATAATATATGGACTGTTGTGACATCACATGAACATCTAATTTATCAGAGATTGAAATGTTGCTTTTTACCTGGCATAGATTTTTACCTCACAAAAATAACTCATTTCCTTATCAGGGATGTATTAGTAAGTAGTTAATTTTTATTTTTCTTATCTAAAATGACCTCAGAAGAGCAACATTTTTTAAATACAGCCACGCCTCCACATTTGCAGGTTAAGCATTCACAGATTACTGTACTTGCCGCTGCTTCGACTGCTGCCCTGTAGGCGACTGAAAAAGTATGTTCTTTCTAGGCATTTATAGGTCCTTAAGTGTTCTCTTTATTTAATGATGATGATGATGATGATGATGATGATGATGATGATGATGATGATGATGTTCTATATACATAGTTCATAGTCCACTTTCACAGGCACCCTACACCCCAACCCTTGTGAAACTTGAGGGCTGAGTGTAATAAACATTGCTTATTACACCTAAGGTCATGTTACAAGAGCTTATGTTATTTTGCAAAAACAATGTTATCCTTCCCTTAGCATAAAAAACAGTATTATAGGTAATATCAATACTTCCAAGCTCTGTGATTTTCAGTTTGCACATGAGCTTGGAACCTGGAGTTGGCTATGACATCCCAATATGGATATATTCCCAAGAATAAAAAGGATACATATGAAGATTTTGTTTCCTGTGAAGTACTTGGTACAATGTGTCTTTTATGCATCTACTCTTGTTTGAAAAATATAACAAAAAGGTATTGAAGTTCAATCTGTTTTGACTTCTGCCAATGTATTACACATTCTGCTTTTCCCTCTTTTAAGAAGTATGTTCAGTGGTGACAAGTAGATTTGGATTGTCTTCTCATTTTCTGGTTTCATTTAGCATACCACATTGATTGTTTTTGTTTGTTTGTTTGTTTGCAGTACTTAAGATGAGTTTTAGAGTACAAAAGGTGAATTTTGGGGAGGAAATGAAAAGTAACAAATCCTTTCTTTTTATTTTCCATCACAGCATTAGTGACAGCAGTAGTTCACAAGGCTTATCCCAACCTTCAACTCAAACAACACAATACTTGAGGGCTGACACACCTAACAATGCAACACCCATTACCAGTAAGTGTTAATCTGATTACAGGATCAAGGTAGGTGTGTATGTGTGAAGAGATTCTGAAAAGATTAGATTTGAGATCTTTGTTAATTATAGAAAGCATATCTAAGTAATACATGGGGAACTTGGGATTCCCATAAACAGTAGCCCTTGTAAGGAAAAATCATCAACTCGTATTATATATAATTTTCAGTTATTCTTTGTTCTCCAGTTTTGGATAAAGATCAGAATAATGAACAGAAATAGTGGGTGGAGGTAGATTTGTTCAGAAGAGTGTGTAGGAAGTGTTAACCACTCCAGTAGTACACTGATTCTCTTCTAGTAGTGCACCCCTCCTCCTTGTTCTCCATTTGTTTTGAACATGTGGCTTTATCCAAAGTATCTGCTTTATTGGTTTGTCTCAGATTTCACTTACTCAGACTATCAAGACTATAGGATGGCTTTCTAACTGCACATGTTAGAATTGATGGAAGGAACTCTGAGGCAGGAAAGTTTCTTCTTCTATGCAGTTGGAAAGGGTGTGCCACATCCTTCCTGCCTTCCCCCATGCTATAGGGACACTGGCTACAGCACTGGGAGAGTGGGAGGAGCACGCTTGCATTCCTCTCTCATCTTCCCCCACTTATTCATGGTTTTTCACAGGGATCTTGCGCTCTTCACTCCCTTGAAAGTGGAGGGCCAATTGTACAAAATACTCCCTTAGCCTGTCTGGCCTGCTACGAAAGAGCTCTCAGTTAGCCCACTACTATAAATATTCCACAATAGCTTCTTACAAAAAACCAAAAATAGTTTTTAATTAAATTGGGGCCCTTGGTATCTGCTGTGGTTTGGTTCCAGGACCCCAAACCCTGTGGGTTCTAAAATGTGTGGATTCTCAGTTCCCATTGAATACAGTGGCACAGTAAAATGGTGTTTGTTTTTTGGAATGTGTATAAAATTTGATTATTTTCAGGCCATGGATGGTTGAATCCATGGATAAAAAATCAGTTGATTCAGAGGGCTGACTGTATTTTCAACATTCATAAACAAAGGAACCACTTAACATACAGCAATGTCTTCTAAAGTCCAGAAGAGGGCAATATGCCTGCTTTCATATTTGTTAAATTCACCTTAAATATGAGTGGTATTCAGTAATTAGCAAAAAATGATTATCGGTTTTGTAACACATTATGCAGCAAAGCATTTGATACTGGTTAGGTGTTTTGTCTTCTAAAATAATTTCTTCAAAATTACTGCATACAGTTGGACCATTGTATCTGCAGGGGATCCGTTCTGGACTACCTCACAGATACAAAATAAGCAGGACCCCAAGTCCTGTTGTCCCTAGTGGTGCATTGACCCAGTAGTGCAATTTACATGAGGCTGCACTAGTGGCCGAATGCACACACCACCATTGGGGACAACAGGGCTTGCCATTCACAGATGCTTACATCCGAGGATGGCAATCCTGCGGATAGCAAGGCCTCATTGTACAGTGGACCCTTGTTATACGCTGGTGTTTGGTTCCAAGATCCCCCGTGTATAACAAAATCCGTGTATGCTCAAGTCCCATTAAATATAATGACATAGCAAAATGGTGTCCCTTAGAAAAAATGGAAAATCAAGGTAAATTTATACTTTTTTGGAACATTTTCAAACCGTGTATGCTTGAATCCGTGTATAAAAAATCCGTGTATAAGAAGGGCCGACTGTATTTTCATTTCTAGAATATAGTTTCATTGTTTTGAAAGTATTTACATTTGGTATTTATATTGGTATTGTTTGGATTTGCTGGCTCCTCAGGTTATCCTACTTTACGAATAGAGAAGAATGACCTTAAAAGTGTAACCCTGATGGAAGCAAAGGCTAAAGTGAAAGACATAGCAATCTCAAGAGAGAGGATAACACTAAAAGATGTTCTCCAAGAAGGTATTAGTAAATAGTTCTTCATATGTTCCATCTTTCTTGACATATTCTCCAAAGATATTTCAAATACTTGGTGATAGTTGTGAGTAGGGTATGCAATAAATCACCAAGAAAAAGAGACTGATTTACTTCTTTGGTTTTAATCAAGATTTCTTGCACTCCCATTGATCCCCCCTCCAACATAAAAATGCCAAAAAGAATCCCAAATTAAACTGAAAGTGAATCCACGTGAGTTCCAGTGTGCTTGAAACACGCCAAAGCAGCCTGCCAGAGGGATGCAAGGGTAAAAATTGGCCATTGCCCACTCATGATTGCCCAGTATCACACCCATAATAACAATATAGTATATATAGTATATATTGAAAATGTGTTTGCCTTTTTTATTTTATGTATTAAATCAGCCTTTACCTTATTTATCCTGTTAAGTTGTCATGTCGAAACTATAATTTGATAGTTGATATTGTGCCTTGAGTTGACATATTATGATACTTGTACTCACTTCCTAGTTAGCATAAACTACAGTTTGCCCAACTCATGTACCATGACAGTCTGTGTTTTTATAGCTCTGTGGAAGGGGGAAACATGAGCATGAAACCAAATTGTATTTGCCAAACCTTGGTTCAGCCGTTATATCTGAGCTGGGCCATTGTGTTATACTTTGGTTATACTTTCAGGGCTGTGTTTTATTTATATGGCTTTACTAGCACTTTAAAAATATATTAATTCTTCTCTGTCGTGTATCCCTCAGATCCAGACCACAGCCAAGGCTTGTAGATTCTTTTTATACAACATTGCCAAAATCCGACCCTATCTCTCCACCTCTACTGCCAAGATTCTGGTCCATGCCCTAGTGGTATCACGACTTGATTACTGTAACATCCTCCTGGCTGGGCTTCCTCTTTCTCACCACCGTCCTTTAATTTCTGTCTAGCATTCAGCTGCACACATTATCACATCCGCCCACCGCTCTGACCATATCTCGCCTTTGTTGGCATCCCTTCACTGGCTCCCCCTCCCCTTCCGTATTCAGTATAAGCTCCTGCTGTCAACGTTTAAAGCTCTCCATAGGCTGGCCCCTCCTTATTTATCAGAACTTCTTTCTCCTCACCTTCCCACTCGGGCCCTCCGCTCTGGTAGTCCCTGTCGGCTATCTCAGCCCAGGATTTCCTCTGCCCCATCTCGGATTTGCCCCTTTTCACTTGCTGCCCCTCACTCCTGGAACCTTCTTCCCCCGCGAGCAAGGGCCATCACTTCATTAACCAGCTTCAAAACAGAGTTAAAGACCATCCTGTTCAGAGAAGCATTCCCAGGCATTGCGTGATTATCATTTACTATGTGATGTTCTTTTGTTCCCTGTTTTTTGAACCATTTCCTGTATTGCTATGTATTTTAGCTGTATTTTCCTATTATCTCTAAGATCATAGACAGGCTTTCTCTTATATATTTATTGTTTTGTGTACAGAGCTGTGCAAATCTACAGTGCTATATAAATAATAATAATAAGAAGAAGAAGACGAAGAAGAAGAAGAAGTAAAACCTTTCCAGAAATATTTTCATTTGTCTTGGCTATAAGAAATATTCCTGGGAAACAGAAATCTGTGATTATGTTGGAAAACCTTTCAGTGTTATCATTTGTCTTATTGCTACCATAGCTTAGGCTCATTCCACACATGCAGTCTAGTACATGCCGAGCACGTACTAGGGTTAGAAAGGGCCGTCCTTTCCAGACGCCCCTAACCCTAATACATGCTCGGCGTGTACAAAATGAGAGCACCCGTTCTACATGGGCACTGCCATCTTGACGTAGCGGACGCTTAGCGTCCGCACATCGTGCTGCGCTAATGACGTCGCTAGTGCATTTTGCAGCTTCTTTTTTGTGGTGTGGAGGAGTCGCGCGGTTTGGCCACTGGGGCTCCTCCACACCGCAAATGATGGCGCTTTTCAGACCGCCCTTTTGGGCGGTCTGTAAAGCACCTTAGTAACAATATGCAGCAGAAATAAGGTGCCACCTTGTTTTTCTGATCATCTGGAGGGACTTAATATATTTCAGAATGTTTGATCAGTCTCTACTACTTTAAGTGATAAATTGCAGCTAAATAAAGACAAAAGTATTAATATTCTAGAACGTTTGAAAAAAGAGGGCTTTCATAAAATTCAATTTGCTTCTAAAGTTTAGGTTGTCAATTTACTTTTGAATTAGGTATTAACAAATTGAGGTGCAAACATGAGTTACAGCATGATTGATTAAAAATCTCAACAAAAAGGCTTGGGTATACAGCTTAGCAAGAGAAGATTACCTCCTATTTTAATTCACACTAAGTTATTGAAAGTGTGCTCATATTGACCTAATTTTCTCTTTCATTGCTCTCATTATCAGGCACATTTGGACGAATTTTCCATGGAATACTAATAGAAGAGAAAGATCCTAGTAAAGAAAAGCAAATGTTTGTCAAAACAGTAAAAGGTAAAATTTTGCTTGAATCTCCTTCCGTCTTAACTGTGGAATAGTCAGTGCTTCAGCACTTGAGATATCCCCCCCCCCCAAAAAAAAGTGATTTGGGCAAACATTTCTCCTAATAACTATAGTTTATTAAAATGGTGATGTGCATTTCAACTTTATATATGGAACAATACTTGGAAAGCTCATGAGGTTGCATCAGGGTGTTAGTACACATTTGTGAGACAGATGACTCAAAAGTAAATGTTATTGGGGGTGCACCACTGTGGTAAACTTCTATTCTAGATTCTAGAGCCATAAGAGAAGACCCAGGAAGGACATAAGCAGTGAGAAGCTGGCAGTAGCTGATGCTTAAAAAACGACAACAGTGGTAAAAAGTCTTGAAACAACATTCAACAAAAAGCTGGCTGTAGGAAATAACTCTTCTGAATCTTTTTGAATATAAACAATAGTCTGAAAAATATGAGTAGAGTCTCCAGAGTGTCAGCAGTAGAAATATTCTGCTGTTTCACCCAAAATATCCAATCAAAAACATGAGAAGAATTATTAGTAGTACTTGTAGTATGGTAGCATGAAGATAAACAGTGTATTTTTCAATGGTAGTAATGTCCTTCAATGGTTGAAATCTTTCAGTGGTGGAATATGACTACCTCTGGAGTAATGTGTGGCCGTTTCAACTCACATAAGTCTTCATCAGCATTACAAAAACATTCTATGTCGGATTAGTATCATAATCTGCTATTCCATGCTTCTAAATGCACACGGTTGACAGATATTAGTAAAACAATCTACATTGGCTACAAAGTACAAAAATGCACATAACACAAAACAATCAACATTATTGCTTACCCAAACCATAGATCAGCTTGACTTAACAATTGCAAAGTTTCTGGTGAGGAATTAACAGTGACTGTATGTTGTAATATACTTTTCCTATTCAATAACCTACAGGTGGCTACTAGTGCATCCCATTGGAATGAATGGGGCGTGCGCCACCGCCGCATGCACGAGCCCCATTCAAGTGAATTGGGCTCGAGCATATGTGCTATTTGGCTTACGCGGGGGGGGGGGGGGGGCCGGAACAAATCCCCTCCGTAAGCCAAGGGCGCACTGTAGAAAGCATTTTGTTTACTCATCCATGTGGAGCTGTCTCCTTGTCTGTAAGAAGGAGAAATCAGCAAGTTCAGACAAAAATACCACCATGGCAACCATCTGAATTCTCTTATACTTGTCACGCATTTCCATGCAATTTTTTTTCATATTCCACATTATATGAATTTGAATCAAAACAAGGGTGGAATTCCCCCCCCCCCCTTTTAATCCTCTGTACTTGCAATATTGTATTATCTGTAATACCCTAATTAAGATCTTCCAGAATTTTTCTTTAAAGTAATTTCAAATTGAGTTATGCGTTCTAAATTGCTGGATATGGGTTAAACTTACATAACTTGTTTTCTTGGAGAAGTGAGTTCATATAAGAAACAACAGGGAAATAATGTTGATAAGAAAGCACAATTAGTTGGATAAAGATTTTTGGCTCGATAAATGGAAAGAGAGTTCTGGTTGTGAAAAGGATCTTGTCGTTCACAGATATAAAATTTTGGATCCAACCCAGCAGTAACAATGAAACTGTTTTACAAGATAAGACTTGAATTTTTTGCATAGTTGAATACAAGTCCAATTTTCATTGTTTAGATGGTGAAATATCTCTGGTGTAAAGAATGTGGTCATCAAAAAAATGCAAATCATTTGATAAAAATCACCTGTGTTCATAGAATCATAGAATCGTAGAGTTGGAAGAGACCACAAAGGCCATCCAGTCCAACCCCCTGCCATGCAAGAAATCCATATCAAAGCATCCCCAGCCTCTGCTTAAAGACCTCCAAAGAAGGAGACTCCACTACAATCCAAGGGAGTTTGTTCCACTGCCGAACAGCCCTTACTGTCAGGAAGTTCCTCCTAATGTTGAGGTGGAATCTCTTTTCCTGCAGCTTGGATCCATTGTTCCTGGTCCTGTTCTCTGGAGCAGCAGAAAACAAGCTTGTTCCCTCCTCAGTATGACACCCCTTCAAATATTTAAACAGGGCTATCATATCGCCTCTTAATCTTCTCTTCTCCAGGCTAAACATCCCCAGCTCCCTAAGTCGTTGAAAGTATATTGGTCCTTAGAACACACATGGAAGAACCCTTTGCAGAGGGGTCTACTTAATAGAAATATCTGCATCTTTGAATCTTGTCTTCTTCAAGCTGCAAAAAGCTGGCTCATCCTAGAAAAGAAATCAGATGCTTCAAGGAGTACTGTAACAGTTTAATACTCCCAGAATGTGGTTGCCTCTTTGGAAAAAAATGTGTACTGTGTCTGCCACAGAAAGGAGGAGAATTTCCAGTTATATATACCTGTGTATTATTTATATTTTCTTTCCACAACAGCATATTTCAGCATGTTTAAAGGGATATGATATTACTTCCAGCCACCTTTTTGGCCAATTGCCAGGCAGTCTCCCCCGCCCCCCCGCTTTGGGAAAGTTAGAGGATGAAATTGTTGCCTTTTTAGATGGCTTTGGGAGAATTGGGGTGGAGATTTGAAAGCAAAAGTATCACCCCAATATCAGCCTGAAATAGGTTTAAAAATGGGGGGAGAGATCTGGGGATTTTGGGGTGGGGGGCTTCTAGTGGGTCTCCAAGGCCTCAGTGGTCCCTAGAGCTGTGACTGCTGTAGATGATTGCTGCTACAGTATATCCTTTATATAAGTAAACAAAATATTGCAAATAGCAATTATAATTGTACATCTTTTGATCCAGCACCCCTTTACTACTTTTATCTTAATGTGGCATCGTAGATCCTTTTGTACTTTAAATGAATCCTTCTTAATAGCCAGAGTGGAATACTTTAAAGATTTTTCAGTATGGTTTTACAGTTTCCCCTCTGGATACTGATGCTCTAAAACAGACACCTTAAAACCTTTTTTAAAAAAACCCAACAGTGTATTCTTACCATCTTGAACTCATATTTATAAGAGAAATGCCATGATTTAGAAAAAATTGGCTTCCAAATGTTTAAATAGCTTGGTAGCTGCCTTGGGTTCCTTGTATGTCCTTTTGGGCACAACTAGAAGTACAGAAAAACCATTTGAGGAAAAAGTGATGATATTGCAGCTCACTGACAAATTCCATTTTCTTCATGAAAATTGTCAGGCCAATATGCAACTGTTCAGCTGTCTGGTAGAAACATGGCAAGTCATAAACATAGCGATTCAAAAACTGTTTTCTCTGCTGTTCTTAGAAACTGTGTATTTTGTTGATTTGTACTAATTTGGGTATTTGTGACTGATGCTTTTTGGAGGAAGGGTAAGTACAATAAGTTGAAATACAATATTTTGTTTGTACCCTGAGTTCCTTTTTTGGACATAAGGTAGAATATATTTTTTTAACTGAATCGCAGGGAACATTGCATTTTTGCTTGCTAGTCAATGATTAGTTTATTTTTTAATGTGTAAAGAACTGGCACTGTGTGTGCATCCACAGTCATATATTTTAAGAAAGCTGTTTGTGACCATACTTCCCTCTCCCCATTTTTTCAGATCAAGCTTCAGAAGTTCAGGTGACCATGATGCTCACAGAAAGCTGTAAACTTAGAGGTCTTCATCACAGGTTAGTGTTCTTACTTAAGACAAGAACATTTTATTTAGGGAAGCTGAACAGCTTATCGCCTAAGATTTAGATGATAAATAGTCTTGATTAAAAGCTGGGAACTTTGTAAGTCCTGCATAAATACTGTATTTGACTCCCAATTTTTTCAACCCATATATGTGTCTTCTTCATAGTCTGTCAAGGAGTACATGCACTGTTTAAGAGAGAGGAAATAGTTTTTCTGTATCTCCAGATAAGATACAAATTGTAACTGAATGTACTAAAAAAGAGTAAATGTTTTTATAGAATCTGAAATGTTCCAAAGATCTCATTTCCCAAAGGCCAACTGTAAAGAAAAATTTATCTTGGAAATCACGAAAATCAAACATCAATTACAATCATTTGACTGAAGAATCTGCAAAAAAAAAAATAGTGACCAAGAGGTTCAGCTAGTCTTTTAAAGTAGAACCCTTTGTCAGCAGCAAAATCGGGGGATTGAGAAGCAAAGACATGGTTTAGAATAGAATAGAATAGTTTATTTATGGTGTTTGACCCAAGTATCTCAGTGTTATATATACACTAACAATAAAAACATTCTTACAAAAAACAAATCTAAAAAAATCAAATTAAAACACAAAAATACATATAAACAAGCATTACACACTGACATAGGAGAGGGGATCCTTGAACAACTCGTTCTTTTAACCACAATTCTGATCCTTAATTTGTTTGTGTGTAGCAATGGCGACAGCACAAAACCGGGCCATATTCTCAGTAATTTGTGAATCTACATCCTTGAGCAATAGTGTCAAATAGCAATTAGCTGTTTGACCTGGAAATTTTTGTAAGATTGGATGAATTAAAACGGAACGCACACCTTGATAAAAAGGGCAGTACAATACAATATGCTGGAGTGATTCTACTAAAGTGTCAGAGCAGGAGTATGTCCAGTTCTCATAAGGGGCCTTATATTTTCCTTCCAATACAACTGAGGGAAGAACATTAAAACGAGTTGCAGTAGAGGCTGCCCTACATCTCAAATGAATTGATTTTCCTCCTATCTTCTTTCTTGACTGTCCAGCTCTCACATCCATACATGGTAATAGGGAATACAGTGGCCTGTATGATTCTGACTTTTGTGCTGAGTTGTATGTCTTTGCATTTTAGGATCTTTTCTAGTTTTTTCATAGCCACCCTTCCCATTCTTAATCTTCTTCTGATTTCCTGGCTGCAGTTCCCACTCCAATTAATGTTTTAAATCCCAGATATGAGAACTCTTTTACTTTTCTATGTCCCCATTGTCTAGTTTGAATGTAAGCTCTCTGTGGTCAGAGAACATTTTCTTTATGTTCAACAGTAAACCTGCCTTTGCACTTTCTTCTTTGATCTTCCTTAGTAGTTGTTCCACGTCTGTGAGGTTCTCTGCTAGTATTATGGTGTCGTCAGCATATCTCAGATTGTTGATATTTCTTCCTCCTATTTTCACTCCTCCTTCTCCCATGTCCAAGCCTGCTTTCCTTACAATATGTTCTGCATATAAGTTGAATAGGTAGGGTGATAGGATGCAGCCTTGTCTGACTCCTTTGCCTATTGGGAACCATTCTGTTTCTCCTTGTTCTCTCTTGACGGTAGCCTCTTGTCCTGTGAACAGATTCCTCATTAGGACTATCAGATCTGTTGGCGCTACCATGTCTTTAAGGGCATTCTATAGCCTTTCATGATCTATGCAGTCAAAGGCTTTGCTATAGTCTATGAAGCACATGCTGATGTTCTTTTGGAATTCCCTGCTATCCTCCATTAGCCATCGAATATTTCCAAATGAATATCCAAATACAAATAAAAGCAAATAAGAACTTGCCGGCGGAATACAGTCTAAAATCCACTGCAGTCTAACGTATACTTTCATGATGATATCTGGTAAACTACAATTACTCCCAAAAGCAATCTCAGGTCAACCTCAGCTGAATGGAGCTCTACAAATAAATCCTGCCAGTCTATCATACTGTATTCACCTAAAATAATGGATAGAATCCCAATAGGTATAAAGTCCCTCACTTGGAACAGGAAATTGTCTCCATTATTTCTCATTCATTGAATGATGTTACTCCCCTTGTCTCACAATCCTTATCTATCCTCTGAGGTGATCAAAGTACTCTTGGTAACCTAGAGACCTGAAAACAGAAATACAGACTAATTATTAAAATTGATTTTAGTAAAAATATATATATATATATATATATATATATATATATGCAAAACAAGTGACTCAGACTACCTTGTACCCTGAATAGGTTAAAGGACAGCCCCCATTGACCTGTGGCGGTGCATGCATGCTGCCGTGCCACCATTGGGCACAACAGAGCATAAAGGTGGCCCAGCCAGATGCATGCGCCGCCATGGGATAATGGGAAAAACAACATGGGACAAAATCCAGAATCTTGGATTTTAAATTCAGTTCCTTTTGACATAGTATTTCTGGGCTTTAATTGGAAGAGGAAATCATCATATCAAGTTGAATGTTGCTTTTTAAAAAATAAAAAGTAGTAGAACCAAGGCAGACTCTATTGTGTCAAAAGAAACAGAAACTAGGGAGCATTCAATGGAATCCACAGAAGAAACTGGAGACATGTCTCAAGTTGATCAAAGGATGCTTGTTTTAAAATGCCAAATAGATTTCTTTTTTTTTTTTTAATTAAAAAGCTTCATTTAAAACCTCTAGTTTCTCCTGTAAAAGCCACCACCTGTTTATCCTTAACATGTTTGTGTCTTTTTATCTGTGTATGAAACTATTTTGGTTCCCTCTTCTCTGACCTCCTGGTTTAGTCCAGGGAGGGAGGGGTTAGAGAATTTTAAAATATCTAAAGAAGGGTGTTCCTGAGTAGAAGTGCAGCAAAGTAAATCTCTGGCTGGCTTGTCTTTGCATCACTTTATTTCCAGAAGTGTTTGGCTCTCTCCTTGTCAGTTGCTTTAATAAACTGTTCCAAAAAGGAGGGGGAAATGCCAAATAAATTTCAGTTTATGCAAACTTTTACAGCCTTCTTTGGGGACTATTTGGGATCAAAATTCAGAAATTTTGGGACCAGGAATTCTCAAACCAGTTACTAGACTGTAACTTATGCCAAAGCCATTCTTGAACAGCAGTTGACTGACTTATTACTGAATCTAAAATTACTGTTGTGGAGGAGGAGGGTATTGTATTCAGTCTCCTGTGGTAATTCTGAAATATTCTGTTGACCAGCTTTCAGTCAATTCATATAGAAAGATTCAACTGTATTTTGTGACATATTGCAAACTACCAAAAGTCACAGAGTCCCCTTTTACCCTTATAAGTATTTGTAAAAGCAGTTAGTGAGAGGACATACCGATTGTATCATGTGTGTATGAAATCTTTTGATTATAAGATACAATTTCCTGTGAAATTTTGTATAATGAATGATTTACTTTTATTAGCCATCAGTATAAGCATTCAAGCAACTAATAAATTAGAGCAGTCTCCATGGCTGCTTTTATCTAGGAACTATGTTTGATGCAGTCATTAAACATTTTTGGTTTTCTCCACTATACTGCTTTGTAAAATGTTTGAATAGAGACTTTGAAAAAGCTGAAATAGCACTATCAGATTACATACTTTCCATTAAGAGAGCAAAAGTTGTTTTAAATGTTCTTTTTAAAAGATTAAATTGATGGAAGAGGATAATTGAAAGGTGGTAAGTGTGCAATACAAACCACTCTTGTGTTTTGACATGAAGCTGTTGTTTGAAGTTCTAATGATGACAACCCAGAATTACACTTCTTTCAGAAATCTTCTCCCTATCACTCATGTTTGCATAGAGGAAGGAGAAAAACCTATGGTGTTGTTGCCTTATATGAATTGGGGGAATCTCAAACTGTTCTTGCGGCAGTGCAAATTAGTAGAAGCAAATAATCCTCAGGTAAGCGGCTAATATATAATAGTTTAAATCACCAACTTAGATTTCATTAATGTTCAGATTATCAAGATCATGGTACCTTTTCAGGGGAATAAATATAGTTGGGGAGTCATGAACTAGAGTCATGAGAAGCAGGTAAGATAATAGTATTTATTGTATTTTCTGCTAAAATACTGATTCTTCAAGCGCTACAGAATTGGAAAATTATATACTTATGAGCTCATGGGTTAAAGCAGCAGTTGTCATACTAATTTTTCCTGTTCTTGCTGGGTAGCTTCTCAAAATGTTTTACTCTTTCACAGTAGTATTGTATGCTTCCTGGTTCAGAAAAAGCCAATTTCTCTTGTTTGCTTGTTTTATTTAACATCCTGCCTTCCTCCCATCATGGGCTTCAAGGTGGACCTCACTTTTATCCAATAAGGCATAAGTATGATTATCTCTTGTTATGCAAACTAAGAGGGCTGTGACACAGTCAACATGATCTAGCAGAAAGAATAATCCCTTTCAGGATGCTCAAACTTATACCTGGTGCTTATAATCAGACTACTTTCTTATGACAGAAATAGGACTAAAAGAATGGTCATGATTTACAGAGAGGAAATATTTATGGTCTCCCCTCTCAATGAAATAGTAAAGGGGAAAGAGATAAAACTGTTGCCTTCTATTCATTACTGTAGTAGAAAATGCACCTATAGATGTGAAGTCGAAGGCTTTCATGGCCGGCATCCATAGTTTTCTGGACTATGTGGCCATGTTCTAGCAGAGTTTATTCTTGATGTTTGGCCAGCATCTGTGACTGGCATCTTCAGAGAAATATAATATAACACCTATAGATGTCTGGAGCCCCTGTTTCCAGACTAGCTTGTGACTTTTAATATAGCTCCTAGCAGCTTTCATTGTACCAGAGAAGCAACCACTTTGAGTTATAAAAAAAATCAAAGTTTAGTAGATTCACAATAAGAAACTAGTATCTTAGACAAGTAACAAATAATGGTTAAATTATGAAGCCTATACAAGCCTATTTGTATGCCCCATCTTAAAATTTTAGGGAAATTTATAATAGCTTTCTCTCTGTAGGCAATTTCACAACAAGATCTTGTACATATGGCTATTCAGATTGCTTGTGGAATGAGCTACTTGGCCCGAAGAGAGGTCATTCATAAAGACCTGGCTGCTAGAAATTGTGTGTAAGTATTTAAGTGTATTTGGCTAAACATACAAGCCACTAGCATTCCTTTAGCTATTCTGCTGTTCATAATCTGTTCAAGATCTTAGGAGTACTAGTCTGGCACAGCAACTGGTATTTAGAAGATGCAGCACAATAAAGATTGCTTAAAGAAAGTTAGAACTTATAGTATTGAATGCTGTAACTTTCAGGCTGACTGGAAGATTTGGCAGATCTCAGTCATTGCTTCAATTCTACCAAGTTTACATCTGAATAAATTATGCAAACAATTACTTCCATCATGCCCAAATTATTAATTCCCGAGTTTTTCCTTACTTGCCAGTATTAATATAACTAGCTAGTTCCCAGCATTCTATTACAATCTAGTGCAGATGGTATGTGACTTTTTTTGCCCTTGAGGACCAAATTCAGCAAAAAGGAATGGATTGGGGGTTGTGCACACATGTATGTAGAGGCAAACCTAATTGTATACACACATTTACATATTTGTACAGACTCATCACAGGTACCCACACCCAGTCTCAGCAAATGGCAGAGTGTGGCGATTAAATCTTCCTTCTTCTTCGTGGTCTCTGCGAATTCACACAAATGGGTTATTTCTGCGCATGCGCAGCAAACTCGGAAACTTCTAGAATCTCTAGGCAGAAAGTCATGTAACTTTCTGCAGCCTCTTGCAACTTTTTGGCGGTAGCCCCGCCCATCCGTATATAAGACCCCTATCGGTCCGCTCTCCTTCAGTTCCTTCATTCCGCCGCGTTTGCAGCTCGAGGAACTTCACTTGACTCATTGAATCTCTAACTGGCTATTGAAACGGACTGGACCTTTGACCATTCTCTTGGATTACGATTTGGACATTGTCTCAGACTTCTCAGAATCGACGCGGACCGGTAACGACGACCCTTATGGCTTCGTTTAAACAGAGTACTAAGTGCGGGGTCAAAATCCCCATGTCCGACGGACACGATAGATGCGTCCTATGTCTTGGAGAGGAGCATATCCCTGGGGCCTGCAGACACTGTAAGGCCATGACTGCCCAGGCGCTAAAAAATAGGGACCAAAAGCTGAAGGCGTCCCTTTACGAGAAAGCTTTTCGCCCCAGCGCGACGGTCCAAGAGCCGGCTGCCCAATCAACAGCTGCCGACCCAAAGGCTGAGCCTGAAAGGGCTTCAAAGAGGGCTCATGGAGACAAGCAAAAGCCTTCCAAGACCTCTAAGGACCACCGTGAAACCAGAAGGGCCAAATCAGCCTCCCCACCGCCGAAGTCCAGGCGCAAGGGGCCTCCAAGTACCATTTCGGTTCCCCCGCCTGACTCTCGAACCGCTGCTACTCCTATTCCGGAGATCACTGCGACATCGGCCCCACCACCTCTGGAACCACGGGTCCTCATCTCCTCCCATTTGTCTATTCAAGACAAGGAATTGGAGATTGTTAACTTGGGAGACTCCTCAAAATCCGAAGGAGAAATCCCTGACTCAGATGCCCCTCTCTCTCCACAGAGACAGAGGCGTCCATCTAGATCACCGTCCCGTCCGTCTAGATCACCACTGAGGCAGAGACAGCCATCTAGATCTCCATCCCGACCCAGACGGACTGGTGCTTCTCCACAAAGGAGAGATAGAGCAGCCCTCGGGACGGAAGCGGATGAGGCCCTGGATAGCGCCCATCCAGGTCGCTCTCCTCTGAGTAGAGACCATTCAGAACGCGACCTCTTCAATACTTACCCGGATTTAGTTTATGACCACCATTCTGGTCAATATCTCCTGCCAGTCGACGTCGATTATCTTCGCCGTACTACTACGGACCCTTCCAGAGTGAGGCCTCGCTCACCACAACATCGGCCCATGAATTTGGGGACCGAAGAACCAGCCAGACGTCGCTCCCGTAGCAGGGACCCCTCCCCTGCTAGCCATAGATGCAGTAAATCACCTTCGGGATCCCGCTCCCGCTCAGCATCCCCTTTCCTCCAGTTGGACGAGCAACCTCTCTCTTTTGGCGAACCGGACGCACCTTCTCCAACCGATGACGTCCGTTCCTTCTCGGACAGGATAATTAGGATGGCTGATGCCCTTAAATTAGAAGTTGCTCACCCTGAAGATGTGGCACTCGATCCAGTAGAGCGAAGAATCCACGGTTCTGCCCCAGCACCTCCTTCCCTGGCATTTCTACCTTCTTTAGAAAAAATTGCTAGAAGGTCGTGGGACACCCCTGCCACGATTGCCTCGACCTCTAGGAAAATTGAAAATCTCTACAGAGTCACACCGTCTGGACCCACTTGGCTGTTTAACCACCCAAAGCCAAATTCAGCCATCGTAGAGGGCTCCCAAACCTCCTTTACTGCTCGGCCTTCCTCTTCCCCAGTAGACAAGGAAAGCAGGAAGATAGATGGTTTGGCAAAGAAATTTTATGCCTCTGCTGCACTGGACATTAAAATAGCTAATTATGCAGCATGCATGGGGGCATATGTCCAGCTCTTAATGGAGAAGATGGACCCTGTTATTGCTGACCTCCCAGATAACCAAAAGAGGCTTATGGCCGCCATCAGAAACGAAGTCCACCAGGTAGGTGGCCAACAAATAATTTCAGCACGCCACTCTACAGACTGCGCTTCAAAGATCCTTTCTGGATCGGTGGCCCTCCGCAGACATGCCTGGCTACGTTCTTCAGACCTGAACCCCCAGGCCAAGTCCACCATTGAAGATATGCCGTTTGACAACTCCGGCTTATTCAACAAAGAAACTGATGAGAAGTTAAGCTTCAAATACAGAATGAAAACCGCCGCCAAAAAACATGGCATGTCAGCTCCTCCATCTAGACCAACTCGACAGAGATACACTGGCCAGCGCTCTTGGTTCCATCACGGTCAACAACGCTATAACCAGCCGGACCGTCAGTTTCAGTCTCAAGATTCCTCTAATCAGACCAGACCGTCAAGGTCCCCTTCGGCTCATCAGGACCGATGTCAGTCATCCCAGGGCCGCTATCAGCAGGGCTATACAAAGAAGGATACCAGAGGCAAGAAACGCTTTTGAAGTTCCCCAGCGCATTTCGTCACCACCGTAAACAGCTTATCGCCTTTCTTTAACACCTGGGCCTCTATTACTTCAGACTCTTGGGCCCTTAACATCGTTCGATGGGTTATGCCCTTGAGTTTTCGGAGCTCCCTGTCACCGGAGCCATCATTTATACCAACCCCTTGGACACCCTTCTCGACGAAGTGCGCTCCCTTTTAGATAAAGGTGCTATCGAGCCTGTACATCCATCACAGGCCCGGTCATGCTTTTTCTCTAAATACTTTATAGTCCCTAAAAAACCTGAGGGCCTTAGACCCATCTTGGACTTACGTGCCTTAAACTCCTACATAGTATATAAACGTTTTAGGATGGTAACTCTTGCTTCTATTCTGCCATTATTGCAGAAGGACTCCTGGTTCGCCACCTTGGACCTGAAGGACGCCTACTTCCACATTGGCATTCGAGAAGATCATCGCAGATTTCTCGCCTTCACCGTAGGCCAGGAATTTTTCCAGTACAAGGTCCTTCCATTCGGTCTCTCGTCAGCTCCAAGAGTCTTCACAAAATGTATGGCCCCTGTAGTCGCATATCTCCGTCAGAGGGGGATTGCAGTCTTCCCGTACCTGGACGACTGGCTATTCACTGCTCCGTCAAGACAGTCCCTACAGCGCCAGATGGACTTTGCACAAAGCCTATTGCGGTCATTGGGAATTTGCATCAACCTAGCAAAGTCACATCTCACTCCATCCAGACGGATCGAGTTCATAGGCAAGCTGTTGGACTCACAAGCTGCCAAGGCTTACCTTCCACCGTCCAGGTTCCTAACCTTATCTCTATCCATACGGGCCTGCCTCCATTCCAGACATCTACCAGCCCGTGTAGTACAAGTCGCAATGGGACATTTGGCTTCAACAACCTTCGTAACTCCATGGGCAAGGTTGCGTCTGAGACCAGTACAATCTTGGTTCCTTTCCGCTTTCGATCCAGTGAAAGACCATCCCTACAAGACGCTCACCATCCCAAGGAAAGTCCAAGCCTCATTACGATGGTGGCTCCAGCCAGACAACGTCTGTTCAGGCATGCCCTTTGCCCCACCTCAACCAGACATCACTCTAACAACAGATGCGTCTCTTCAAGGCTGGGGAGCCCATACGTTGGGACTGACTGTCAAAGACAAATGGTCCCACGAAGACTCAAACCTCCACATCAATGTGCTAGAAATGCTAGCTGTAGAAAAAGCTCTCAGAGCATTCCAAAATCTGCTCTCCAACAAAGTGGTCCTCCTCCTGACGGACAACACCACGACTATGTACTACCTCAACAAACAAGGGGGTACGAGGTCCAAGACTCTTTTGGACATCACACTCAGAATATGGGAATGGTGCATACAACACAGAATACTGCTTCATTGTGTCCACCTCCCAGGAGACGAGAACGACCTGGCGGACAAGTTAAGCAGATCCAGGTCAACATGTCACGAGTGGATGTTGCACCCAGAAGTAGCTGCCACTCTCTTTCAGCGATGGGGCACCCCCACAGTGGATCTGTTTGCCTCACCCAGCAACGCTCAACTACAAACCTATTGCTCACGGATTCGTGCAGCCGGTTCTCTGGGGGACGCCTTCCAATTCCAATGGACAAACGGTCTCTTGTACCTGTTTCCCCCCTTCCCGCTAATCACCAGGGTATTAGCAAAAATGTGGATGGATTCCACGAATGCGATTCTGATCACCCCATGGTGGCCCAGACAACCGTGGTTCGCTCCATTGCTACAACGAGCCCAAGAACATCTTCGCCTGGACCACAGACCAGACTTGCTCTCGCTTCACGGTGGACAAGTTCACCATCCCGAGATGCAATCCCTCCAGTTGGTAGCGTGGAGGATTCGATCTTGAGATCACTACCTTCCGGGGTGAGAGATATCATCAGAGCAGCGCAAAGACCGTCTACACAGAGGTCCTACGCATATAAATGGAACAAGTTCCTTTCGTTCCTACGAACCAGTGGCATTCCTCTGTCTAACGTTTCCATTCCGGTAGTCCTGGACTTTCTTATGACACTGACTACCGCCGGCCTCTCCTTGAGTTCCATAAAGGCTTACCTTTCTGCCATCTCATCTCATTACTTGTTGCAGAACAAGCCGTCTTTGTTCAGGGACCCACTCATAAAAAGATTCCTCAAAGGACTCAACAACCTACACCCACCAGTTGCAGATCCTTCCCCACAGTGGAGCCTGGACACCGTGTTGGCAATTCTGATGTCCAAACCATTTGAACCTTTAGCTACCACAGATCTGAGACTTTTGACATGGAAAACGGCCTTTCCAGTAGCGATCACATCAGCCCGTCGGGCTGGTGAATTGTGTGCACTCAGAGTGGACCAGCCTTTCTTACGTTTTCACAAAGACAAGGTCGTCCTCCAGACGGACATCTCATTCTTACCGAAAGTGGTGTCCGCCTTTCATATTAACCAGGACATCGTTTTACCAACCTTAGCCCCTAACCCGACCACGGACTCAGAGCGCCAGCTACACTCCCTGGATGTTCGCAGGGCACTGGCGTTCTATCTGGACAGAACTGCTGGCACCAGACGATCGGAGAGACTCTTTGTATGTTACTCCGAGGCCAGGAGGGGACTGCCGGTTTCACCGCAGAGGTTTTCCAAGTGGATCGCCAGTACCATTCACCTCTGCTACGAACTGGCAAAGAAGCCCCTACCAGCACGGGTTAGAGCCCATGTAACTAGGGCAGTAGCAGCATCCTCGGCCTTTTTAGCAGGGATCCCGCTCGAGGATGTGTGTAAGGCTGCTGTCTGGTCGCAACCAATGACGTTCATCAAACATTATAGGCTGGATGCCAGGGCCAGGCAAGATGCAGCCTTTGGGAGGGCAGTGTTGCTTTCTGCCATACATTGAAGATATTACACTGTAAATAAATGACACAGTTGTTTGGTTTACATACTTTATTCTCTGTTTGATTTTTGATGATGGACACTCCCTCCTCCTCTGACTATAGCTCGCTAGTCTAACCCATTTGTGTGATTCGCAGAGACCACGAAGAAGAAGGACAGGTTGCTCACCTGTAACTGTGTTTCTTCGAGTGGTCATCTGCGAATTCACACAAACCCACCCATCCATCCCCTCAGTGTCGGCTCATTTGATAACGCTTGCTGCCGCGCTGTATGCGGCTCATTCGGAACTGAAGGAGAGCGGACCGATAGGGGTCTTATATACGGATGGGCGGGGCTACCGCCAAAAAGTTGCAAGAGGCTGCAGAAAGTTACATGACTTTCTGCCTAGAGATTCTAGAAGTTTCCGAGTTTGCTGCGCATGCGCAGAAATAACCCATTTGTGTGAATTCGCAGATGACCACTCGAAGAAACACAGTTACAGGTGAGCAACCTGTCCTTCCCTGTATATTGAAATCACTTTGTGAGTTGGCCAAGCGCTAGGAGAAGTGTATAATTTAAATGGAGAAAAATGTGTTTGAGAATGGTTCTGCCTATCTGCTGTCTTCCTCCATTTAAATTGTGCTTCTGACAGCTTGCCCACAGTCTAACTTTCCCTACCCACTCTTTTCCCAGGTATAGTTGTGGAGGCGCAGTGTATTGGGGTAGGTGGCTCAGGGGGATGACAGTATTGTTGGTGACAAAGGAGAGAACTCTAAGCAATCTTTAGGCTGTGATCAAAAGAAAGGACTGTATTGGGATTATTAAGCTGATAGTTGCTAGTTTTAGTTTCTAAGTGGTAATTTGTGTGTATTTTAATATGCAGCATTGATGATGCACTTCAGGTAAAGATTACAGACAATGCCTTGTCCAGAGATCTCTTCCCCATGGATTATCATTGCCTTGGAGACAACGAAAACAGACCAGTGCGGTGGATGGCTCTTGAAAGCTTAGTTAACAATGAATTTTCTGGTGCTAGTGATGTGGTAAGTTAATATCAGTGCATATGAAATATAACACTTTAAATCATTCTGATACTTATGATGAAAATCTCAATATGTAACAGCTCTTACTTGCATCCTTCTTGTTAAGTATTCACTTTGCACTTTAGGCTAACCAACCAACCCCCCCCCCCCCCCAAAGGAGGTTTGCTTAAGAAATACATCCACTTGTGTGCTTCACAGCTGACAGGAAATTGAACCTGTATCCTCTAGTCATACTCTGTGGCCTAACAGTTACACCACACTGACACTCTTTTATATCAGAATACATACCATAGGTATACAATGCCAGAAGTCAACAGGAGCTCCACTGCAATAAGGAAATGTGGAGAATATGCTAACATGTCATTTTACTGCCAAGACACGACAATGAACACAAGAAGTTCTCTACAGCAATTCAGAAATTAATACAACTTGACAGACATCATAACATTGCAAATTTTAAAGCACATATGAGAATCTGTTTTTAAAAGAAATAGCACTTTTAAGATGTCTGTCCAGCCATATTTCTCTAACATGGTTGGCAGAATTGGGAACTTGATACATTGTCAATGAAAAATATCGGGTATGTGCTGACTTACTTTTACTTCTCATGTTTTTATTGTATCAGCCCTGCTATGTCTGAAAGAATAGACTTTCCAGAAGCCAAAGCTAGCCACCACAACTTGTGCATTTCTTTTGAAGAAAGATTCTTGCTCAGTATCTTGCCTTGCACATTTAAAATACTGAAATGTTTGTAAACAAGCTTTATTTTACAAGCTCAGAACTGTCAGTGTGAAAGAGGCTGTCCTGTCTGTAGATATGTTGGTATCTGTTCAGTGGCCTTCATTCAGTCTCTGTTGCTGTTTCTGCTTTCTCTAATGCAATACCACAGTAAGTTAATTTAAAATTCATGATTTCCCCAAGCTGATTTAAAATTTAAAATATCTTCATAATGAAATAAAATCACATTATAATCAATTTCATGTATTCAATAATGAATTAATCTTAATTCTACATACATTGTAATTAATAACATTGAATGTGTTAAAAAAATCTTTTCAGATAAGAATTAATTCTTAGTGGGTTTAGAAAAATATTACTTCTTAATCTAATTTTTATCGAATAAACTAATACAAAATATTAGAAAATGAATATTTTATTTTGTCAGTCCTAGGCATGGAGGATTAAATCTTGGTGGTGGGCACAAGAGCTTTTACACCAGGTGTGCATGCTCCTGTAGAGGTCATCACTGGCCATAGTGGCACATGTCTTGATTGCATCCTGTTCATGGGATTTTCTTTGGACCTGTTTCAAAAGTATAACAGGTCTAAATTGCTGCAGCCAGACTGCTGACCATGGCAGATTGCATGCAATTTTTCGGTTGAAACAGCTTCTCTGGCTACTGGTTTGTTTCTGAGCACAATTCAAAGTGCTGGTTATGATCTATAAAGCACTATATGGTATCTGAAAGACTGTATTTTCCAATACAAGCTCGCCCAAGTTCAAAAATTCTTGGAGAAGGGTTTTTTTCCCCTCAATCCCATCACCATCTCAGTTAGGTTCAATGAGGACACAGAAGAGAGCCTTGTTGGCTGCTCCCAGGTTGTGGAATTCCCTCACTGTTTAGGTTAACCACATCTTTGATCTCTTTTTGCCAGCAAGCAAAAGACTTTTAGTTTTTAACTGGGTGTGTTAGAAAGGTATTTCAGCTAGGGTTTACTGTCTTTTAAAAGCATCATTACTAGATTTTACAGTATCTCCTTTTTAAATTGTTATCAGTTGATACAGTTATCAGTTGATAACAAAATCTGTGGATGCTCAAGTCCCATTAAATACAGTAGCATAGCAAAATGGTGCACCTTATATAACATGGCAAAATCAAGGTTTACTATTCAGAATTTATATATTTTAAAAATATTTTCAAGCCATGGATGCTTGAATCTGTGGATAAAAAAATCTGTGGATAAAGAGGGCTTGATGGGGGGGGGGGAAAGAAAGAAAGAAATCTTGTAACAAATTTGCTTACAGCAGCGAGATTAATTATAGAAGAAGTTGAAAAACAAAAATAAATGTGGAACTGGAGAATTAGTATAAAGAAGTCTGGCAAATAGCGATTAATGATAAATTAACATGTAAACTGAAAGTGAAGAAAGGATTATGGAAAAGAAATGATTTTGATCAAATATGGGAAAAATTATTGAAAGATATTAAGAAAAGAAGATGGAAAATTACCTTCACTAGATGAATTAAAATTTTGGTTGGAGTATATGGATGGGAATGGCTCCGGGGAAGGGGTGAACTGAGGTGTTATTTAGTATAAAATAAGTACAGTATTAAGGTGTACATTTGTATGAAGAAAGTGTATCAATTTGTATTGTAAAATTTAAAAATGTTAATTAAAAAAGAGGGCTTGGTGGTATTTTAATGTAAATTTTTATAATTATTTCTTAACTTCGATATTTGGAGAAAGATGGGATATTAAATAAACAAATACTTAATAAAATAAATAAATTTAAATACATTATAGTAAAAAAAACACAATTTTTACATTTTACTGTTATGGAGTGGATCCAAACCAGCCCCTTGGTTCTCCGCGGAGTTGGTGGTGATTAAGCGAGTAAGATATTGACTAGAATGAAGTTGGTGGAAGACCCAAAGTGAATCTGACCAAACATGGACTACAGCCTCTTTGAAGGCCTACTCCATGGCAATGCAGACAGCAAAGAAATTATTTTTTTGCTGCCAGCATTGCATCTGCACGGAGCCATCCAGCAGAGCTGTTCTGAGTGGCCAGGAGTCTTTTACATACTCACCCTCAAGTAGAAAATGCAGACCACTCAGAAGCCCGCTGTCAAGAATTTGCACAGCATTTTGCAGATAAAGTCACTTAGATCCCCTCTGACTTAGATGCTACAGTTAATACAGCACCAGTGGCTGTAACCTTGGTTCCTGTCGGTCCAATGTTAATGGATACTTTTCAACTTGTGCAGCCTGTTGATGTGGACAGGATCCTTGGAGAGTTAAAAACCACCACGTGTCTTGGACCCTTGTCTGATGGCTTATTAAACAGATAAGACGGGGACTGGCTGAGTGGGTAAAGGAAGTAGTAAGTGTCTCCCTACAACAAGGCAGAGTTTCATCTTGCCTAAAGGAGGCAGTTGTGAGGCCTTTGTTTAAAAAGCAATCCCTGGATCCCACAATAATGAATAATTATCAGCCAGTGTCCAACCTTCCATTTTGGGGGAAGCTTTTAGAATGCGTGGTGGCTACCCATCTTCAGGGGTTTCTGGGTGAAACGGATTATCTAGATCCATTTCAGTCTGGTTTCAGGCCTGGCTATGGAACAGAGATAGCTTTGGTTGCCTTGGTGGATGACCTACACAGGGAACTGGACCGGGAATGTTTGTCCCTGTTGGTTCTCCTGGACCTCTCAGCAGCTTTGGATACCATTGACCATGGTCCGCCTCTCTGCGATGGGACTTGGGGGCACTGTTTTACAGTGGCTCCATTCCTTCCTGGAGGGTCGAACCCAGAAGGTGGTGCTAGGGGACTCCTGCTCAACCCCCTGGCCATTAGCCTGTGGGGTCCCTCACGGTTCGAGGAGGAGAGGTTGTCCAGAGTTTTGGGGTGCAGTGTCATCAATATGCCGATGACACTCAACTCTGCTACTCCTTTCCACCTCAAACCAAGGAGGCTGTCCTGGTCCTAAACCAGTGTCTGTCATCAGTAACAGACTGGTTGAGGGCAAACATGTTGAAACTTAATCCAGATAAGACAGGTGCTCTTGGTCAGTCAGAAGGCAGATCAGGGAATAGGGATTCATCCTGTGTTAGATGGAGCACACTCCCCCCTCCCTCCCCCCTCACCATCTCCTTTTGTGTCGTGTCTGTTTAGATTGTAACCCTGAGGGCAGGGAACTGTCTAGTATCCCCTCTGTTGTAAACCGCTCGGATTCCCAGTGATTGGACGGTATATAAATAAATCTTATTATTATTATTAAGACACAGGTTCACAGTTTTTGGGTACTCCTGAACTCTCCTTTGAACCTGGAGGCCCAGGTCTCTGTGGTGACCAGGAGTGCTTTTGACATTTGAAACTTGTGCGCCAACTGTGCCTGTTCCTTGAGACCCTGGATCTAATACATGCCTTGGTTACTTCACATTCACATACTGGGGCTGCCTTTGAAGAGTGTTCAGAAACTTCATCTGGTCCAAAGAGCTGTAGCCAGGCTGCTAACAGGGGCAAGTTATAGAGATCACACAACGCTCCTATTAAAACAGCTACACTGGCTGCCAGCCTGTTTCTGAGCACAATTCAAAGTGCTGGTGATGACCTATAAAGCCCTATATAGTTCAGGTCCAGGCTGTTTGGCAGATCATATCTCCCTATATGAGTCGGCCCAGGCTCTGTTATCCTCAGGGAAGGCCCTTCTCTCCATCCCACCAGCATCACAAGCATGGTTGGTGGGATAAGGAGAGAGGGCCTTTTCCGTGGCTGCCTCTAGACCAGTGATGCGTGCCAGAGGTGGCACTCAGAGCCCTCTCTGTGGGCACATGTGCCATCACCCCAGCATAGAGTTTGCCAGAGTTCATTACTAGAAAGCCAGAGGGACATGGCACTTTGCAATAAATAAGTGGTTTTGGGTTGCAGTTTGGGCACTCAGCCTCTAAAAGGCTCACCATCACTGCTCTAGACTCTTGAACTCCCAGCCCATGGAGGCCAGAACGGCCCCTTCATTGTTATCCTTCCACCAGCAGGCTAAGACCTACTTGTTTAGACAGGCTTTTAAAACAAGTTTTTAAGGCATGTGATGGGGTGTTGTTATATTGTTTTAATGTATTTTAAGCATTATTTTTAATTTTAGAATGGAATTTGTTTCAATCATTGTAGTAATTTAATTCTATTTTAACATACTATTTTTGTATGTTTTTAACTGTATGGTGTTTTTTAATGTTGTAAGCCACACTGAGTCCCAGCCCTGGGAGAAGGGTGGGATATAAATATTATTATTATTATTATTATTATTATTATTATTATTATTATTCTATTTAAATAACAAGTTGCTATTTGTAATAGGATCTCTTCTCTTTTGATGGCTTGTAAGATCTGTGCATTGTTACTATGGCTGAAGATGAGAGGGTGGTTGATACAGTTATGCTGTATAGACTATAGACCAGAAGGTATACAAAATAGACCAGAATGTGTATATTGTCACCTGTAGCTGCATTTCTGGGGACCTCTGTGCAAATAGAATTGTGTCTGCTGTAGATAGAGGACTTCATGAAATAAAAAAGCTGTAAATCGAGTACAGGGGTACCCCGGGTTACGAAATTAATTCGTTCCGCCGCCGCTTTCGTAACCCGAAAATCTTCGTAAGGCGAAAAAGCCATAGGCGCTAATGGGGAAAAGCCACGATTTCGTGCGAAATAGCGCCGAAAAGCACCAAAAAAATTTCGTAACCCGAAATAACCTTCGTAACCCGGAACAGTTTTTTTAAATGGATTTTTTTCGTAACCCGGAAATTTCGTAAGGCGGCGCATTCGTATCCCGGGGTACCACTGTACCTAATTGCTCACAACTAGTAGGAGCAACTGGCATTAGAATCCTTCACAATAGCAGTGGCATTCCTATTCAGAAAGATAACTGTTTCTACATTCTAGTCAGTTCAAGCTGTAGTTGAAAATTATCCCCTGTGTCCTGGCAGGCAACTTACATAGTTACAGTAATGGCATTATTTACATTAGGTAATTGCATTCCAAACATAGCTGATTATTGAGCTTCAGTTCTTTAGCTGAGGGAGATAAATCTGTTAACTAAAACATCACACCACCTGTTTTCTGGTTGCTGTTATGCACCTTGTATTATCCGGGTCATGCATGCATTAGAAAAGAAACTGACACTGCAGCCTTATGTCCACTTACATAGTCCAATTGAACTAAATAATTTTTTGTAGATATATGTAGAATTAATTGTGAGTTCCCTGTTGATCCATTCTCAAGATAGAAGAATGCAATGCAGCTATTAAGCCAGTTCAGTCCATTTGTATGTACCTTCAAGTCACTTGTCTTTCTAGATTATAATTTCTGGATATTTAAATTAAATTGAGGGATAGCCCTCTTGTAAATGAATGTGGCTGCAACATTTTATTTCTCGTTGGATAGAATTTGAAAATCTCAGATATTTATCAGTTTCATCACTTATCTCATTTTGAGATAGTTTGGCTCTGTTTGGAAGATTGAGGGATGTTAAATATGTCTTCGTTGACTTACAGAGCAATTTGTGTTGTGTGGCATGGAACTGCTGCTTCCTAAGTCTTTGAAGGGGAGTGAGAAAGACAGGAGAATGCAAGAGTGTTTTCCTTTTTCAAGGGTGTTGACACCATTGGGATGGAAAATATGTGCATAACAATATTGCATAACACTTATATAATGTTGAATAGAATTCAACTATCTAACAGGTTATTTTGTGAAATACTCTTTTCTTTTTAGTGGTCTTTTGGAGTGACCTTATGGGAATTGATGACTTTGGGACAAACACCATATGTAGATATTGACCCCTTTGAAATGGCTGCCTATCTGAAAGATGGATACAGAATTGCTCAACCTATCAACTGCCCTGATGAATTGTAAGTGATTATGATTAATATTAAATGGTGAATTACAGCCCACTTCAGACATTTGGACTGGGGGTTGTATAAAAATTCAAGCAGGAGGCAGATGCTAGTCCCCCTCACTCTCTGTTTCTACTGGCCATTACAATAGTTCAAAGAGGAACGCCACCTCATTCATGCACACACCCCATGGACAGAGAGAGACTCATTTTCAGAAAGTTGTGTTGTGTTCATAGGTAGAAATAGCCATGAAAAGCCTTTCTTTCCTTATTTTCCAGCACTAGAAATTTGCCTACATGTATTTCTTAAATGTGTAAATAATTGTAGTATGACTTTGTGGTTGCCATTTTTCCTTGCTTCTTACTTGTTCTCTTGCTATGGAAATAAACAAAATGCCCCTTAATGCACTGACAACGTGTTTTTCTCTGCCTCTTGATTTAGGGAAGTAGATAGATTAACTGGTTCTAAAATTTTAATGGTGTTTGAAGAGTCTGGTAAACAGTTTGCTTCTGTCCTTGCAGTTGCTCTTGCAGAAAACATTTCTGGCTACTTAAAAGGAGATTGTGTTACTTTTAAGCTTGTGATGTTCTGTGTTCCCAAAAACAAGATAATCTCCCAACACACACACACACACTCACACATATACAAAGCCTATACAGCTCCTTCACCATGGAGCACCCCCACTATCTAACTATAGAGATACAATGACTAACAATGAACCCCTCAGATTCACTGTCATAAGTGATTATGAGATTAAATTTAAAAGGTTTTATTATAGATTAAAGCAAGACATTTGTCTGCTAGCCCTAATTTTCTCAATTCCTATCCAGTGTGTATAGGTGCAATAAACAGCCATTTGCTGGTATTAAAGTTTGTAGGAATTCTGTTTATATATATATTTTCAGGTGTTTTTCAAATCTCAAAAAATGAGTAATTTTTAAAATATCTAAAAACTGGGAGGTCCCAATACTTTATAACCTCTAGCCTGGGGAGTATGGTCTGAGTCACCAGTCACAGAATTTACAGGTGAGCATGTTTTTGATGTGGTGGGCCCCTTTCCATGTTGATGAGAGCCTTTATCTCATATTCACATGTTAAAATATTTCATATGGGGGGGGGTCACAGATGACAGAGAAAACATGTGGTACCTGTCACGTTTTTTGCCTGTTTGAATTGCTGTTATTTCAAGCAGGAATTGGTTAACAATTGTTGAAATGAGTTGTGTCTTGAAATGAGAAGGAAATTATTATGTCAAACTTACTTAAACCTTACTCCTTTTTATATTGTAGATTTGCTGTGATGGCTTGTTGTTGGGCGCTGGATCCTGAGGAGAGACCAAAATTCCAACAGCTGGTGCAGTGCCTCACTGAATTCCATGCAGCATTGGGAGCCTATGTTTGACACCAGGCACACACAATCTACTCAGAAAGGGACACTGTTTTTACATTACAGTGGAATGTGTCATTTGTGTCTATTTATAAACACCATACCCTCTGTCTAAAATGCTTTACCGAACAAAAGTCCCACTGATTTCAGTGGAATTATCCACATAATGTGTTTAGGATCAGGGAACCAGCATGTAAACATTTAGAAGAAGATCTTCCCAAATCACTGTGCCTTAAAATAGTCTGGCTTTTTTTTAAGATTAGGTTTTATTCTACATGCCACATACATGGAAAACAAGACTTGCACTTCACAAATAATTCCTGAAATGTAGTTACAATGGCTTGTAACATGAGTTAAGTGGATTCTGGCACTGTTTTAAAAAGAGCACATTTCAGAGGTGTTTTGACTGACAAATATGGGGGTGCTTCTGTTTTTGCTTTGGGTTTTAAAAAAACTAGTTCCAGCCTGATGTGTAGTGCTTTGAGAGTTGGTCTTCGACTCTAGAGACCATGGTTCAAATCCTCACTCAGGTAAGGAAACTCACTGGGTGACCTTGGGCATATCACATTGTCTCAGCATCAGAGAAGGACAAAAACAAACCTCCTCTGAGCAAACCTTGCCAAGAGAACCCTATGATAGGGTGGGCATAAGTCAAGTTGGAAATGACTTGTAGGCACCCAACAGCAACAAGAAAAAATAGCAAAAGACATTCCCCTTTCTCTCCAATCCTAAAACACTTGTATGTGGAAACATCAGAATATCTAAGATGATTTGACTGGTTGCAGTGTTCACAATTGTAGCTGAAATAGCCCTTTTTATCTGTTGCCTTCCTTTAAGATGACAGCACAATATGGTAGAAACCACACGTGGCCTTTTGCTGTGTTTTAATATCATGTTTCAGTGGCAATTCCTGTGGTGGAAAAACTCGACTACAAGTTGCATTATCTCCCTTCTTAGACAAAATGCAATCATGTGAAACTAATTCCAAGTAATCTGAGAGAGAATGAAATGGAACCTCATGCTAAATGGATAATTACAGACAGGATGTTCCAAGTGCTAGAACTTCAGAGAAGCACCAAAGCAGCCTTGTGTTAGGAGACTTTCACCTCAGACTGTAGAATGAAGTTTTTCTTGTTAAAGAGGTACGGTTTATGTGTTAAGGATTTTTTATGACCTGAAAAGGAATAAAATATATAAATATATATTTGTAAAGATGCATTTGAAGACTAAAAATACATGTGTATTCTGAGTTAATGAGAAACCAACCCTGATATTCTGATGATGTGTCAAGTTTAAATTGTAGTTCTGTATTTAACTCACATTGTGGTGAATATGAAGCCATTTCATCAACTTTTTGAAGTCTTCCCCAACAATGACAATGATGACCTCTCTAAAATTGTGTTGATCTGTCATACCAACAATGTTTAAAGTGTGGTGATTGCAGATTTGAGAAACTGCAGATCATTTCCATTTTAGGTTTCTGCCCTGCTCATGCATCTGAAAGGTTTATTTTGAGTGATTCAAGCACAATTGCCAGATAATTTCCCAGGGTTGTAGAAAAATCTCTGCTATCACTAGAAACTTAATGTCACTTGAATAAGTCTGCCCAAACAACTCAGCCTATTGTACCACTGCATATCGGAAATATTTTGAGGATCTAACCTACGCCTAGTGCTGTCTTCTGTTCTGCCTTCCCAGGATCTGTCCTTTGTGATAAATGCCTTGCATTTTACTTGGATGTCCTCCTGTGTTGTCCCTTTTCTCGGTTTCCTTTGTCAGTGTCATGTTGAAACAGTCACAAAACTACGGAGAGACAGTTCTAAAACATTGGTGGAGAAAGCTCCAAACTAAGTGGAAAATAAAATGTCATAATTTTGCCACAGGTTCTGTTGACCAAGGAGAATGGGATCAGCCACAGACATTGTGGGAAATGGGGATGGAGGGCATGGTGCTACCACAAGTTCATTTTCATACACTAGTCATAATTGCATGGTATCCGGATTAAGGTAAAAATGATATTTGCTTGTGCAGTTATAAGGAGAAGAAGCATAATGCCCTCATCCGATATCAATTTTGCATGTTTTAGAAGAATTATTAATCTGAAGTCGAAGGCTTTCATGGCCGGCATCCATGGGTTTTTTGTATCTCATTTGTGGGTTTTTCAGGCTATGTGCCCATGTTCTAGAAGACTTTATTCCTGACATTTTGCCAGCATCTGTTATCTGTAATTATTAATCTGTTTGTATTGCTGCCTTGTGCAGATGATAGGAGTGAGATCCAAAGTTTTTCATCATTATCATCATCTTGTAGAAGAGATATTTTTTGTGGAATCTTTCAATCTTCCCAGTATTTAGATCCATGTGAATATTAACATATTAATCCAGAGGATGTAATGTAGAACTCCAGGACCTTAATACTGATAGGAAAGTTCAGAAAGGCGAAAGTAAGCCCTGGTTACTTAGTATTGAGACCTCTGATAATAGAGGAGACATTTCAGTTGGTCCTGGCATTACCTAACCCTTGTAGCAGTTTAACAATAACATTAATATAGCACAAAGATACATAAACACAAAGGGGGATAAGCAGCATCCTGGTCTATAGCAATGTAGTTTATGTATCATGAACAAAATAAAGATTAGTGAACTGTTTTAAGTTTGTACTTTAGAGCCTAATAGACATGTGAAATTGTTTACAAATTGTGGTTTTCCAAAATAGTAAGTTTTCATCTAAACCTGTAGTCAACATATTTTTCTATTGATTTTCATAAAGAATGAAGCTAGTCCAGAATTAAGCACTTTTGAAAAATTCCTCCCTGTGTAGTTAATTCTAGCTCTAGGGCAGCAGTGCTTCTTTGGAATGAATTATGTACACAAAAACTGCACAATATATTGCTGACGATTCACATAGTGACATCCAGTCAGTTTTAATGAGAAATCTAATCTGTAATAGGTAAAATGCTCTCATTGTTGATTTATGCCTTTGATTTTAATACCTGGGGCAAATTGGATCATGCAGCCTGAACATGATAGAGGTGTGTATTCTAGTTTTAATAAAACATCTAGAGAGGTGCTGAAAGAAAAATTAGATCCAAAAAGTCTGATATGAAGAAATAGCACAAAAAACGTATTACTTCTGAAGTCAGTTAAGAATAGGCTTGAATCAGTAGTAAACAAGACAACAAAAAAATTTAAACTACATACTGTGCAAGAACACAGAACATACAATAGGTGCAAGGTCTTAGGAAAGACCCTAAGGGTGGGTCTGTCACTCTTAACTTAAATTATATGGGAGGTGTATTGGTTTTATTACTCAATTAGATAGACTGCAAAAAATTTGACCCATATAATCCACAAATGAGATACTTTTCTTCATTAAGGTTCTTGTGGAATGGCACTTGTAGGAAATGTTTTGCCATTTTTTGTAATCTGTTGCCAACTCTTAATGAATAAGAGCTGAAAGGGAATATTACCCTTTGGGCAACTTAATTGATTCTATCATCTGTCTTATAAATTGCAAAATTGATAAAGAAAACTTTAGGAAAAGATTAAATATCCCAAGCAAGAACAGGGAAGGGGTTGTCTTGATCTGTTTTAAGCTCAAGAGAATTCTAAAAAGTTTCAAGAAAAATAATTATTTTAATAAAATGTATTTGATGGATAAACTATTGTAATACAGAAATATAATTAAAGCTAATTGCTAAACGCTCGTGTGAAATAAATTACAATTAAATTTTGGGCACTGTAGTGATGTAGATTATGAGTTGCCATTGAGAATGTTAGTCACATGGAATCATCACTCCAGAATGGGAGAAGAACATGTCATCCAGATGTGGCATTCCAGCTTCCTCCAACTCCAGTCAGCCTGGCCAAGCTAACTGGACTGGTGGGAGTTCAGAAATATCTGGAGGGTACAAGTTTGCTGCCACTATTTTATAAGGTCTTTGAATTAAACATTATTTAAGTTTACTTGGAGCCCTGTTGAATTCGATAAGACTTCATTCTGGGTAGAAATGTCTAGGATTGTTGTGCTATCCCGGGGAATCCTTAGGTTTTTCCTAAGGCACAACAAGTTGTATGCAGTATACAGTTGCATGCAGCATCTTGTTTCAGTAGCCAGACGTGGCTGCAGTCTTAGACACTAGATCCTTATTAACAGTGTTTTTACAGTGTTTTCCATATTCAGTGGTTCAGACTAATCCTTTGAGTCCTGAAGGACTGATATTATCTCCTGATTACAAAGTTTAAAGGGTTGCAAAAATGATTTGAACTATGTATGGT
>NC_056524.1:222448111-222521030 GCF_019175285.1 Sceloporus undulatus
TGTTTCTGCCTTGGTATTAATAAAGTAAGTGATCACAGACAATCTGAAACCAGATACTGTATCATGTTCTGCAATCAGTCAGATTTTTTGCTACATGAAGAAATCACGAAGGCAAGTGAAGTCAAGGGAAGGCAATGTATGCAAACACCTGGACATATTGGTGTGGGGGGGGGGGCAGAGTTGAGAAAGAAAGCAAAGCCCCCCACCCCCTCCCAAAAAATGGTGAGTCACTTTGGCTCAGCCCTAGATTTGATTGCCATGTGGCAGTTGCTGTTATGTGGCCAGAATTGACCCTAGGTTCTTATTTAATATCACTGAGGTGTTCCTAGACTGCATCTGCACCTGTGGATGTATTGGCACTTCAGTGGAATAAATCTTTAACAAAATATGTTTATTTAAAGAGGAATGATGGGGCTTAGGATAACTTGGCACCATTTAGGTACTGACACTGTGATCATACTTGTCTTTGGCATAGATCATTTGTATTGATAACCAATCAGATGTGTGATGAAGCCAAAGGTTATTGCAACTTGTACGTGTCTGTACACATCCAATGGGGAACTTGGCTCTGATTTTGTAATGTTTAAAGCACAGTTATAGGCAGAACATGTGCATGCTTACAGGTGAGATATTGATCTGTTTCCTTTTCTAGCAAGAAGCTAAGGATAAGGTAAATTTTATACTTTTTATCTTCACAAATCTCTCTCTTTTTTCTTAAAATATTCTACCCAATGCAGAGAACAAGATAGGTACTGAGACTTATTCAGTCTAGAATCTCACCTTCAGGGAATTTGGGGCTATGCAGACTGGCCTGAAAGGCTGGCCTGGGGGCAGAGTCAGGGCACAGCATCTTGACCATGCATGACTGACTCCACCCCCCATGGCACCCTGACACCACGCACTGCTCCAGATGGTGTGCGGCATCATGGTGTGCCTCTGGCACTGAATCCAAATGATGCAATGCTGAAGGGGCGCGATATAACCACATTGCCATGGCTATGGTGCCCATTCGAGGGCTCAAAAGGGAGCTGCTTTTTGTGGTTCCTTTTTGCGCCCTTGGAAGGCCAGATCGGGGCTGTGGCGTGAGGTTGCTGTGGCCCCGATCTGGCTGAAGAAAGGGCGGCTGCATGCTGTTCCTTCAGGGCTTGTATGTACAGCCTCTTAATCTCACAATCTCAGGAGAGAAACCACTTTCGGGGAGGGAGGGAAATGATACCGTATTTCACTTGAGCAACCAAATCAGAATTTATCACCACTGACCACCCATACCAAGGAAACTACTTAGGACCTGGCTTAAAATTGCATTGCATCATTATAGTGATGGTAGTCCTTGTTTCACAGTTACACCCCAACAATAGCTATGGCAGCACTGCTGGCAGTGAAGGAAGCTTTTTCTATAACAGTTTGCCCTTATTCTGCAAAAACTGACAATGTGATGACAGTGCTGTGCTGTTTAGTCAACAATGCCTGCAGAAGAGTAAGCCTTAACTAAACACAGGAAACAGAAACACGGAGGAGTGGGGAGTTGCAAACAGGTAAACTAGCCTTCTTAGATGCACACACCCTGCAGCCCATTGAACAAAACCTTATTTGCATCCCTGTCCCATGCTATTGTGCAAATATTAACTCAGGATGCTGCATTACACAGCATAGCATTATTAAAGCATGATGAAAACCTGTTTATCATTTGCTATTGATTTGTTCATTTTTGTGAAGGTGCACAAAAACAAAATCCATTCGGAGGCCTCTGCTGTCTCTATTATTTTGCATCCCTCGGGATTCTCTTGATCTTCTCTGTCTCAGAACCTGTAGGGAAACAAAAGCATGTAAATGCAGATCTACTTTACAAGGTGATACTTTCATTGAACTAACCAAATTCTACTTTAAAATTTGGAAGCTCTTCCCAGTCTCTAGTTTCCGAAGCCTTGTTACAAGAAGCTGGACACTGCTGGCAAAGCATCCAATACAAACAAGAGAAAGCTGAGGGTTTTGTTGTTGTTGTTGTTGTTTTATATATGTTTATTAATCTTAAAATATAAAAATTAAAACAATAAAAACATGCCCAAATACCAATAACAATTATAAGCAAATCAAACATACAACCAAAATACAATTATCCCTACTAATATGTCAGTTAATTACCTTTCCTTTTATCCATAATTACCTACCTCACTCTTTCAACCCTTCCTTTCTTTATCACTCTGCTTATTTCTTCTCTTCTCATTGTTATACCTTCTTTTACTTTCTTTCCCTTTCCCTAAGAGAAAGCTTAGTTTTGACAACATCTTCAAAAATAGAAAAGGGATAGTAATTAGAAATGGAAATTCTTCTTGGTATCAAGCTCAAGAGGAGCATGTGGGCTGAACTATGGTCCGAAACACACTGCATAAATAATCCAGTATAACACCATTTTAGCTGCCATGTCTCACTGCTATAGAATTGAGAACTGTAGTTTTGTGAGAAATTTCACCTTCTCTGCCATAGAGCTCTGACAAACTACAATTTCCAGAATTCCATAGCATTGAGCCATGGCAGTTAAAGTGGTGCCAAACTGGATTGTTTATGCAGTGTGGGTGCAGCCCATAAGATGTTTCATATGACAGCTAGATTGATCCTTAAGATCTAGGGATGGAATTGGGCATCTTTTTCTAAATGCAACATATTGTATTCTGTGTACCTTAAAAAGTCCTGCACTAGAAAGAAATCTAGCATTCCAGTTCTTGAAATCCAGGTGTCTCTAAGTCTATAAACAGGAAAGATTTTAAACAGTTTGATCATATCACAGCTACATCTCAAAACAAAACAAAACAAAAACAAGTGTTTTGTGACATGCAAAAACCTAGAAAACAGCTTTGGTTTAAATGTATTTGTTCTCTTGTTCTTAGGGTCAAACAGGACTGTACTTGCTGCAGTCAATTCTTTAGTAGCACCAGACAATATGACTGTAAAAGCATTGGCAAACACACGTACATTCTATCATCCCTAGCAAGCAATGAAAAAGCAGGGTTTGCCAAGAATAAAGAATGCAGGAAACTGCTAGCTGCCAGCCAATTGGGGGTGAATGAAGAAGAGAGTCCAGAAAGAGATTAGAAATCTTACTTCGTCATGATACCAAACTGAGTTAAGAACAAGGTGTAATCTGGAAAGGTGTAGTTGGATGCAGTTCAAATGCCAAAGGGAATGTGGTTGCTCTACACTTGGCTAGAGCTGGATTTGATTTCGAGAAATATGCTCCCAAAAGCATCATTGAAGTTTATTGGTTGAACTTGGTAAGACTCTTTTTCATTTCCTGTAAGACCTATTGTACATTGAAATTTGGATGGCTGAATGACACTGCACCAGATTTGTGTATAAGAGCCCTGCTGGATCAGACCAGAGGCAAAAGCTTGGGAGGATTACATTTGGACTATACCATTTGGGGAATGGAAAATCTATTGGCCAATTACTGTCTAGTTTTCAATTTCTGGGCAAGCAACTGGAGCCTGTGGTGACCTCTCAATTCCAGGGGTTCCTGGCTGAGATAATTTATTCAGATTCATTTCAATTTAGCTTCAGGCAATGGCATCACCACCACTGGCATCACCCAGTGGGGGCTGGTGTTGGCACAAAGGGCTTGCTTGGCCCTCTGCTTCACCATTATAGGAAAGGTTTCCTCCTCTGCTGCCACAGCAAAGCTGTGAGGAGGTCTTCACTGCCACGATAAAGCAAGGAGGGGCACAGCAGGAGGAGGGCCTGGCCAGGTATCATGCCTCTTCTGTTGTGTCACTCTGTGCAGATCGTACTCCTTTCACCCCCTTAGTGACATCACTAGCTTCAGGCCTGGTTGTGGCACAGAAATGGCTTTGATTGCCTTAGTGGATGACCTTCATTGGGAAGATGGACTGGGGAAATGTGTCCAGAATTGACCATAGCTTCCTTGCTGGGATGAGAGTCAGAAGAACTGTTTTAACAGTGGTTCTGTTCTTACCTGGAAGACTGGACCCAAAATGTGGTAATAGGGGACTTCTGTTTGACTCCTTGGCTATTGGGTTGTGAGTCCCCATACAGGTCTGTTTTGTCCCCAGTGCTTTTAAACATATAGCTGAAATCACTGGGAGAGATTGCCTAGAATTTTGGAACTTGATGCTATCAATATACTGATGACATCCTACTCCATCTTTATTTTCCATTTTGATCCAGCAAAGCTGTTCTGGTTCTAATCTGGCACCTACCAATAGTAATAGGCTGGAAGAGGATAAACTAATTGAACTCTCAATCTTGGAGGGAAAAAGTGGAATATCAAAAAGTGATTGATTAATTGATTAACTGTGCTGGACTTTGTTAGCAAGCTTTTGCTTATATTTATGTTGAACTTCATAGTTCAACTGTATTTACCATTCTCAGGGACCATTTAGACTACCTTTTACCCCAGATCAGGAACCGAATTATGCATGTGAAGTTCATATTCACCCCGAATCTCCCACAAGTGAATCCGAGGCTTGCACACCCTTTCCGGGGCAAATGCCACTTAGCGCAGATCATTTGAAAATGGTGTAAAAGCTGTATCTTTTTTAAAAAAGCAGGTTCAGCGAATATGAATTTGCCCCCGATTATGATCAGGGCAAATTCAGGGGAGGGATTTAGGTCAGAGGGAGAAGGAGTAGGAGAGGGAAAGAGCTGGAGAAAGGGTGCCAAAGGGCAATCAGGGGTAACGGAGCAAGAGGAGGAGGAGGAAGGAGCCAGAGGAATGGTGCCAAAGGGCGATCGGAGGTAACGGAACAAGAGGAGAAGGAGGCAGGAGCCGGAAGAAGGATGCAAAGGGTGATCAGAGTGCCTGAGAAAGGGTCACGTTCAGGGTAAGTCAGAGGGAGGGCACAGAACAGAACAAGCCTCCCTCTCGCACCAGGCAGCTTTCTTTATTTTTTATATATTTGACAAACTAAGCGCATAGTTCTACAGGTAGATACATATATAGATAGAATGTGTCTGCTTGTGCTACTTTCCCTTCCATTTGCTTGCTCCCAGCAGCACACACTTTGCAAAAGGCTATTTTTCTAAATTATTTTTTATATGCAAATGCTACAAATGTTTCCCTCTCAGTTTGGCAAATTGATAAAGAATGCCTTCGCTACTGTCTGTAAGGAACTGGGCTGGCTGAGGGAAAGCAAAGGATGCAGAGATGGTATTCCGAAGTGAGGAATTTATTATTATTATTATTATTATTATTATTATTATTATTATTATTAGTGTATGAGGCATTGGGGTAGCAAGGAGGAAGGATGCAGATGCATTACACTGCATTTAGGGGTTGAAAACACAGGCAGGGGAGATCCATAATCTGTAGTGACTCAAATACACACAACACACACACACACACCTGGAGGTTTTTAAATATGACAGCATCTGCGCATACTGGCACCTGTGAGGGGGGAAGCACACATCTGGTGGCCCAATCGCTGTAGGAAACGTCACCTTGACGAAAGTGGAAATAAATTTGATTGACAGCAAAGGAGCCTTTTTTTAAACCGGTTTGGCAAATGAGAACTCTCCCCAGAGCTGCATGGCATTCAGGGTTAAATTACCCTGAGGTAAATAGTGTGCACTTGCTTCCGGAGGGACTTGGGGGGAGGGGATCTGGATCTACCCAGTTCCATCCAGCGCAAATAGGTGAGTCTGAATGGGGCCCCAGTCAATTCAGAAAAGCATCTCTTGCATCTGAGCAATGAAGCAAACTTGACTTTAATTACATTTGGGTTTTGTGCTTTTAATACGCAACACAGAAATGCAACTGTATAATGATTAAATAAACTAAGTGATTGCCTTACAAGAGGTATAGACTGAAGAGTCATATTTTGAACATTGGAAACTATTCAGACTTGAAATATGGCAGCAAAGGACACATCTTGGAAGCAATGAGCAACCTGGAACTGTTGCAATCTGGGATATACACTGCTCTCAATAAGGGATGAATGGACTGCTTTTGACTCTTTACACAGGCTATGGTCATTTGCAGATTACAACTTGCAGATGTTAGTCAAAGCAGTTTTATTATTGTGCGTTCATCAAGGAAAAGCCTCAGCTTCTGAAAGTCTGCAATTTAATTGTTTATTGAATATTCCTTTGTTTGCTCATCGAGATAACAGGCAGGATAACAGATTAGTTTCACTTGCCTTCTTGGAAAAAGCAATGCTGTTCATGGCATACTGGCATCCCCAATGAGACAAAAAGAAAGCCCTTCCTCCTGATATCCAGTTCTTTGCAGAGACAGTTGGGAAAGCAGGAAACAAAACACTTACTTTGGCCCTCTGTTGTTGGTACATGCTTATCTGACAGATCTTTTCTACAGCCAAGCTAGAACGTCTGGTCCTGCCTGGGAGAAGAACATTTCTGGGATCCTCTCAAGAAGGCCCACGTTTCTAAGAGCAGAGGAAACAGAGAACTGGTTTGTATTAATTGTATGAGCCACAAACAGCAATGAAACTGGTATTCAAGTAGGGGATTGTTTCAGCTTAACTGGCACTGGTACATGCAGCTTCCAAAAAGGGAGGCAAACAGATTCTTCTGTTACAATGAAAGCAACAGAGAATCTTTTTGCACCTTAGAGATTAATCTTTTGTGGGCTGAAACTCACTTCATCACAGATAGGTTGTTGCACAATGAAGCTTTTCACACGGCATTGTTATATCATTCCTTTATTGTCCCAAAGTGTAGTGGAATCGTCTTAACAGACAGACGATTCTAAAAGATTTTCACACGAGGCTGTTAGTGTTCTTAAATTGTTGCTAAATCATTCTTAAATCGTTGCTGTGTGAATGTAACTGTTTTGAAATTGTTTTGTAATCATTTATTGCTGAATTCTGATATATCAACGATTTAAGAACACTAACAGCCTCATGTGAAAATCTTTTGGAATCGTCTATCTGTTAAGACAATTCCACTACACTTTGGGACGATAAAGGAACAATATAATGATGCCGTGTGAAAATCTTCAATATTTCATGTGATATAACATTGTCTCTGGGTTCTGATGTACCCTTGCCTTCCCCCCTCCCTCCCACCAATCATCTTACAGGACTGGTGAGCTCTTCTAGTTTTAAACTGCCAGAATATAGTTGTTCTATAATGATGCAATCCAGTGGAATAACTGAAAGGAGAAAGTTTGTTTTCCTGACTAGCAGGAGTCCTGAGCACAAATCAGACGGGCCAAGTGTAGTGTTTTCATTATGACTGTCAGGACCTGTGGCCTATCTCCCAACAGCTTCATTTTATGACAGTGCAGAGCACACTGTTTGGTTTAGCATCTTCTGGAAGTTGGTAGTTCTGGGATTATTTTCTCTGTCTTTCCCACATACCTCTTCCATTTTAAATTAATACACTTAGTCCACCACATAATAATCTAAAGAAAAGACAAAATATACCAAGGGCAATGAACCCACAGTGTCCAAAATACTGTTGGACGCATACTCCCGTCAGCCCTACTTTATTGTTATGAGAGCTATAGTTTGGAAGTATCAAGATAGCCACAACCTCTCTACCACTACAATGCACAATTCAACATTTACAAAAATCTACATATTCAAGAGACTTTGCATTACAGGTTCTTTCACATTGTCAGAATAGTAATTGCTGCATGCTAGATGATGGTGAGGAGATTTCTGTGCAGCACATATTCTGACTGTTAAAATATCAGTGATAAATTGTTAGACTGATTGGGTCAAAGCAAACTTGATAAGACAAAAAACATGTATCATCCATTGATTCAATGGGTATACTGTAACTGTAACTAACAATTAAATTTAGCCTCCTTGTATATAAATTCATCAGACTCACTGACATAATATGTGAAAATCTTCAGATCAACTGGAATTGATCAATAAATGATTTTTCCAGAATCACAGGATTCCCTCACCACATGGACCAATAGCTTACTACTCTTTTATATTATTGGTAATATACTTTCTTCAGTCATTACCTCAAAATAACACATATACAAACCTCCTTTTGCTCCAGCCCCCCCAAATTAGTTTCCATCTTTCATCTGCTGTTATTTTATGCTCTGCTAGGGAAAGCATAAAAGTTGGCTATGTAGTATTTAGACATCAGAAACCTCAAACATTCAATTGCATTTTTTATCACTGCTAACAGAGCATGATAGTAGATAGCTTCAAGGAATTCTAAAGCTATCAGAGCATGACACTGGACAGCTATATGGAATTATACTATTTTTTTTAAAGAAGAAGCAGAAAAGTTATTTTCACCCAGAACTGCACTTCCATGTCTGTGTAGCAATCATACCGATCCTCTCTTACAGTGAATAGTCTGCCCATTCTTTTCATTTTAATCTCAGATGAGTTAATGAGCTTGTTCCCACTTAGGATTTGATACGAATTAAAATAAAACGTTTTTAATAAAATCGAATTAAAATAACACAGTTGTTATCCCGCTTTCAGAATCGCTTTATTCATCGTTCCCATCTGCTTGTTTAATTCGGATTTTTTACCTGCAAGCGTTCAGTAAGCGTTCTCACTTGGCATGAAATCGGTGTTTAAATAAAGCGATTCTTCTCCTCCATACCTTATTTGGAGTTGTCAATCAATACTACGTCAGAATGACGTAACGTTAACCCGCATTAATCTGAATCGATTTATCTGTGACATCATTTCCATCTCTGTGACCGTTTCTGATTCGATTTATTTTTGGCGGTTTTTTTTAAATGGACCAATCAAGGCGCTTAAACGATCAAACGTCATAAGCGCTGTCTGCCTTATTATATACATTTTCCCTCCGAATTTAGTAGGAAACCCAAGCTCTTTCCAGAGGAACTATGGGATAGGTTTTCCAGGGCAGCATCCCTGCTTCATGTCTCCTAAGACAGCCAGGCAGAACCCCTTCAGAGAGCCCACAGAGATCAATGAGAAGGAGGCTGCTGGCAATGCGAATTTAGTAGGAAACCAAAGCTCTCTCCAGAGGAACTATGGGATAGGTTTTCCAGGGCAGCATCCCCGCTTCATGTCCCTTCAGATCAATGAAGGAGGCTGCTGGAAAAGCAGGGAGGGAGCACTCTTCCCAAAGATTCTCTTTCCAGGGTTGGAGGAGAAGGCAGATTCCGTTTGAGAAAGAGAGGGAGAAAGGCTCAACCCCCCCCCCATTGATCAGAGCCTTTCCCTGCCTGGGTGAGATCAGATGCCTCCTCGCGAGGAGGCTTCCCTTCCCTGCCTTGGCGAGATCAGATGCCTCCTCGCGAGGAGGCTTCCCTTCCCTGCCTGGGCGAGGTCAGATGCCTCCTCGCGAGAAGGCTTCCCTTCCCTGCCTGGGCGAGATCAGAGCCCAAGCGGGCAGGGAATGCCTCTTTGAGAGGAGCCTTCCCTTCCTGCCTCTCCTCCGTTAGAAATGGGCTCTCCCCACACAGAGGGGAGGTTGCAATCCACCGGGAGAAGCCTTGTAGTCCTTTGCAGATGCAGGCGCTTGAGCAGCCGAGACTTCAGGCGCTTAAAGCGCTGAAGAGATTAAGCGCCTGTAAACCATTGAAATAAAAAATAAAAATAATCCTTATCTCTTATTGAAAGACCACAGCGGACAAAGGAGTGAGGGAAGAAAAAATGGCGACAGCCACGACGGATGGGGACAGAAAGGGCAACTCCCCCAATGACAGCCCCCCATCGCAGTCAGCTCCTCCCATCCTTCTAGCCCAATTCCAATGCTATCGTTCTCATCTAAATACTCCAGTTCCTAACTCGAATCAAGGGAAAAACACTAGGTAGGACCCTAGTGTTTTTTTAACACGCGTTAAATGAGGAAAACACGGATTTAAATTTTATCCCGCTTCTGGATTCAATTTCTAGTGGGGACGATTCCGGGTTGCTCTAGAACCGTTCTAGGTTTAAATCGGATCCTAATATGAACGCCACTCCTTGGATTCGATTCAGAACGCGGGGTTTCCCCTAGTGGGAACAAGCTCAATGAGACTATTTAAGTACATCATCTGCCTAAACAATCCATGAAGGAACACAAAGATGCTGTTGGGTAAACAGAGAGCTGTGATCCTCCAGATTTCCAAGATGTCAGTTAAGACGATTGGAGATAACCCTTATATCTTTCAAAGTCAACACTCCTGAAACCTGTGTTAACCTTCCGATTGAAGAAAAAGATTATGTGTCTTAGCTGATGAAGTCTGCAGTTAGCCAGTGATTAAATTATACAACTCTTAGTACCTTTTCATAAGACCTCATCCATGCCTAGGCAGCAAGTGTGATGGAGAAAAAGCCAGAGAACTTAGAACAGACTAGGTTATTTTTAAAAATAAAAAACACCCTCCCTCACATTATTAATTAATGCAGATAATGATTCCACTGGACCTAATTACTGTAAAGGTACCAGATCCTGTCTGCTCTTAGGAACAAAACAGACTCAGCCTTGGTTTGTACTTGGATGGGAGACTGCCAATGAATATCAGGTGCTGTAGGCTGTATTTCAGAGGAATGCACAGGCAAAAACAGCTTTGAATATTCTTTGCCTAAGAAACTGCTATGAAATTCATGGGTTTGCCATAAGTTCATAGGCAACCTGAAGGTACATACACAACAATAATTCCACTGTCACAGAGAAGCCATCTAGCTCATCCTACTCCCTGATGTAGTACAGGTAGAGTTTTTTGGGGGGAAACATTCAAAGCTGTGCTTTCCTAGCAGCCAGTTATTCCATCTACCTGGCCACCTATGTTATTGGCATGGCTGCAACCAATTGGTGTTTAGCCCTGCCCCTCTCAAAAGTATTTTTATCTGCAGACACCTGTCTCCATCAAAGGGATAAGGAGAGTCCAAGCCATTGTTTCAGCTGAGAACAACTTCCTTGTTGTTTATTTCCAAAAAAAAGGGGGGGGGTGGAACTAGGAAAATTTACTTTTTTTAGACTAAAACTCCCAGAACAGCTTTGCCACCATGGCCACATATACACACTCTGAAGATGTATCCAGTAGCAGTAATTCCTTCTGGCTACACCAAAAGTAAGACCACTGTGATCTGTCTGGGCCAAACTGTAACTTTGCTCTACTGTTCCAGAACTTTATCAGCAGTCATTCCACCTCACTGCATACATCAAAAGGTAAGGCTTGTTTTTCAGCAGTTCAAACAACTCCTCTTTGGTCTCTTCCTGCTTGGAACCTTAGTGGCCATTCCCCTGATTATTATAATTTGCACAGCTGGGAATGCTGGGAGTTATAGTTCAAAATGATAACATTTCCAAGCTCTAATGAAACATTGGGAGAACTAGTAACTGGATTTATTATTTTCTTCTTTTTGCAGCCCCTTCCCTCTCTTGTATTGTGTTAATTAGATGGTAGCCATTTAAAAAACCCAAAATCTGTAATGTGCTGTGATTGTGTTGGCAGGAAGTGTAATAAGTGTAATTATTATTATTTACTATTATTATGAGTGTAATAAGCAGATGTCTGGAAGAAAGCCCATCAATATGACTTTATCTTTATTTGCGTCAAATCTCAGACCTGGTGACAAACATCCTGTGCATCCATCTGTTGTTTATCCCATTAATAAAAATATTATCAATCCGCTTATATAGTCATGCAGTGACTTATGGACCATGCTGTGTACTTTTGGTTTATGGTATTACTCTCTGGAACAGCGTAGGGCATTTGTCAGGTATAGGTATTTATGAAGAAATGTATCCTGCCTTTTAATCTTGACAGGATTCACAAGGCAGTCTCCAAACAGAAGGAACAATATAAGCCACATAATGTTGTACTGTAAACAATATAATTCATTGCATTTGAAATATTGCCTGCCTCCTGGGATTCCATTGAAGCAGCCTGAAATAACATTGGGGCAGCTATTTACACATCTGCTGAAGAGCCTCTGGGGAAAACCTCCTGTACCACTTGTTCCTTGAACAGAGAGCTGAGGTCACCAAGTGAGCAAACATCCCTCCTCTCCCCACCACTCTTTAAAATAGTTTTACCACCATTGTGTAATCTGTCTGCATGTGCGCACACATCCAAGTGCACAAAAAAGTGTTCGCACTGATGAAAGATTTATGACGGGGCTTGAATTGGTAGATTGTAGTGGGTCAAGGAAATACACCCGTCTGAGAGCGAATGATAAATCAACAGGATCTCTTGATCAGAGAATAGGCTGTCAGCAATGGAGCAGCAGGAAGTTGGGCAAGGAGAGGGCTTTCTATGTAAACAGAACTGCAAAATGGGCTTTTGGGCACTTAGGCTGAAAAATAATATAGTAGAGCCCCACCTGAATGTATCAGCAAGGCCAGGTGATCCAATTCATATGTTCCCAGGTGCTGGCTGCTTCCTATGCCTGGGGCTGCAGTAGCACTGAGGGATGCAGTTGCTGACTGGGCAAAACAAATACAGGTTAAAGTTGCACATCTTGTACCTTTACTTTTGGGCTTTACGTAATGCCATTCAACTTCTTGGTCCTGTTTGAGTGTGACTAAGAAATGACAGGTTTATCACTTCTTTCTGTGGATGACTGTGCAGGCATGCTGGGAGCTAAAATGGAACCAGGAAGACAGTAACACTGGATTTCTGCATAGCAGGGGCAGAGGTGGCCCAAAATATTTTGCTGCTGAGCAGAATGGAAATTAAATCTTACTGCAGGGCTGGCTGCCTCTTCATTAATTGAAGACAACAGTCTACTTCAATAGCATCTACCAATTCCCATCCATCAGATTCTGCTACCTAAGGCAGCCATGTCTCTCTTGCTCTCTCTCTTTGCCTGAACATGGGGCTAGCCATAACCAGGGGCAACACTTGGCTGTGTAGAAAATCTCCATTTAACATCCTCCCCATTCCTCTTTGTACTGCAGCCAAGGAAAATGAGAGCTTCTGTACATGTGCAGCACACTGACTTCTGCTGGAAATTCAGCAGATGCTTGAAACATACAGATAAAAGCTAGAGACATAGTTAACCTTAGAGCTATGATAAAGAGGTGGAGTAGTGGGGGAACTTTATTTTATTTGTTCTGTGTTTTCTTCACTTGCATGATGCTATACAAAACATTCACATTTTCATCCTCTGAGGCTACATCCACACTGCAGAAATAACCCAGTTGAATACCACTTTAGCAGCCATGGCTAAGTGGTATGGAATTCTAGGAACTGTAGTTTTGCGAGACATTTAGCCTTCTGTCTCAGAGCTCTGGTGTCACAACAAACTACAGTTCCCAGAATTCCATAGCATTGAGCCATGGCAGTTAAAGTCATGTCAAACTGAATTATTTCTGCAGTGCAGATGCAGCCTAAATGTGTATATCTATATAGATGTGCTTCAAGAATGGTTTTTGAAGGGCATATTCTGTTTGCAAGAACTCTGTTTCTCTGCAAACTGATTTTTAAATTAATTTTTGCAGTAAGTTCTTATAGACAGACCAGCTGTATCATAACACTTGTCAATGTGTGTGTAGAAAGGATATCTAAGCAAAGGCAATTACCAAAAACATCAGAGCTAATTGATTTCATGTTCATTCTGGGATCAAGTCTGTCCCACCAACCAGGTTCCTAGTTCTCTAACTGTCCCAGTTTGGCAGGAACAATTCTGATTGATCTTCTGTTGTCCCTTTTTTCCAGCTGTTTTTAAAATATCCTGGTTTATTTCAGTTACTGCAAACTAAGGTGTTTATCACACTATACTCTTAAAGTGCTACTATTCCACTTTGACTGCTCTAGCTGCCTCCTCTTGCATTCGGGATTTGCAGTTTTAAGAGGGGTATTTAGAATTCTCAGGCAGAACTTCTCTGCCTGAGAATTCTAAATACTCCTCCTTAAAACTGCCAATACACCAGAATGCAAGAGGAGGCAGCTAGAGCAGTCAAAGTGGAATAGTAGCACTTTAAGAGTATAGTGTGATAAACATCTGTGTTTAAATTGGTAAGCACTCAATTAACTCACGAGGCAGCAGATGAAAATAATAATAATAATAATAATAGGATTTATTTATATGCCGCCTAATCACTGGAAAGGAGGGACAGCATCTTATTCTTTCCCTTCTCTGCATACTAAAGCAAAAGCAAATTTCTGCAGCTCTCCTAGCTTGTGTATTCTTTCTTATTAATATTTGTTGCCATCTTCATCATGTTGCTTACCATGGTGGTTTTTATCTATGAAAGGTTGGAGGTCACAGTCTCAGAGGGCCTACCATATGTACTCGACTATAAGCCAATTCACATATAAGTCGAGGGCAAGCTTTGGGGCATGCAATAAAGGATGTTAAAGGACGAAGTTTACTATCTTCATACAGAAATGTTTTATTCAGATGCTTCTAAGGCAATTCCTCTTGGCACTCTTTTGAGGGAAAGCACCAAAGAAGTACCACCACTGCCATTTTCCTACCCAAACATTCAAAAAGACCAGAAGCAGCATCGTGGTGGAAAGAGTAGAGGGGGTTGGTGCTTTTGGGTGCTTCCAGGATGAGTTAAGCTCTTACCTTTTGCCATTCGACTCAGAGAAGGAAAAGAGTTAACATACCCTACAGTGGGTTCTTGTTATCTGCTGGGGGTTGGTTCCAGGAGTCCCCACGGATAACAAAATCCATGGATACTCAAGTCTCATTAAATACAATGGCATAGTAAAATGGTGTCCATTATATAAAATAAAAAATCAAGGTTTGCTATTTGGAATTTGTACTTTTAAAAAATATTTTCAAGCCGTGGGTGCTTGAATCCATGGATAAAAAATCCATGAATAAGGAGGGCCAACTGTATTGATCCATGGATAAGTCAACCCAGCTTTTGACAAAAGTTTCTTAAAGGCTGCAGGTCCTTTCTGAACTTGGAGACCATCAAGGGTTAGTACTTGGATGGGAAATTGCCAATGATTGCCAGATGCTCTAAGCTGTATTTCAGAGGAAGGAATGAGCAAAACCAACTCTGAGTATTTCTTGCTTAATAAAATCCTATGAAATTCATGGGGTCACCGTAGGTTGACAGACAACTTGAAGGCACATGCACACTATATAGATTGGATTTCTGGTTTAAAGATGAATCAAAATACTGTCAGGCATTTTCTCCACTCCATGAAATCCATCAAGGCAGATCATATTTCCCATTTTTACTCTGTCATGTTTGCCTATACATGTCCCCACAGCAGCCCTGCTTCATTTGAGGCATCTACTCTCATTTTGTGGAAGCAAGAGAACAGCTCCCCCCTCCCATCATTGTCTTATGCCTGCCAAGTTTTAGTCTCCATGGTCTGACAGCTTGCTACCTTCTGACGTCAGTGCAATGGCTCAGGGGGCTTTCCAGAAGTCTGTGGGCAAGCCTTCACACACACTTGTGGAAATGCCTGAACATCATAAAGATCTAGGAGACTGGTTGGTGGATTATTGCATGGGGAGACAAAGCAACTGTGATGCCATTATCAACAATACAGAGAGCCTTAGGGTTGTGTTATAAATCCATAAAATTAGAAAAATCAGATCATCATCCTGTAAAAAACACATCACACACACAGTGAACACCCTACAAACACAGCTTGTCTCTCCTCTATAACATTAACCTTTTGAAGAAAAAAACACTTTCCATCACATCTGGCTCTGTAAGACTGTGTGTTTGCCTCTGGCAACTATCTTATATACCTCATTGTGCAATGCATTCCTTTAGAGAACATATTTCACTTCTGTATGCAATACTGTGAACTATCACTCGGGGGCATCTGTTAATTAATGACCAAAAAGCAAACTTGGCTGATTCAAGTAGCTTCTATTCAGTTCTATCCACACAGCAATGTCCTCACATTTCAAGACAACCATATTAGGGTTTCCAGACAGGAATCTGAGCAATGACAATGAGATTCCTTTATGAGTTGTGGGAGTAAACTGAGGCCTTCCCAATTTTGTTGGATTCCTCTTCTCATCATTGTGAGAATAGCACAGCAGAAATCAATGAAGCTGAAACACTGGTCTCTATTTACAGCTGCTCTGTGTGGACAACCACCAGAACTACAGTTTGGAACATCTTTGTGGACAGTCACACATTCTACTCTTCTCACTGCTCTTCTCTCCAGCTATGCTCATAACAAAGTTGAACCAAGTATGAAGAAGCTCTCCAAAATATCTTCTAAGTATTGTGTGATTCCTGTGTTCCCAGTTTTGTGATGACTGGTAACAGTGGTGAACCTTCATCACTGAAGGAGGCCACAGGGCAATTTCACCTGTGCCACCAGTAGCAGCATTTGCTCTCCAGATCAGGCAATGTTGTGGCATTTCAAGACCATTTTCACTCACCCAGAAGAAGGGAGCACAAATATTTGGTTTAAAACTTGTCAACAATGTTATCAGTTATTTGCAATTAACATGGTTGACTAGGATATGTGATAATAGTGGGAAACATATTTATATTATAATTTAAAACATCTGTCTTCATTCTCTTACAGGTGGATAGACTCAAACAGAGAAGCCATGGCTCTGGGGAGGCAAGGCAAGGTTGTTAATAAAAGTCTGACTTGGAAGTCTCTGCTCCATAGGTTCACCAAGTCAACATAATGGATATTAACCATAAGAACTATTTGTCTGTCTGTCTGTCTGTTATGCTGTGGAAATCCACTTACTTGATTGCAGAGTCACACAACTTGTTCTGTTATCTAATGGGACAAAAATAAAAGCCCATCAACTACTTCTGGTACATCCCAAATACATTAGATGTATGTATGATGTATGTATTGAGTTAGAATTCACATTTATTAATTAAAAATAATAAAAAATAAATAACAATATTTAGACTTAAGTTGACATCCTGAATATAATGGTGCAAGTTTGGGAGTGATCAGCAAGTTAGCTTTAGTGTGTGTGTGTGTGTAAAAGTAAATATAAAGGCTCAATCTTTTTCACTCTGAGTTTGGTGTGAAACAAATGTTAAGGACTGCAGATCTTACCAGTCAAAGCTAACTTAAAACATTTGCTGTATGAACAGACAGGCTAAAATAATGCTGCTTCGGATCACTTTGGAGGTATGCTGTCTAAATGACACAAACATCTTAAGAGGCCAGAAGCTGCGCCAAAGCTGCGTTCCAGTTCTTAGGACTAGAGTGTGACTTTGGCGCAACTTTGGCCTCTTAGGTCGCATGCAGTCTTTAAATAGCATACCTCCAAAGTGACCCAAAGCAGCTTTATTTTGGCTTGTCTGTTTGGGCCCTTACTCCCGCCCATGATATGTGAACTTTCCTTATGCTTGTATATGTATATCCATAGTGGTCACACCACACTGATTTTTTTTGTTCCACCTGGGGCTTTTGGGGGGGGGGGACAAAAAGAATACCAATATAGAATTTCTGTTTGAACATATGAGACCATGCTGCCTTTCCCTCACTTCCTGACTCCCACCTTCTAACATGTTCACATTTTGAGTTGAAGCACTGGGTTTGAATGTATTTGGCACTTTCAGCATCCAATTCTTGGGAACTATGTAGATCTTTCTTAATAAATTCAGAGCACAAAACAAAGGGGGAAAGCCACTTACATCATACTTTTCCCCACCCTGTATAGAAAAGAAAGACCACCAGGCTCCCAAGAGAGGTGTTAGCCTTTTAACCTGTGGGTGGAAGCAGGTTAGCTAAAAATAATCATTACCAAAGCTAGGACTTTTCTATTATTTTATGCCCATGAAAGGACTTGGGCAGTTTCCAGGATTGTGATTTTGCAGCCCTGATTGGCTGCTATTGTGAAACTCCAGATTTGTCTTGCACAAGTCAATGCTCAAGGACTGAACCAGCATCAGAGAGGCTAAATTATACATCCAGCTATTAAGATCCAACACTGTGCTTATATACTCTCCATGTGCAACGACAATGCACACAATAAGGCAACAGTGGACAAAGTGGCTTGCAATGCTGTTTATGATGCTCCAATTCCATCAAATCACACTTTTTTGGCCAAAAAAAAGAAAATAAATGGGTCCAGTTGTCGTTCTTTGAAGCCTCCAGGGTTATGGATCTTCCCCTCTACTTCTTAATATTAACACACACACCGGAAGTGGACTTTTGGGTTGCTTGGGTTTTCTTATTTTTCCACCCCTTCCCCATTTTGGGCTATCTGTGTGGTCCCCAGAGGATCTCAGAGGGAGATAATTGCCAATGTCCTGTAACCAGTAATCAGACAATACCTTTATTAGGCCAACCAAAAAGTAACACAATGCTATGAAGGCTTTCAGGTTCTCCAGAAGCTTTCATGAGGCAAGATGGTAAGCAAAGTGACAAATGGAAGCAGGGGCGTTATTAAAGTTGAAGCCACAGTGTCTCCCTTTGGTTAAATTCTTAGGTTCAAAAGTGCATAGACATTCAAGTGAAACTTTGCCTGGCATTGAAGTGGTGCCCGATTACGCCTGGAATTCACCCAGTGGTTGCTGGGAAAAAGCAAAAGGCATACAGCAGTTGGTCTCCAGTTTCTGAATATATAAAATTTATCTGCCATTCAACATGCCAATACAGTGATGTATCCATTCCCACAAAAGTGAGTTCATCCCTACAACATTCTCCAATTCATAATAGGTTTTGCTTGCATCTAGATACAAAAAGGACATAAATAGCATCTGTCCAGGTAAGTAAAAAATGGACTATTTTGCAGCTTGTGAATGCTAAGGACCAAAGTATTATGTGTATGTGCCTTCAAGTCACCAGTTTACTTATGATGACCCTGTGAATTACATAGGGTTTTTGTAGGCAAGGTGGTTCTCTGACATACCTTTTTCTGACATATAGAATATGGTATTCATTGGCAATCGTCTATCCAAGTATTAATCAAGGCAGGCCCTGCTTAGCTTGCAAGATCAGAAAGGGTCTGGTGCTTTTAGAGTATTTTTCATATGTCATATTTATTTGTATCTCTCTCTTTTCCCAGACCTGGGTTCAGAGCAGCTCACAACATTCAAAGAACAGTATTTAGGTACTGACCAAAGTATACCCAGGTAAAATATTGTGCACTTCCCACTGCTATAAAGTGAGATGTTTCAGGAACAGCACTATATGGAATATTTACATTTGGCGCAGAGTCAGCTGGGGGACTTAAAGCATTTTTGTAAAGCTGTCTTTACATACAAATATAGAAACAAAGCACATAATGGAGAAAAACTGCAGGAATCTACAATAATAGAAGAGAATGTGTATTCGTGTGACTATCTTTGTCATGGCCCTAAAACTATGAAAACTACTGAAGCCTCCAGGAAAGTTAAAAGTGGTATGAAACTATGGACTTTATCACACAGGCCTTCTGCCTAGTCACAAGTGCATTCATGTTAGGGAGCAGAAACTTACCTGTTTGGGAGTGTTCATTATTGTTTCACTCACTGCCCCTCACTCCTGGAACCTTCTTCCCCTGCAAACAAGAACCATCTCTTCTTTAACCAGCTTCAAAACGGAGTTGAAGATCCTCCTGTTCAGGGCAGCGTTCCCAGGCATTGCATAACTGTCACTTGCTATTTGATGTTCTTTTGTTGCCTGTTTTATTGAATCATTTCCTATATTGCTATGTATTTTATATGTATTATCCTACTAGAGAGGCCCCTTCCCCACCACCTTTCCCTTCTCCTTTTGTGTCATGTCTTTTTAGATTGTAAGCCTGAGGGCAGGGAACCGTCCAATTAAAAAGATTGTATGTACAGCGCTGTGTAAATTTACAGCGCTTTATAAATAAAGGTTAATAATAATAATAATAGGGTACTGCTCTCTTTTTTGCATGGCTGCCTTAACCTTACCTTCCTGCCCTATGTCCTACCCAGACTGTTGGGGGCAAATTAGCTTACTTGCTAATTAGCTTACTTGCTGTTCACCGCTATGATCTTTGGAATAGCGGTATATAAATAAAACAAATTATTATTATTATTATTATTATTATTATTATTATTATTATTATGCCTTTGGGGTTTTTCATTCATTCATTCATTCATTCATTCATTCATTCATTCATTTCAAATGGATTGCTTTTCTTCCTGTATGTTTTCTTCACTGTCCAGCTTTCCCTCCCATAAATAGATATTGGAAGTATTATGGCATGGATTAGTCTGACTCCAGTATCCACTGATGTATCTTCACACTTGAGGATCTTATCTAGTGCCTTCATACTTGTGCATCCAGGTTTTAGTCTTTTCAGTCTTACTTGGAACATACCTTTGCCCAACTCAAAACTTATTAGCTCTTTCTTGCTTTTTAGAGCCAAAGCTACCATTAAGTAAAATGATGCAGCTACCTGAAGCAACAAATCTGACAGAGAGACAACAATGGCAGACTGCATGTATTCCTCCTTTGCCACCAAGCCATTCCTCTCAATTGGGGACATCATGTCCTGCATGCCTAAAACTAGCCTGCTGCCTGAAGTGTTTTAGAGGACACTTTTCCATTGCCAATAAGAGTTAACCTCTGGGCCATTGGATTTTTGTATGTGAAATGGAGGTGGGGCCAGTATCTTGTTTTTTTCTCCAACAGAAAAATGTCTTGTGCTGATCTTGTCTCTCCTAAACCATAAGCAATTGTTCTTTCCCTTCTTTACCTTTTTTTATTCAGAGGAATAGCTGCTTTATTCAGGAAGAAACTTTCCTGAATCTTGCCTAGTTTCATGGAGTCATGGAATCATTAGTTTCCATCAGCTGATAAATTTGGAGCATTAAGCCAGCAATTTGTTGAGCATAAAGGTTGCTCAGCATGTGGGCTGGGAATAATGGAAGTTGCAATCCACATAGCTGCAAGCACTGGTTTGAGGAAAGCTGTGCTAGAGTATTCTAAGCACAAACCCAAATGAATTTGTGCCTTATTGGAAAAATAAACATGAAGGTTAGGAGGTCTACTGACCATTTATGCCAGTGCTTGTCTTTTGACAAAAAAAGGAGATTACAGATTTTTAAGTTTTGCTGCCCAATGGCAAGATGAATGTTAATTCCTTTTCCAGAGTTTGGAGGGTAAAATACATTGGACTACAGCTACCAGAATACCCCAGCCAGCATGGCCAGTGAGAGTTGTGAGCCAAAAACTTTACTTTCCCCAGATCTACTTTCTCTACCATTAGGACAGAAAAGAACAACTCACTGTGTTCAGTGGTTGTGGTCATGATAAATGTATCCTGATTTCTTTGGGACCTCAGCCCCAATCTTTCTTGGGGACCCAGCCCCAATCTTTGCTCAGCTTCTGTACCAATCACCTGAGTTCTTTGATACCTTTGTGCTTTCATCCTGGTTCTTTGCTACTTCAGTAATAGTCAAGGTGAGATGATAACAGTAGAAGTAAAATGCTTTCCTACCTAGCATCAGTGCTGAAAACTGGCTCAAAAGTGTCACCAAGTGTCTGAAAAACAACATTTCTGAATGGCACTGTTGCCTGTCTTGGCTGGTCCTGTTCTTGGTCATTGCAGTATTGGCAAAGGCCTGCCCTGCCTTTGCCTTGCCATTGTTGTGTTTCTGGAATGTTGGCTTAACCCTTCCTCTTTGATAACAGGATATCCCTGTGAAGGAGTCTGTTGCATCTCAGCAGGGCCTTATCCTGCCTAAATATTAATTGAGTAAATCAAAAGAAAGCTAAACATGGGCTTGGAAATGGCACAGTCTTAAGAGGCTTCCTGAGAAAGAGCAGGATGGAATACCACAAACATCTTCATGATGGCCACAAGCTACAAAGTAGAAAGGTGAGGCATTCTGCCACCAGTATCCAGCACAGCAAACTTTGCTGCACAACTAAGATAAGTTAATGTGAATTAGTCGTAAGTATTATTATTTTGCATTTCCCTTGCTATATTTATGTCTATTTAGAGATGGAATTACCTGGGGGTCAACAGGATCACAAATTGTTTGAAAGAATTCTTATCAATGTGAGTAATTAATTTTTTCCCAACAATCCCAGCTGTAAGAGTTGTTTTATGGTAGCAATTGTGGGTAGTTCAAAATGTATCAAGATGTGCTTTTTAAAAGCTGCCATCCAAGTGTTTTTAAAGTGTCCCTAATATCTATTTTATAAATTTATGAATGAGATTTGTATTCTTTCTGCCAAAAATGGTTCTGAAGGTGAATCGCTTGGTAGTTTAAATAACACCAAAATAAGATTAATTATTAAAACAATAAAATCTGAATCACAAATTTAGAACAATTAACAACACAACCTAAAAAAAACCCCACCTTTGGGTTTGGTACAGATGAGGGATGGGGGCTGTTATCAATAGCATACCTTGGTATTTGTTTATTGATTTACAATGTTGTTTTTGAACTGTTTTATCAGTACATACATACGTACTTCAACCTGGAACCTTAAGGATAAGAATCAGTTATAAAAGTAAACCAATCATAAACAAACAGGTTCATGGTATTGTAATGTGTGAAAGGATCTCTTTGGTAGTGACTCCTAGAACTGTATCGCATGGGCCCTAGAACGGGCTCATCACGTTCCAAAAAGGGGACATGACAAGAACGAGATGGGGCTAAGAATGGATCTTATCACACAGAGGAATGCCGCCGCTGCCACCGGACATTCCCATCGCGTTTTACATCCGTCCCATAGGGGGTGGTTTTTGAGAACACTGATCTGTTTTTCTGATTGATTTTATCGCCCAGTGTTCGAGAACTGCTTTTAATGTTAATTTTAGGGATGGGAGGGAGTGGGAATTGAAAGGAGGAGTGATTTGCATGTATATTGTTTTGTTGCTAATGGCAGGGTGAAGACTCAACAAATGCAAATGAGAAATCTCCCAGGGTCAGGAGCTTCCCAGCAGACAATGAGCACTAATCAAGCAGACATTAATCCTCCCTTGCATATCCTCCCACCCTGAGGCCTGCCATTAGCAACAAAATCTTTGTAAAATGAAGCAGACTGTGCAATGACTAGAGTGTCGCTGGCAGAAACATTGACTTTTGCCCAACAAGACACTCCATAGAAACTTTTTGGATTCCTATGGAGTGGCAATAGATGCAGCAAAGAATTCTTTTTATGCTACATGTATTGCAACTGCAAAGTCTTGTCCAGCAGAGCTGTTCAGGGTGGTTAAAGAGCTAACTCAATTGCCTCCCACCCTGAACCCGTTAGTGGGATCAACTATGGCCTGCTGTGATGCATTTCATGATTTTTTTGTAGATAAAATCTCTCGGATAAGAGTTGATCTGGATGTGGGCATTATAACAGGAACTGTAAGAGAGATGTCCAGTGACTCCGTGGACTATGTTAAACTGGATCATTTGAGTTTGTAAATACCGATGAAGTGGACAAGCTTCTTGGAAGCGTAAGGAGGACAACATGCCCTCTCAATCCTTGCCCATAATGGTTGACTGCCCAGGGTGGGGATGCAATGAAAACATTACTGCAATCCATAATTAATATATCTTTCAGGGAGGGAAAATTTCCATCAAAATTAAAACAGGCAGTGGTTAAACTGGTCTTAAAGAAACCCTCCCTGGACCCCCTGGTGAGAAATAATTATAGACCGGTCTCCTTCTTACCATTCTTGGGCAAAGTGATTGAGAGGGCAGTTGCCTTCCAGCTCCAGGCTGTCTTGGATGAAGCTGATTATCTGGACCCATTTCAAACTGGCTTCAGGACAGGATACGGAGTTGAGATCACCATGGTCGCCTTAGTCGATGATCTCCGTCCAGGCATCGACAGGGGAAGTGTGACCCTGTTGGTGCTCTTGGACATCTCAGCAGCCTTCAATACCATTGACCATGGTCTCCTTCTGGAACACCTGAGGGAATTGGGAATTGGAAGGTCCCCTCCTAACTCTCAGGTAGATTCCAGATGTTGATGCTAAGGGACAGCTGCTCTTCTAAAAGAGAGCTGACGTCTGGCATCCCTCAGGGCACCATTCTGTCCCCCATGCTATTTAACATTTACATGAAGCTGCTGGGTGAGATCATCTGGAGACATGGGGCGTGGTGTTATCAGTATGCTGATGACACCCAAATTTATTTCTCTATGTCCCCAACTGCTACAGTGAATAAGGATGGCATCTCTCCTCTGGATGCCTGCTTTGGGTCGGTAATGGGCTGGATGAGGGAAAACAAACTCAAGCTGAATCCAGAGAAAATGGAGGTACTTGCAATAGGTACCCCAAATCCGAGGATGGAGATTTGCCAACCAGTCCTCAATGGGGTAACACGTCCCCTAAAGGAGAAGTTTGCAGTTTGGGAGTACTCCTGGACTCATCGCTGCAGTTGTCATCTCAAGTGGATGCATTGGCCAGCAGTGCTTGGCATCAACTCCGGTTGATACACCAACTGCGCCCCTACCTGGACCAAAAGGACCTTGAAACAGTGGTACATGCACTGGTAATCTCTCAATTAGATTCCTGTAATGCACTCTACATGGGGCTACCCTTGTACCAAGTTCGGAAGTTTCAAATGGTTCAAAATGCGGCAGCCAGATTGGTCACCAGTAAATCTAGGTTTGACCATATAACACCTGTACTAAAATCTCTTCACTGGCTGCCAATCAGCTTCCGGGCACAATACAAGGTATTGGTTATTATCTTTACAGCCCTACATGGCTCGGGCCCCAGTTACCTGCAGGAACACCTCTCCCTACATAATCTGCCCCACACTCTCATAACATCAGGGAAGAATGTACTAGTATATTATAGGACTAGATTAAAAACCACTTCCCATAGAGCGTACACTGCTGTGGCTCCTCAGCTGTGGAATAGCCTACAAGAAGAGATTCGGCGAGCCTACCCACTCAATCCTACATAGGGTCTGTCGGACTGAAAAATCTATGTTTTCACTTCTGGCTATGATTGTCTGATTATTGCATGATTAGAACCGAATGATGAGATGATAATTTAGTTTTTATTGAATTAATAGTAATTTTAATATTTCATTGAGTGTACAGTATTTATGTATTACATAGTATTTTGTTGATCTAATTGCATGTGTATTATAGTTTTTATTGATGTAATCCTGCCTCGATTATTTATCTGTAATAAATAAAAATTATTATTATTATTATTATTATTATTATTATTACCTCACTGACTCTCATGAAATGTTGAAAGGTATAAAAAAATGTGAACCTTCAAGGTTGTTGAAATTATTTATCTGCAATACAACTCCCAGAATACCCTAGTGAGTATCACCAATTGCCATGCTGGCTGGGGAAATTCTAGCCATTTTGGTCCCCAAAAGTAACTTGTCCAACCTCGGGTTGAGCACCCTGTGCTGTTGCACTTCATGCAAGAAGATATCTTGGGCTGGGCTCAAAGTAAACATTCAACAAGGCTGGTTTGCTCTTTTCTGAATGGAGTGGAAAGGTGCCCCTGGAAAGCCAAGAAAGACTCGTGTCTGGCACTGAATATCTGGTCAGATCTCATCCAATTATTATTAGCTCTTTTAAAAATAAAATTCAGGAAAAAAACAAAATCTTTCAAAAATTCCCTGTGCAGTAGCAAGTTGGCTCACAGATGCTAAGAGGGGCCCTCCCATCCAATGAGCGTCTCTGCAAGGAGTGTGTATTTTTCTCTTTCCTTCTTAATAGGTCTCTAGAGGAGCAGGGAGGAGGCAGAGAGACTACAGGAAGATGATGACTGCATCTATTTCCATCAAGCCATGGTGGACATGCCACTTAATGTTTCCAGTCAAGAGAACAATATTAAAGGAAAAGACAGGAGAGACACAGGCAGAAGATTTAAGGGAAGGTATTTCCATAGACGCCTGTCCTTGGAAAAGAAAAAAAAGAAGGGGATCAAGGGGTCAAATGACAGGAAAAGTCAATGTAGAAATGGCATCTCATATCACTTGAAGCATTTCTCAAAAGTTAACTTACTTGCTTGGATTTGAGTCATAGTTTTTCCCAGGTCAGGTGACAGGGAAGCACAAAGATAGGTGGTTTTATTGTCTCTTTGGCGCCAGTTAGAGGTGGGTGGGGTCTGTCTGGTGTTAATTAAGGGAAGAATCTGATCCAAAGAAATTCAGTGGAGGACTGTTATCTCCCTCTCCCAAGATGACAAGTCTGCAAATCCAGAAACAAATATTGTGCCTTTGCAGGATAGATAAACTGATTTTTTGAAACATGACCATATATCAGACTAAGGATATACATATGTGAGAGTGTAATCAATGGTGTGTGTGTATCTTCATGGTCTCTGCGAATCATACAAATGAGTGCACCTGCGCAGTGCTGCTCGGAAACTTCTGGAATCCCTTATAAATCCCCTGTCTTTCTGCTCTTTCCCCAGTTCCTTCTTTCTGCCACGTTGACTGCTTTAGGAACTTTGCTACTGGAATACACTTTTATTCTCTGGAAATCTTGACCTCGGCTTGCTTGACCATTCTTAATTCTGACCCCCCCATGTGTTGTTGACCAATCTGTACATTCTTCGACTTCGATTTGGATTCTGATTCAGCTTATGATGTCTCCAGCTCCGTTCAAAAAGTGTGACGTGTGTGGTGGTAAGATCCCCAGACAGGATCCCCACTCTTCATGCCTTCTCTTCCTGGGTGAGGGTCACAACACTAAGACTTGTTCCCTCTACAAATCTTTGACTCCCCAGGCCAGAAAAAAATCGAGACTCTTACCTCAAGGCTGCCTTGTACCAGCAGGCTCTCCTCCCTCCGTCAGCCTCCCACTCCGCTTCTGCACCCGCGGCATTGGAGTCGGTGCCTATGGCTTCTGTTTCTGTGGCCCAGAGCCATCTTGGTCCCTGAAAGGGATGTTGGGTCTGAATGAGCCCACCTGAAGTCCAAGTCTAAGTCCTCCAAAAAGGACAAGACTAAGCACAAGGACTCGAGCTTCAAGAAGGATTTGGCCCATGACAAGGATTTGAGCTCCCTAAAGGAATCGAGCTCTAAATCCTCCTCTAAAAAGAGGCCTTTGGATTCAGGAGAGGGTTCTCCTCACAGCTCTTCCCACTCCAAGAAAGCCCAAACCAAGACTCCTGAGGGCACTCGGTTGTCTTCCAAGGACCATGCCACCTCTTCAGTACCTAGACGAGGCTCGTCAGTACCAGCTGAACCCGAATCTTGATGAACGCCGGTTTCAGCTTCGGTCTCTTCTCCTCCTGCTACTCTGACCTTTCACCAGATCTCTAATGACAAAGACGACACTGTTATCCCATACAAGGCTCTTCTCAGGGTCGACAGTCTCCCACATCTGTTCCTCAGGTTCAAATCCACTAAGCACAAGTTCACCAGGCTCCTCGGGTTCTTCAACAGGAAGGATCCAACTATGACAGTGAGACGGACAGGTATTATGTGTCTGTCAGTCACAACACCATCCGTCGTCATTTTTGCCAAAAACCCACTGTAACACCAACAGCTTCGGTACCCTCTGCATCTTCGATACTGAGGTCTCATCCCATTGTGGTTGTCTCTACCCAGACATTACCCTCGTATTCTCAGGCAGTGATTGCTGATGACGTCTTGGAGTCAGACCATGATGTGTCCCAATATGGCGAGTCTCATGCTTCACGCACTGAGTCGGGCTCCTGGATGAGGGCGCCCAACACTCCTCCCAGGAGCTTTTTCAACCAGGTGCTTCGTCTCCCACTGATGACGTCCATTCCTTAGCGGAGCATATCATCAAGATGGGTAACACGCTGGACCTTCAGATCACTTATATGGAGGATGATGCCGCCGACCCTATCAAGAGGTGGGTCCATGGCAAGGTTCCGACCCCAGCTTCCATTCCTTTGCTGCCTTCGTTGGAAAAGATAGCCAAACACTCCTAGGACGCACTGGCTTCTGTGGCGCCCACGACCAGGAAGATTGAATTCTTATATAGGATTTCTCCATGCTAATCTTCTTGGCTGTTTGCCCATCCCAAACACAACTCTACGATTGTTGAAGGGTCTCAGCAATCCTTCACACTGAAGACTTCCATGTCGCCTGCTGACCGGGAGGCTAAAAAGGTTGATGGCCTGGCAAAGAAAGCCTATGCCTCTTCTGTTCTTGGACTCAAAGTGGCCAATTATAATGCCTATATGGGGGCCTACATACAGTTTTTGATGTTAAGGATCTCCCCTATTATTCCTGACTTCCGGATGACAGTTAGGCCGTCCTAGTGGAGATCAGAGACGAGGCACACTCTATTGGGGGCTGGCTAGTAACCTCAGCCCGACTCTCCACTGACTGTTCTGCTAAATCCGTGGCGGTTGCCATCGCCTTGAAGAGACACACGTGGCTTCCTTCTTCGGACCTGAACCTGAATGTGAAGGCCACCATTGAGGACATGCCATTCAATGATGCCGGCTTGTTCAATCATGAGACGGATGAGCGCCTCAACTTCAAATACCGCATGAAGGCAGTTGAGGAAAAACATGGTATATCCATGCCTTCTCAGACCATCTTTTGGAAGCATTATGGAGATCAGCGACAGTGGTATGGCCAGGGCCAACGGCCCTTTCAACAAGACCAGCAATACCAGCAACAGGAGCACCAGAGATAGAGCTACCGGTTCCAATCCTCTTCTTCTTCTGGCCGCCACCAGCCCCTTGCTCAGTACCGTAAGAACTACCGTAAACAGGATACCGACCAGGGCAAGAAGAGATCCTGAAGGGTCACTGCGTGCTCCGTTGTCTCTACCAGGTCCTCTTTTCTCGACATTTTGAGGCCCTTTTCCTGGGCCACTGTGACTTCCGACTCTTGGGTCCTTGACATCATCTGTAAGGGTTATGCCCTTGAGTTCGAAGAGCTCCCTCCAACGGGAGCTGTTCTTTCCAACCTCCCCGCCCTTCAGACACCCTTCTCAACAAAGTGTACACTCTTTTAGCAAAGGGCGCAATTTCACCCATGGATCCTTCACAAGCCCCTAGATGTTTTTTCTCCAGATACTTTACAGTCCTCAAAACCGATGGTGGCCTTAGACCCATTTTAGACCTGCGACTCTTGAACTCCTATTTGGTCTACCGTCGATTCCGCATGGTAACTCTCGCCTCTATTCTGCCCTTTTTACACCAGGGCCTGTGGTTCACGATGATCAACTTGAAGGATGCGTACTTCCACATGGGGATTTGAGAGTCATTGGAGGTTCCTGTCCTTTGCCGTCGGTTCCGACATGTACCAATACAATGTCCTTCCCTTCAGCCTCTCCACAGCTCCAAGGGTCTTCACCAAGTGCATGGGTCCAGTGGTGGCTTATCTTCACCAATGAGGGTCCAGAGTCTTCCGATACCTGGATGACGACTGGCTCCTCGCGGCCTCCTCCAAGGATGAATTACAGAGAGAGGTCGACTTCGCCTTGTCGCTCCTCTCGTCACTCGGGCTCGTGGTGAACTTGGAGAAAACACATCTCATCTCAATCAAGCAGATCAGGTTCATCGACACCATCCTCGACTATGAAGACTGCGTCGCCTATCTGCCTCCGGACCTTTTCCAAGCTCTTTGCACTGCGGTCAGGAGTTGTCTCGCTCACAGACAAGTGAGGGCCAGTGATGTTCAAATAGCCTCCACGACAATCTTGACTCCGTGGGCAAGGCTACGGTTTCGGCCCCTCCAGTCATGGCTCCTGTCGGACTTTGATGCTATGATGGACCCTCCATCCAAGTAGATCACAGTTCCGAGGCCAGTTTCTCGCTCGCTCCGCTGGTGGCTCGACTCTCAGAACGTTTTTGTTGGCATGTCTTTTTCGCCGTCTCAGCCTCAAGTCACCCTAACCACGGATGCATTCATGGAGGGTTGGGGAGCCCACTCCTCAGTCCTCTTCATCAAAGACAAGTAGTCCCTGGACGAACAAACTCTTCACATCAATGCCCTAGAGATGCTTGCCATGGAAAAGGCCCTGAGAGCTCAACATCATGCTCTGCATCTGGGAATGGTGTATTCCGAGAAGGATTCTGCTCCAAGCAATCCACTTGCCAGGAAAAGAGAACAACTTGGTCGACCAGTTCAGCAGGTCTTCCACTGCTTGCCACAAGTGGATGCTCCATCTTGAGGTGGTCAATGACCTCTTCAGTCGGTGGGGAACCCCACAGATCGACCTCTTCGTGACCGCTCTCAACAGCCACTGTCCCCAGTTCTGTTTCCGATCATGCAATGACAACTCCCTCAGAGACACGTTCATCTTCACTTGGTCAGGAGAGATGCTTTACACCTTCCCTCCATTCCCACTGATTACCATGGTGGTGTCCAAGATGACAACAGACCACTCGGATGCCATCCTGATCACCCCTTAGTAGCCAAGACAACCGTGGTTCCCTTCCCTGCTCCACCTCTCCCGGGTGGACTTTCTCCAACTCGAATTCCATCCAGATCTCCTCACTCTCCAGGATGGCCGGTTCGACATCCGGACATTGAAAATCTACCGATGGTGGCATGGAGGCTCCGTCCCTAGACTCTCTCTCTCCCTCGGTACGTATGGTGATCCTGGCGGCCCAGAAGTCAGCCACCAAGAAATCCTACGCTTCCAAATGGAAGAAATTTGCTGATTTTCCCTCTGCGAGAGACCTCTCTCCATCCTGGGTGTCGACATCGGTGGTGCTGGAGTTCCTGATGACATCTCTGGATTCGGGGCTGTGCCTCCATCAAGTGTTATCTTTCTGCCATCTGCTCCCATTATCAGTTTGATGGCAAGCCTTCTTTTTTCAGGACCCTCTGGTGAAAAGTTTCCTGAAAAGTTGCAACAACTTCCATCCTCCAGTCTCGGTAGCAACACCTGCTTGGAGTCTGGATGCTGTGCTGTCTTGTTTGCAATCCAAGCCTTTCGAGCCCATGGCCACAGCTGATTTGAGGCTGCTGACAGCCTTCCTTGTGGCCATCACTTCTGCTCGCCATGCCGGCAAACTCTGTGCCTTGCGGAGGGATCAACCTTTCCTTAAGGATAAGGTTGTCCTCTGTACCAACATTACCTTTTTGCCTAAGGCGGTGTCACCTTCATATGTGTCAGGTTTTACCAACCTTGGCCTCGAACCCGACCACTGATACCGAACATCGTTTGCACACCTTGGCTGTTAGGAGGGCTTTGGCCTTCTATTTGGACAGAACTGCAGGTTCGAGCCATTCCGAGAGACTGTTCCAGTGCTATTCGGAACCAAAAAAGGGACTGCCTGTTACCGTGCAGAGGCTTTCCAAATGGGTGGCTGGTACCATCCACCTCTGCTGTGAACTGTCGGGTAGACCTCTCCCTGATAGGGTTCGGTCCCACACAACTAGGGCAGTAGTGACATCCTCCGCCTTTTTTTTTTTAAATAATTTTTATTGAAATTTAAAATTATACATTATACATTATACATTTGACTGGGGTCCCCTTGGATGATGTCTGTAAAGCTGCTGTTTGGTCCCAGCCCTTGACTTTCATCAAACATTATAGGCTGGACACCAGGGCCAAACAGGATGCAGTCTTTGAGAGGGCAGTGTTAGTTTCAGTACATTGATTTTGCATTGCATTCTCTTGTTGACTTTATTGTGTTCCAAGTTATTTCTGCCTTGAAACTGCTTCTTACATGCTTGACAATGTCACCTTGGTCAATGCCTTTGTGTTGTTTATAAACTGTTATCAACGAGTGTCTCAGTTGCCAGAACTGGCATGATTTACAAGATTGACATGGTTTACACATGTGCCTTATGACTTGAACATGTTTGAAAATGTGACCCTATTATTGTTGATGCTTTAAAGTACTATTTACTTAATAACAGCAAACACAGCTTTAGTTCAAAGATCTTTATTGTGTTATTTAATAAACACAGCTCCATTTGAACCTAACTTTAGTGTCATGACACTCCCTCCGCCACTGACCTAAGCTTGTCAGTCTAACCCATTTCATAGAATCATAGAGTTGGAAGAGACCGCATAGGCCATCCAGTCCTTTTGTATGATTCACTGAGACCACGAAGAAGGACAGGTTACTCACCTGTAATGGTATTTCTGCAAATGGTCATCTGTGAATACATACAAATCCCACCATCCTCCCCTCAGTGTCTTGCTCAACATTGGCTCACTCCTATTTCGCTTATGTGGCATAAAATTCGGAACTGGGGAAAGAGCGGGAAGGCAGGGAACTTATAAGGGATGGGCGGAGCTACTGCCAAAAAGTTGCAAAGTTAACTTTGCCCAGTGATTCCAGAAGTTTCCGAGCAGCACTGCGCAGGCGCAGTACAACCCATTTGTATGTATTTGCAGATGACCACTCGAAGAAATACCATTACAGGGGAGTAACCTGTCTATATATGCCACTGATTACATTCTCACATAGCTGTATTAAGTCCTTGCATAGAAATTAAATGTGAATCCTATTAGAGATAAGACTACAAGTGAAAGTAAAAAATATTTTCGCTTTTTATGCTTCCAGTTGTGGGAAGGCTGTCATCCCCATGTTTATACATAAGTTGAGCTGAACAACAGCTTTTGAGTCTTCCTTAAGTATACCATTCCCCTGCTTGAAATGAACTATGGCTTTTATCCTTGGTCTGAAGAAATGGTTCTCAGCCACTTGTCTTCTAGAGGTTCTTGAATTCAACTCCAGGAATCCCTGTCCACTGGCCAAACTGGTTGAGGCACCTGGGAGCTGAAGTCCAAAACACCAGAAGGACCAAAGGACTAGTCTAAAGGACTAGTCTGAAAGGAATTTGAATGCCTTTTTGACTCCATCATGGCAGCAGAGGTGGTATGAACAAGATTCACAGAATGATGCTCTTCTCTTGAGTTGCCTAAAATGTAAAATATTCACAGATTCTAACAATCATGGGGGCTATATATATATATGGGCTGCCCCTTTTTGCCCCAAATGGAGGTAGTGGCAACCGCACGCCACGGCTTCCAAACAGCTTCATTTATATACTGCTTTATACTGAACTAACAGTGTCTAAGCAGTTTACAACGGTAAGGGAGGGAACAAAAAGAAGCAGCTTCTTCTTGCTCCCTGAAAGGGATGTCATAGGTGCAGCAGCGCCCCAATGATGCACTGGTACGTGCCACAATGATGCCCTGCCGGTGGCAATAGGGCTTTGAGCTTGCGGACACTCAGCCTTCACCCCGCCCACAGGCTGGTGCTTTCCCAGAAATCTTGTGTGTGGCACCTTCAGCAGTGGACTTCTAGATAAACAAATCTTCCTTTTTTTTTTGTCTTCTGCTGCTTTCCTGTGTCAGTGCTTAATTCTGAGTCACTTTCAGACTCCTGGTTTGCATGAAACAGGCAGGAAACAATATTAGCAGGAAGATACACTGATAACCTGTTGATTCAATACAAGAAAGCCCTTTCAAGAAGCAAGAGAAACCTTGCTCAGTCTGATGCCCTTCAAGTTCTTTGGATTGTAACTGTCATTATTCCCAGCCACCATTGCCAATCAACAGTCCCAAACATCTGGAAGATAGTAGGTTTGACTGGGTACCACACCTGAACTGTGTGTGAGAAAGAGAAGAAAGGGCAGAAGAGAAAGAAATGTTTGGGGATGATGGGAGGAAATTTAGGAAGCTGCAGTCCAGAGATCAGGATTGGTGAAAATGCAGCTCTTCAGAACTAGTTAGACTGCATTTTCTATGAGCTTTAGCCAGCAAATGGTGTAGAAAGATGGGAGTTACAGTCCAACAACATTTGAAGAATCATTGAGTATTCTCCACAGAAATTTAGGTCTGTAAATCATTATTAGACAAGCAGCATATGAAACATCCCATGTTCCATTTAGAGAGAAATGCCAAATATCTTGGATTGAAATATACAGAAACAGCAAAAATACCCACACAGATAATAAGTACAGTCATACCTCCAGTTGACCCTTCTTCATAGAAATGTTGAGTCAGTATCTTCTACAAACTTTCATCTTTTGCAATAATTTTATCATAGCAGTGCTTATTAATCAACCTGAACCAAGACAGGCCCTTTTTTTTTGCAGAGGTTTCTCATTTCTTAAAGACTGTATCAAAAATATACATAACATTCTTCCAAAAGATTAAAAACAGAAGATAACTCTTTGCCCACCAAGCTAAAAGAATTTGCTTGCAATGGTAAATAAATTTTTTTCCCTTGATCCCCTCCTACATTTTCTAATTAATATTTATTAAAAGCCTAGTTAGGTAGTGCTGAAAAGCAGAAACACACAAACTTCATGCCACAATGCTTTATATAACTATATGGTGCAGCCACACTGTGTGTGCCTTCAGTTGCTTGTCAACTTATGGTGACCTCATGCATTTCATAGGGTTTTCTTAGACAAGGAATACTCAGAGATTAATCCAGTGTAGTTGTCTATCACATTTATAAAACCTATAAACATCCCTAAGTAACAGTAAGGCTCTTCTCAGCTGGTGCAGACCTGTTAAATAAGTGAGAAAGTAGTAGGTCAACACTTACATTTATTTTCTGAGTGATGTATTGTTTTGTTGCATGTACTGTAATCTAGATGTAACTGCTGTTTTATGGTTGTAATCCTGCCTCGATCCATCGGGAGAGGCGGAAAATATAAATAAAATTTATTATTATTATTATTATTATTATTATTATTATCATCATCATTACATGAGTCCCATTTATTCAGTAGATTAACTGTAAATAACAATTGGATTTAACTTGTAACTTGAACTTATATGAAGTACTGTATATGCAAGCCTTTCAACTCACTGTCTTCAGGAATATCATATCGACATGGTATCTCCCATTGCAGGATCTTGGCCATAATATCAACAGGATGTGCAACATTCATACACTGCACATTTATCTATAGTACACAATGTGGTTATACATTTGATATTTTAACTATCATGGTTCCACCCAGGGATTTGTACTTTAGGGACTTCTAGTGTGATCACCTGAACTACAGTTCTAAGAATTACAGCTCTAAGCAGTTTAGCACAGTACAAATTCAAGGTTTACATAGTGTTATGTATGGTATTGAATAAAGTATAATTTTTGAACACGTTGGATTCTGAACTTATTATGATTAAATATAATTTATCATGATGGTAATGGGCCTAAGATCTCCCTCTCCCCAAGTATATTATTATTATTATTATTATTATTATTATTATTATTATTAAATTTTATTTATAGAGTGCTGTAAATTTACACAGTGCTGTACATAAAATAGAATAAAATAAAATAAAAGTGGATCTGCCGATGGCGTGCATTCTAGTAAATAAAATATAATACAAAATTGATATGACAAAAATAGACAAACAATAGATTAAAATAAAACATCAAATAACAATCAAATAATGTCTGGGAATGCTTCCCTGAACAAAATTGTCTTTATCTCAGTCTTAAAGCTGGATAAAGAGGAGATGAACCATGAGAAGGAGGTTCCAGGAGTGAAAAGCGACCAAATAAAAGGAGTGGATCTGAGCTGGAGAAGTAGAAAACCTCAGTTGGGACAACAGTCCTTGGTTACCAGAATGGAAGGCACAAATGGGAAGGTACGGGGAAAGAAGATGCGATAAGTAAGGAGGAGCCAGCCCATGCAGGGCTTTGAAAGTCATCCACAGGAGTTTATAATGAATACAGAGGGAGAGGGGAGGGATGACAACAAAGAGAAATATGATCATAATGGTGAGCCAACATAATGATATGTGCAGTTGAATGCTGGACAAAAATCAAAGGACGGAGATGAGAAAGAGGAAGCACCACCAGAAATCCAGTCGCGAGACTGCTAAGGGATGGCCTAGAATCTTGGTGGTGGAGGCCGAAAAGAAACGGTCAAATTTTAGTGATGTTATAAAGAAAAAAATCTACTTGTCTTAGCTATAGCTTGAATCTGGGGGAAGCATGACAGGGAGGAATCAAAAATGAAACCAAGACTATGGGCTTCCTGCACAGGGTGCATACAGATGTTGTCAACAAGAATTGAAAAAGAGTATTGAACAGTAAGCTTGGGAGGAAAAACAAAAAGCTCAGTCTTGGACATATTGAGCTTTAAGTGCTGGTGCCACATCCACTGAGAAACAGCACTGAGACAAGAAAATACTGTTCAAGACCCTATTCTACAATTTCCTTTCTCTTTTTGTCTTGTGTAGCTGCAAGGTAGAAACCAGAAGTTCTACTTCTAACTTCACTTAATGCTTTTTGAATGTATTAATATTTTTGTTTTTTAGTTGTTCGTGTCCTCCATTTATAAAATATGTCCTACATTTGTCCTACATTTTTACATTTGTCCCAGTTTGGAGGTAAACAGTTATGGCAACCCTATATTAATTTCAACAGGCCATCTGTATTCAGCAAGTCATCTACCTGTTGTACTGTGGTTCATAGATTCCTAATGCATGGGAAGGGGGTATTTTTGCTAAGATTTGATTGTGAAAGTTCAGCAAGGCTCAAACCTTTCCTCCTTTCATATTGCAGTGCTGGAAACTATTCCACCCCTGGGAATGACTGTATTAGTGGCAGGTACACTTAGGAATTGGAGATACTGGGAACTAAGCCTAGAACTTCACACATGCAGAGCATGTGCTTAAACTCTACATTATGGTCTTTTGCTGAAGCCATTTTGCCTAGATAACTACAATTAAAATTGGCTTGTCAAAACAAATGACCATAACAGGAGCCTTCATCTTCATATAAAGATCACCAAATTTAAAGATGATAGTGGGTAAAAATGCCTCTCAAATTACATCTGTTTTAATGCTGTGTGCCTTCAAGCCATTTCTGACTTATTGTGACCTTAAAGTAAATCTTTCACAGAGTTTTCTTGATAAGAGAGGGTTTGCCATTGCCTTTCTCCAAGGCTGAGAGTGTGTGACTTGCTGAAGGTCGCAAGTGAATTTCCATGGCTGAGTGTGGATTTGAACCTGGGTCTCCAGAGTCTTATTTCAACACTCAAACCTGTGCACCACATTGGCTCTCTTTTGAAATTAACTAGAAATTTCTTCTTGTTGAACCGGTAAAATAACTTGCTCTTACTCATTACATTAATTTTAGAGTGTTCCTTTGTTATACCTTCACTCCTCAGTCAAGTAACTAGTTATAGATAGCTACATGACTTGTAACTTTATCTTTCCATGTTCTCAGGGAGTGAAGGCAGTCTGCTTCTGTTAAACTCTTATCACCTAAATCAGGATGAAACCAAATTTGCATTTTGTGAAGACACACCCAACTAAAGATGGTGGCAGATTTGGGTGTGCAATGCCGGTACCCTGGTGAAATCAAACTCTTTTACCCAAAAAGGCTCTGATGCTAAATGTAAAGTTCAAAAAAGGGGGAAGTTTAATTTAAAGAACAAAAGTAAAGAATTTTATCCTCCCCAGCTCTAGATAACTTGAAATAAAAGATAGTTTACAGTTTGATTTTTAGTAATCTTCAGGATGTCATCTCTCTGGGTTTGATCTTGGTTTGATCTCCTCACTCAATGGAGCTGGTGCAGGGTCTTTCAGCTCCTGATTTCTTTTACTTGTTTGATGTAGGTAACTAATTTGGCTAACTTGTTCCTGGTAACTAAATCGGCTAATGTGTAAGAAATGCCCTTTCCGGCTGTCTGGGCCTGTTTGCCACCAAAAGACAGCTCTCTGCAAGCTCACAGCAAAGACTGCCTCAAACTAAAAGCCTCTAGCTAACACAGAACATGCTGGGAAGGGGCAAACCAAACCTGGAAAAATGCAGGGGATCCTACAGCTCCTCCCACAACTAATACAATGAACATTTCCTATACTAAAACATACTATGGCCTGAACTAATATGAAAGAAAATGTAGGGGAAGATTCAAACAGTCCTGGCTGCACAGCACACATGTATATATTATAATGTTCTTTTCTCAGGATGAAAACAAGTGAATAAAAACTCTTCTTTTTGAATAAACAAACAAGTACTGGAAGGCTATCCACTCCTGCAATATTATTCCACGATTTAATAGTAATTTTCTTTCTTTCTTTTTAAAAACAGCTTGTTGGGTGACAGAGTACATTTCCTCTTCCTCCATTCATGGTGCTTAAAATAGTTTCACTGTGTAAATGCATCCAAAGCGACCAGAAGCTACATTAGAAATGGAAATTATGACCTGTGTTGCAATGTTTACCAACTTCCTCTGTGGTTTTTCAGGGATCAAACCATCCCTTTGACAGTAATGTTATTCTCCAAATTCTTTGTCATGTTTTTAATATTTAGCAATAATATTTGAAGGAAGGAAATCTGAATGTAGCACATGAGTGACATGACAAGGGAGGGATTAAAAAGCATTTAAATTGTGGAAATAGTGGTTAACAGTACTATCACAAAAGACTGGGAGCCTCCAGCGAACCATACTTATAATGAGCTGCCAGTGTGATCCTGTTGTAAGAATGGCTAATGCTATGTTCTGTTGTATGAGCAGGTACAATGGCCAAGCCTGACCCATGGGGTGATAGTAGCTAAATCCAGAAATGAGTACTGTATCCTCCAGCTCTTAAATCCTTGCCTCCTTGTCTGAGGGTCCCTCAGTGTTGCAAGAGTAGGTGGGAAAGCAAATGTAACTGGCTCTGCTTCCTGTGACCTTTTGGCTCCTGCTCCACTGACTATGTCCTTTGCCCTATAAACAGTGCAAGCTGTCAAAGTCCGGTCTCAGCTTCTTGAAACTGAAATTACAGCAACCACGCTTGGCAAAGAAGAAGTCCAGGCTCCTAGTATGTATGATTCTTGGCCAGTCCAGAGGCTTCAGGGTGGAACTTTGTTACCTCCAGACTTTGTATGGACCATACAAACCACCTGTACTGATTGAGCTCTCAGTTGAGACCTTAGTAGTCAGATGTTCTTCTTTACCCAGAACAGGCCTCTGTTTGGAAGGCTGACAGCAGTCCCCTCCGTTAGAAGATATCCTTTCTGTCAAGGGATACCCTGTCCAAGTTCAGCTTAAAAAACAAAACAAACAAAAAAAAACCACCCCTCCTTCCCAAGAAATGAGAACCCTAAGAAAAATGTTCATCAATAACAGGTAGCCACCCAGAAAGCTGATTTGACCTGAAACACATCTCAGCTGGTCACAGTCATCCATACTATTGTTAGATGCTATCACTGTTGCTGTTATCTACTTTGAAGTCGACTGACTTATAGTGACTCTATTATAGGGTCTTCTTGGCAAGATTTCTTCAAAGGAGAGTTAGCATTTATTTCCTCATAGCGTGAGACAGTCTGACTTGTCCAGTCGTTCAGTATATTTCCATGGTTAAATGGGGATTTAAACACTGGTCTAGTCTTAGTCCAAAATTCAAATCACTACATCACACTGTCCTGCAGTGTATTATACTCCTATTATATTCTTATACGTGTTTTATATTTCTATTTAAATTATAGGCATTATTTCTAAATTTGGATCTTGACATATTCAGGGTTTTTGCATTTATTCATGCTCTTTTTTGAGTTATGCTTAAGTGGTTACTCTAGTGCTGGTTTCATAATCTGAAAATGTGCAATATGTACAAGTACACAGGAAGGAACAGACAAGAATGTAAAAGCCTCTTAACCTTCATTCACCAGGACAGGACATTTTAGCCCCTCAGAGTCATGTCTTCTTAGAGAATGGAACCAGAGATGCAATATAAGATTTCTATAACATTGTCATCACTACAGTTTTAAGCAATGTCCCCAGATTTTGAGCACTTGCCACATACATTGTTCTTTTCTTTTTGGGTCATTTCTTTTTCAATATAATTAGTGATTTTTGCCAGAATGCATCCATTTGCTTCAATAAAATGTCCCCCAACTATAATAAGACATTTGTTGGCCTTATATGCCCCCCTTTTTGTTGAAGTAAAGTGGATCTGCTCTACTTATGAACATCTTGGCCCCATTTGAAGGAAATTAAAATTTCTTCCATTGGGGAAGGAAATTTCCCAAACACAAGAAATTATGCTTCATTTCACTTCATTTAATTCCCACCTTGTATTTTCTGATGCTGGATGCCTGATTCTGATTCTGTGCAGACAAACATTGCTTTGGACATGAGACATTTTTACGTTGCACAACCTATTGCAATTCTCACTGACGTCAGAAAATACCCAACAACTCTCACAATGAACTATTTTTTTAATCTTAGTACGTGGGGGTTAACGAATGATCCGTTATTGTTGTGTGCCTTCCAGTCATTTCTGACTTATGGCAACCCTAAGGTGAACCTATCATAGGGTTTTATAGACCACACCAAATTTAGCAGAAAGATTCTGCAATATTGATACAGCCAAAATTATTGATTTTTTTTTTTTTTTGCAGATGATCTCTCATTATAGATAAATTCATAGAGCGGTATCCCATCTATGTGTCTGAACACAACTGCATGTGACTGTAAATCCCCTGAATTAGTAGATTTTTATGGAGTTTTGAAAAATCTTTGCAAATGGCCATCTATGATGGGGCTAAGCAACTTCTCAAAATCTGGGGTCATGGATGCTATCTTCCCTGGACCTCTGTAGAATATGTCTCCCACACCCCACCTCCAATTAAAAAGAAAAATCTAGAAAAGTCTCCATGTACGTACACACACACACACACACACACACACACACCAGGTTTTTGGAGGACACTTTCACCTGCTACTCCAGTGTGATTATTTAGGCCAAGGGGAAGCCTGTTTTTAAAAACCAGGAGAGTCCAGAAGTCACCCCCAGTTGAAAAAAAACTGGAAAGAAATTTCCTGGGACCCAAAGCAGTTTGGGAAAGAGAGTCTTCACAGTCCCCACAAGGTTGGACATTATGTGCCTTTCCTAATATTCTTGGACTACATCTTCCAGAAGTCTTGACTATTATAGCCAAAGGTGAAGAATACTGCATGCTGGTTGTAGCATTTGGACCCTCAAATCTCAGGGCCTGTAATGCTCCTGACCTGGCAACTAAGGCCCTGTCCAGACCAGCCTAAAAGGCCGGCCTGGGGGCAGAGTCAGAGCGTAGCATCCTGATGATGCATGCCTGACTCCAATACCCCCCCCCCCAGGGTGCCTAGACAATGCAGCATCAAAGGGCCACTGCTGCTACAGCACCCTTTCAAGGATACAAAAGGAAGACACTTTTTGCAGCTCCTTTTGCACCCTCGGAAGGCTGGATTGGGGCTGCGTGTGAGGTTGCCGCGGCCCCAATCCGGCTGAAGAAGAGGAGGCTGGAGGCTGCACCTTCAGGGCTGTTTGTACAACCCCAAAGGTTGCCAAATTTCAGGGTTTGACCCTGAGTCTCACGTTCTCATGGGTCATTTCCAGGTAGGACATGAGGGTGCAAACTCTCCAGTTTTGGGTGAGCTCAGTTCCAAGAAAAGACTATATGCAAATTTCCAGTTCAGCTAGTAGAGCAGCAGCTTACTACTGCTTTCATGGCTTAATTGATTTGTTGCTGCAATTTGCAAAGACTCTTTGAGTGTTCTATGTATTTACTCAGCTTCTTTCTTTCTTCCCAGTAATTGTTGTACCATAGCTCACCCCCCCCCCCAATTCTGGTCTCCATCCACTTTCTCACTAGAAACAAGTAGGTTAGATTAAATGTTCCTTATCCCAAGTCCCTAAGTAAATGGAATAATCTTTCCTTGATCTAGAATACCTTGATCTAGGTCTAGTATCATCCCCCTTAGCTAAGATTTTTGTCTTAATATCCAATCAGGTAAGTATGTTTTTTTTTGTGTTTGACAAGCTATGAACAATTGAATGAGGAGGTGCTGAAAAGTTCTCAGCCTGACCAAGAAGGGAATTACAAACCATGGAATTTACATGCTATTCCACACATTCACCCCAAAGTTCAATGCACTTGGCACATAATTTCCAAAGTTTCTTCACCCCCCCCCCCCCCCAAAAAAAAAACAGATGTCTGGTCACTGAAATATTGCTCTATTTCTGCTATCATCTCTGAATCATTCAAAAATTTCCTTCCTTTCAAACTCTTTTTAAGGTTTGGAAACAGGAACTAGTCAGGTGGAGCATGATCTGGTGAGTAGGGTAGATGTTCTATGCACTCAAACCCCACATTCTTCAAAACATCCATTGTTTTGTCTGCTCTGTGAGCTGGTGCATCATCCTGTAAAAAGAGAACAACTTCCTGCATTTCCCCTCACCTTTTAATTTCAGTGTCTCTTTTAATTGGCACAGCAAGTTAGAGTAGTATTTTGCATTAATTGTTTAGCCCTTCTCAAGATAGTAACTCATCAAAAAACCTTCCTTATCCCCCCCCCAAACTGTGACCATTAACTTTCCTGCTGATTTTTGAATCTTGAATTTCTTTGACTGTGGCAAACCTAAGTGCTGTCACTGCAAGGACTGTTGTTTGGTCTCCAGATCATAGTGATGTAACCATATGAGTTGTTCCACGGTGTGATGAGTTGTTCCAAAACAAATATCACTAAATTGCTCAAAATACTGCAAAATCAACTTAGAGGTATCCACTCCATTTCACTTTGGGTCAGCACTCAAGAATATAGACAGTCACTTGGCTGACAACTTTGGCATAGCCAACTGGTCATAAACCCAATACATTCCCAGGATCTCTTTTCTATGTTAGCATTTATTTTAGCTGAGATCTACCATCTACCAAAACCAGTTAATGATTAGCTCAGCTATTTCAGGAGCTGACATTGTTGAAGGCTTCCCAGAACCTGCTGTGTCTTCAGATTCAAAATCTGAAAGTTGGCACACCACTTCTTCACAGATGAGTATAATGGTCCCTTGCCACTTGATGGTTGCATCATACACTGAAGGATTTCCTTTCAAGTTTTCTTCTGCAGGAAGTTCATGTTGGCCCAAAGTTCAGCATTTAAAAATTCCACACTTTTAGTTGACAAGGGTCCTGTCTGCATTGGACAGGGTACTCTGGGGCAGCCCAGAGTATCCTGGCCTTGGACCTACCCCAACCTTTGCCAGTTATGTCAGGCCCTCCATTCCGACTTTGGTGGCTCTTCACACATGCATTCTGATGTCTGGTGTGGTAACAGCAAATCATTCATGCCTGAGTTTAGAACAAGGCACCCAGTATCGGTCTCAGTGCTGTACACCTCATTCCACCCTCAGAGCAAGCAGCCCATTGCTACATGACCATAGTGGGTGGCATAGTGTGATGCATTTCAGTAGTGTGATGCATTACACCTGACAGTAGAAGCAAACAGGGATTTTTTTTAAAGGGGGTATATCCTGGGTATATCAAGAGGGGTATACCTTGGGTTTATCACATGGGGGAAATCCCATGCAAAAACAGGACGTAAAAGATAGAAAAAACTGCAAAAGCAGGTTGATTTTCAAACATGTTGTTGTTAAACTTGTATTAACCCAAACAGAAAGTAAACAAAAGCTGCTCCTTTTTATTTCAGGATTTTGTAAAAGTAAAAAGGAGTGGCTTTTGCTTACTTTCCCTCCACTTTCCCTTTGGATTAACAATAATTTAACAAAGACATTGTGTGAAAATCAATTCCAATTTAAACCCCTGTTTTTGCACAGGATTTCCCCCATGTGATAACCTTCAGAGACCAAGAATTTACTACCTCAGAGGGTGATGAACTCTCCTTCTTGGGAGGCCTTTAGACAGAGATTGAATGGCTATTTCTCTGGAGTGCAGTCCCATCAACTCTATGATTCTATGGCCTGTTACAGACAGCCAAAATAAAGCTGCTTCGAGTCACAGTGGAGGTATGGTGTTTCAATGATGCATGCGTCCTAAGAGTCCAGAAGCCACACCAAAGCCACACTCCAGTCCTTAGGGCTGGAGCGTGGCTTTGGTGCGACTTCTGGACTCTTAGGGCACATGCATCATTGAAACACCAAACTTCCACTGTGACTCGAAGCAGCTTTATTTTGGCTGTCTGTAACAGGCCTATGATTACCAGTATAACAGTAGTAGCAACCAAGGAAAACTAGTGCTTTAAAGCAAGATGACCTGTGTTCCAGGAGATTTTGTTGATGAACTATTAATTGAAGATATCTCTGTTAATTGCTGTTTCCCATGCTCAAAAGTCTAAAGCCTGTTTAAGTTCTTGACTCCCTGGCAGACAGGAATAATTTGAGGGATAATTTCAGTACATTTGAAGAGGACATTGTTCTGCTATGCTCTAATCAGACTTCAGTCAGTACAGTTCACCTTGTTTGGGATGCTGTGTGATTCACAAAAGACATTGATAAACGGATGACAGTTCAAAGGACAAAGATAAGAAGTGTTTGGAATGCAAGACCTATGAAGAAATGCTGAAACAACTTGGCATATTTTCTGAAGGAAAGCGTGAAGTGTAAAAGTGATAAATGCTCTTTGATTTTTTGCAATGAGAAAGAAAGCAACAAGGTAGAGGCAGGGCATAGAAGGTCTCATCTACCTTTCCATTCCTGCTGTTTTAAAACCCAATGTGATTTTTCACTCCTCCTCAGCTTGCAGCTAGAGAGCCAGGAAAGCTTATACTGTACTATATTTGGGGGGGATGCACTGAGTACCTTTGAGCAAGTTACACACTCTCAGCTTCAGTGAATCCTGTGATATGTTCACCTTAGGGTCACTACAACTCCCAGGGCTCTGGGACTTCTGTTTTATTACTTTATTTCTACTCTGCCTTCTTCTTAAAGCTGGAGCTCAAGGCAGGTTGCAAAGTAAAAAAGAAACAAAAGTAGACATATACGTAACTAAAAACATGCAAAATTGTTTAAAATAGTATTAAACTGTTAAAAAATGCAGTAAAATAACAAAATAAAATAATAAAACAGATAATAAAATAAAGCATTCTATAGAATTCATATAGCAAGAACATGTCAACTTGAAAAGGGACTTTCAGGAGCCTGAAATTCTCATTCTCTCTCTTTTTGTTTCTGTTTCTCTCTCTCTCTCTCTTTCTCTTTCTGTCTCTGTGTGTGTGTGTGAAAGAGAGAGAGAGAGAAAGTGTGCTTTTCCTACACATTTTTCCTACTGTTCCACCTTAGCCCCATCCTACAAATGTCACAAATAAGAGGATGCTCTTCAGACCTTAGTCCAATAACTAGTCCTAACTAGACCAAGCCAGCTGAATGTACATAAGTGTAAAGCAGCATACCCACCAAGTCTCCCAGTTTGGCAGGAACAATCCCAATTAATCCTACCATCTCATTTTCTCAACTGCTTTTAAAATGTCCTAGTTTTATTTTCTTCCCTGCTTTCCCCCTTTCATCCTCGACTTGCTGCCAATTGATTTCAAAGTGCCAAAGTAGTTGGCACTGTATGAACTCAGCAGGAAGAGAGGAGAGAGAGGGTGGAATCATGCTGTTTCTAGTAAGCTCTTTTTCCCCTTCTTCTTCAGCATTTCCTGAACTCAGTACATATGTTCCTCTGCTTAAATGAGTAGTTTTGTCTGTTCGTCCTCATTAATAATTTTTCCTTCTTGTAGCCTTGCCACACACTTTTGGCCATGCTCTGATGTTGTTCAGCTGCATGTCTCCTGTTTTTACCTGTGAAATGTTGGAGGGTATGAAGCAGTGAGACCCAGCATGATGTAGTGGTTTGAGTGTTGGACTACAGCTCTGGTGATCAGGGTTCAGTTCCCTGCTTGGCCATGAAAACCCACTGGGTGACACTCAACCTGAGAAAAACCTGTGATAGGGTCACTAGAAGTCAGAAATGACTTGAAGGCACACAGTGATGATGACAACAACAACACAACAATGAAGCAGTAGCTTCAGCGGGAGTACTGTAGTTGAAAGTAGCAACTGCATTTAGTCTAAGACTATCTAAGACTCTTAAGATACATAGGGGCCATTCACATTACCATTTACACCGGTTCTGAAATCGATTCTTCCACATGAAGTTCATATTGGGCCCGATTCCGTCACAATCCATGTCGAGGCTTGCACAAGAAAATGCCCCTTACCCCGGTGTATCCAAAATCGGGCTAAAATCCGTCTTTTCTGAAAAGACCCGGGTTCTGCGAAAGATGAACTTGCCCTCGATCATGATCGAGGCAAATTTAGGGAGGGATCAAGGTCAGAGGGCGGGTAGAGAGCAGAGCATTCCCTCCCCTCATCGGAGGGGAGGGGGAGAAGGAAAGAGCCGAAGGAAAAAGGAGAATCTGGATGCAAAGGGTGACAGGAGGCAAAAGGGGAAATCAGGGTGATGAGGGCTGCAAAGGGCTGGCGGGGGGAGGATGGAGAAAGTGATGGAGGAGGAGGAGGAGGCCGTTGGGGAAGAAGGGAGCCATGGAGGGCATCCTGTAATGGAGCAGGAGGAGGAGGAGGATGAAGGAGCCAGGGCAGCTCAGAGGGAGGTGAGGGTCGGAAAGAAGGAGGAGGAGGAGGATTGCCCAGGGAAATAGGGCTGTGGGGCCAAGCCGGGGGATGTAGGGAAATGGATGCAACAGGAGCAGCCTCTTTTGACAATTTATGCGCATGATTTTTTGGGTGCTTGCTTGTTCTACTTTCATTTCCTCTTGCTCCTGGATTATTATTATTACTATATGTGGATGCTACAGTCAGAATGCCTGCGCTGCATTTCCCTTTTATTCCCAATTGATTCCATGGGTCAGTTGGAACTGACAGGTCACTCTCTCTTAGCCTCAGTGGAAGGCAATGGCAAAGCTCCTCTAAAGAGAATGTAGCGGGAGGAAAAGGCTCAGTTCAGGTCAGGTCAAAGGCAGGGCACAAACAGAGCTTGCATCAGGCACTTTCCTCCCTTTTTTATTTTTTTAAAATTAATTTTGACAAAATGTGTGCATGTTTTGTTTTGCTTTTTCTTTTTAATTATTTTTGGCTGTCTATGCGTATGTTCTTGGCAAGATATATATAGATAGATATATAGATATATAGATAGATGGTGAGCAGGAGCAAGGGTCAATTCAGGGCAGGTGGGGGGGCAGAGCAAGACAAGCCTCCCCTATCCATCAGGGACCTTTTCCCTTTGATGTGTATTTTTTTTAAATTATTTTTCTCTGTCTATGCACTTATTCTTTCCTTTGGAATGACTGCTGGATTGCGAATTAATGTTACTAATCAAACGTAATGCTTCTCTTTACAATTATGTAAATTGGCAAATTGATACAGCTTTTGCTAGGAATTCAGGGATAGCCTGGGGAGAGCAAAAAAAATGCATCCTTTTCTGGCATTTCGAGGTGAGGATTTAATATTATTGATATTATTATTATTATTATTATTATTATTATTATTATTATTATTATTATTATTATTATTATTATTACCTGTGTATGAGGTATTCTGGGGTGGTAAGTAGTGGGGGATACTGGATGCATTAGCTTGCATTTAGGGGTTGAAAATGGGGCCAAGGGCAGATGATAACCTACAACACTGACCAAATGCTCACAACACACACACACACCCCAGAGGTTTTTAAATTTGACAAGTGGTGCCTGGCCCTTTAAAAAAAAAGGAGGGGTGGAAAGCACACTTCTGATGCCCCTATCAGTGCTGGAAACGTTACTTATGACCATCGCGGAACTAACTTTGATTGACAGCCAGGCACCTTCACCTTAAACCCAAAAAAGTGAGTCAAGATATAGGTAAATCCCACTGATTCAGTCGGTCTACTCTAGTGAGGCCTAACAGCGGGGTTTGGGTCAACATCTGTTTTAGACTGCATTGTGCAGTTGAGGAAAATAAGAGTTAGGAATTCAGAGCACAAACTATGGGGACATTTTTCCATGTGTGCTCCACTGAAACAAATGGAATGGTCATAATTTTGCACATGTTTGATTCACTTCAATGTTTCCCATACACATTGGACAGGAAAACCTCTCTAAGGATGACTGAACTGCAATATTTTCTGGCCTCCTAATTTGTCATCTCACTGACATTTGGTGGACTACTACATCACTTCCACAATTCTATGCACATACATCTTGTGAGGAAATACAGGGTGACGCACACAGAAGCATGTTGGAACTCAGTTCTGTTTTTTTTAATGGTTCCTCAGAAGAGTACTGGTTGTGCAACTGAACAACCTAGCAAATTCAATGTAATCATAAGCACATCACAAGCGCTTTGCTATAGCAGACCAAAACCCTATCTTGACCAGCATTCTTATTCTATCTAGTCCAGCCAACCAGTAACCTCTGGGAATAAATGCAATTGCACTCTGGCTCCCCAGAAATTGGTATTGGGAGTCACGAGTATCTGATTTCACAGTTTTCAGTGATTATGGCTAGTAGTCATTGATTGTATCATGTTTGTACTGTAAAAGGAGATACATGATAATATTGCCACAATTTTCTTTTCATCAAATAAAGCCAGCAGATTATTGTTATACCTTTTACTCACTCAGTGCTGAGCTGCCCTTCCCTTTCCCTTTGTCTAGGTTTCTAGACAAAGGTTGGTAACTATGACTGAGACTCTCCCTCCCTCTCCCATTGATCTAAATGACCATATCCATTCATCCATCCATCTTTGGGGTGTCTCATTTCAGGATGGTCTTCCAAAGGAAAAAACAGTTCATACTGCATTCGCTTTTCAACATATCAATGGATTCAAACTGTGCTTAGTTTGGCCAAAAAAGAGAATGACTAAATTAACTCAAGGGCTAAAGAAGAAAGCATAACTCCCCTCCCTCCCTCCCTGGTCTTTATTTTTACCCCACCTTTGTCCCAAAGTGGGACTCAAAACAGCTTACAAAACAGAGAAAATTGCAAATAAATCACATATGGTTAAAGAGACACCAAAAGTTGTGATTAAAATAGTATTAAACTATCCTGTCAACAAAAATGCAACAGAGAGTGAGCCTAATCTCACTAGGAAAGGCATTCTAGAATCCGGGATCAGGCACAGAGAAGGCTCTGACCCACCTATGTGTGCCTGTGAAGGTGGGGAGCAAGAGAAATGCCTTTCCCAAAGATCTTAGAACTTGAGTAGGTTCATAGGAGAAGATACGGTCCTTCAGATATTCTGGACCAATATAGTACTTATAGGTCATGTAGGTTTATAGGTCACAAATAGTACTTTGACTTGTGCTTAGAAACAGACTGGCAGTCAGAGCAGCTTTTGTAATATGGAAGTTGGGTATTTATCTCGGGCTCCCCACAAATGAGTTCAGATCCATATGTTTCACATAAACACAAACACACACAATCAATTCTTCACTCTTGCAGACTCTGGATATGAGGTGCAGATTTTTTATTTTTATTTTTATTTTTTTTGAGAGAGAGAAAGGAGTCTGCTGCAACCACTATCTGGTGTGTTTAAGGGATGAAGTCACAACCATGATGAACATTTATGGAGGAATGGTAGCCAGAGACATAGCGGCACAGTGCAGAAGGTCACTTCCTCTTTGATTTTGAAACTATTTGGGGTCTACCTGCATGCAGCAATAATTCCTGCCTTTAATAAACAACTGAGAAATCTAGAATTTATTGAATGACATGTCTAGTACAAAAAGTAGCAGCTTTCATTCACACTCAGTTTTCTGTCATACAGGTGTGCACACACACAGACAAAGGCGCGTTACAGACCACCCATTTGGGGTGGCCTGTATCCAGCCCTTTCCCCACCGGATCGGGGCCTCAGCTGTCACAGTGGCAGCCTCTGAGGCCCCAATCCGCCGCTTTCCAGGCCATGGGGAAGCAGCAAAAGGCCGCTTCCCCGCGGCCTAGAAAGGGGTGTCCTTGGGGCTTCATGCCCCAAGAACACCCGACGGCGGCGGGGATGCTGAGAAAGGGGCCACTTGGCCCCTTTCTGCTATGCGTCGCTGGCGCAGTCATCTGAAGACTGCGCCAGTGACTCAAAGCTGGAAGGAGCTCCAAAATGAAGCTCCTTCCGGCTACGCGGAAAGGGTGCCCCAGGCGCCCTTGCGCAGCGCTGCGACAAAAATTTCGCACCGCCCCATTTGGAGGTGGCGCGGTGGTGATGTCCCCATCGCGGCACCCATGTAGAATGGGCGCTGCCATTTTGTACGTCCCCAGGACGTTCTAGGGTTAGGACGTCCAGAATGGACGCCCTTTCCTAACCCTAGTACGTCCTGGGGATGTACTTTATGCCCATCTGTAACGGGACAAAGATACTTTTCCAATAACTCTGTAAACATTTTATAAATCACTCTGCCAATGTAGGATCCATCAGTATACTGCTGGGGGAGTGGTTTCCTGTGGCAAAACAATATGCTGGCTGCAAAATATCTCATAGCTGGCTGGGAGGGAAAAAAAATGCACAACACCTCTGCGATGTAGCTCAGTGTTGTTACCCAGTTTTCTGGTATGTGAGAATTTGTTTTTATCTTAAGTCTTAAGATAAAAGTCTTAAGACTTAGGAGAAATGCAGATCATGAAACTGTAAAGTTAAGTATAAAAGGGAGGGAAGGAGGGAGGGAGAGAGAGAGAATTAAGCTTAAATCCTATTGGTTAGTTCCATCAGAAGTTGACCCTTTGAACGAGGAGTAAATGCTTATGTAAATCTCCTTGATGTAACTAGGGCTGCATCTGCACTGCAGAATTAATGCAGTTTGATATTGCTTTAACTGCCATTGCTCAGTGCTATGTAATTCTGGGATTTGTTGTTTTGTGAGATATTTAGTCTTCTTGTCAAAGATCTCTGGTGCCACAACAAACTACAAATTCCAGGATCCCATAGGATGAAGCCACTATAGTTATAACAGTATCAACTGCATTAATTCTGTAATGTAGCAGCAGCCTGGGACTAGCAATTAGATTCTGGCCTTAGGCTGCAGTTCTACGCACTTACCCAAAAGTCTCGTTTATCATAATGGAACTTTCTTTTCTAAGAAGACACGTATAGGATTGTGCTGTGAAACTCCAATCCTATATTCCACTTTGCCTCAGGATAAGCCCTTGCTGCATGAGTTAGACATCCATAGGATTAGGGGATGGAGAGAAATTTTAGACAGGTTTCTAAAAACAAAATATATTGCCAGATCAGAGCCGCAATGGATCTTGGAGCTAACAGGCTGTAGCGAGGTCTGTACTGTGTCCTTTAATGCTGAAGTCACATCCAGACCTTTGAAAACTTCCATTTTTTAGATAAAATGAAATGGGAACCTCTGGCTTGCCTGTTTCCTTCCCCAAATTCAGCAACCAGCATGGATGTTCTGGCTGAAGAATCTGGGGAGCTGTTGTAAAAAAAAAAAAGTAGGTTTACCAAGCTGTGTACTTCCCACTCTTGTGCATGTGTGTTGCTGTTCTGGACTACACGAGCAACAGTCTGAATATTAGAAATAGGTGCAGGTGCAGGGGGAGATAAAATGAAATGGGGACTTCTGGCTTGCCTGTTTCCTTTCTAGTAGGTTACTTTTCTCTAATAAGTTAAAGGGCAGAGAGCCAGCAGAGGTCTTTGCTTCTGCTCCTTAGGAAGTTTTAATGATAACCAGATCTTAATTCTCTACAACCCCCCTCCTGCCCAGTTTCCAAAGCTGTGGCTTTTGTGCATCCAGGCCTTCCTGTGTTAAAGACAGACTGTTATTGGCTGGTCCATCTGTTTTTAATCCTACCATGGACAACAGCTCAATTCTGTGCCACATTTCACTGCCCTCTCCTGACCTGACCTTCTCTCTGAATGATTCTTGGCCTCTGGGGCTTGTGCATGAACACACCATATGTGTGCACACAGACACAGGTTACAAGGCGTTAACTGCGCAAACTAGCACTGCCAGTGGAAAGAATAATATTTCTTGTTCCTGAGTGAGAAAAGATATGGTTGTTTGTTCTCTGGGAGGGAGCCCCAATTTCAATAGCAGCAGCAACAGCATTACAGTATTTGGTACATGCTGTTTTGGGAGGTCATCAACTTGTTTTTTGGAAACAAATAAAATGCTGGTTTCATTAACAGTTTTGTAAAATAAATACAATTTTGTTCAGTTCATCCTTCCAGTTGACTCTCTGCTTAGTACTGGACCAGGCTTTTCCAGTCAGGATCACCACTCTTGTCTGAAGCCAGACTGAAATGGTTTTTCAGGTTTGAGAGACAGCCAGTTGGGACCATTCACAGTGCCATAACAATATAGCCATCCTGCTGGATTTCATTTCATTTCATTTCAAAATGCTTGCACACTGTCTTTTTCTCTCCAAGTCAATTCTAAGCAGCTTGCAGACGCAAACAAATACCATTCAACTAGGGCGGAGGGGGGGGAAATATAACATGCATTTGTATATGTAATCAGGCTCAGATACAAAGAAGGGGAGTTGGAGTTACATGACAAGGAAATGTAAAAACGACTGTCTGTGACAAGTCAGTTAAAATCTTTTTTCAGCCCACAGGCTGTAATTCTGCAAAGATGACGTGGGTTTCACCACAGAATTGCTGCTGTGAGGGAAGTATTCCAGTTGCCATAATGGTTGCCCCCTTATTTCTCTTCTCTCAGAATTGCATCTCCCATTATGAAATCCTACACAAGTTTACTTGGAGAAAAAGTCCTACTTTGTTCTGTGAGACAGACTTTGCATAAGCATTAAAGTAATAAGCTAGACTCACGGTTCTCCAATGGTGGGGAGGGACCCCCCCAAGGGGCAAGAATTGCTCAAGCAGAGCACAAGACTTGGGAGCCCTGATTCCCCCACTCCTCTTCCCAAACTTTTGCTATCTTAGAAGGGAAGAGAAAGGCAAGGAGATGTTTGGAGCAGATGCTGCTGCCTAAGGGAGGAGTAAGAAAGCAGGGAAGCTCACTGGATTGTGGCCTCTGGGGGCCCATCCTGAGGCATGCTGCTTCCTCCCCCACTCTATCATCACTGCCCCAGTTCTTGGGATGAGGCATTGCTGCAGCCTCTACACATTCTCCTGCTCACCCTGGGTACCTCTCTTGCAGACTTATCGCATTAAAAACAAACCCAGCAGGCAAACGGAGAGAAGCACATTTATCTTTCAGTCTCAGCATTACTTTGAAGCATTTTTATTCTCTTCCAGTCATAAAAGCATGAGAGAGGGTGGTAACAATGTCCCTTTTGCCAAGTGGATTTTTGCAGCTTGGCAAAAAGGAAACTTTTATGACACCTTTATGACCCTCTCCCACACTTTTCTGAATGGAAGAGAATGAAAGTGTTTCAACATCATGCAGAGACAGAAAGATAAATGCATTTATCTCTCTTTGCCTGCCGTGTTGGTTTTTAATGCAGCAAGGCTCTTGGTGTGTGACTGACTTTCTGCCACACACTAATTCTCTCTCACACACTCAGTAATGCCCTTTTTCTGACTCTGTCGCTCAGATATGTTCATTCAAACACAATCTCCCTCACAAATTCTGTCTTTTCCCTCCCTCCCTTCCTCCCGCTCTCTCTCTCTCTCTCTCTCACTGAATCACACTTTTAATCTACTTTATTTACATACTCACATATGCACTTGTGTATACTTGCATATACACAAGTGAATGTTTCTGTGTAACCGTGTATATGAGGGAGTGAAGAAGTATGTATGTGATAGTTAAAGAAGAATGAAAGAGCAAGACTGAGTGCATACACATCTGTGAACATTCACTTATGTGATGCAGCTGTGTGAGAGACATCTGTGTAAAATGTACACATGTGATAAGTATTGCATTTATTTAAATAAAACTGTTTCAAATTTGATGATGCTATTTCTTTATAAAATGTTAAAATGTGAATATATATAAATGTACAAATGAAAATATGCACACTAAACAAATTATTTTTATTCATATACTATGTCAAATGGGCACAATGTCCACATGTAGATGTAAAGGGGATCACAAGGGTGAAAAGTCTGAGAACCACTGAGCTAGATAGACTTAAAATCTAAAGTGGATGTTTCATTAGTCTTAACAAGAGATGCCAGACTGAGAATTGAAGAGGGTTCCTGCACGGTCACCTTATGTATAATGTTTATACATAAGCAGGAATTTCAGCAGGTAAAGTTTTGTTACACAATGAGTTAACAAGCAACACCTACTAAAATTAAAGGCACAGGAATCCTCACCAGTTTTTACTCAGCAAAAATATGCCCCCCCCCATCTCTTGCTTAAACTACTGCAATCTTATCCTGTCTGGTCTTCCATTGTCCCACTTTGATCTCCTTGTGTCTATTCATCTGCTATTCTGATCATGTGACAAACCTCTCCTTAAATTTGTACACTCATCCATCCACATTTGCTAGGGTTAGGGGTACAGGATCCCTGTGAATGTGGAAAAACCACAAATAGAAAAAACACTATCATTTCAACTTATCCTTCTTTCTTAAAAGACTGCTCTTTCTCCTTAACTACCATGGACATCATTCCCAATGGATGCTTAAATCTACGGATGGCAAGTCTGTGGACAGCAAGGCCCCAATGTACCTTTAATGAAAAGAACAGGAATCTTTTTCTCTTATATTTTTGTCATGGACCTTCATGTCCAATTATTGTAGGGTTTTTTGTCTTTTTTTTCCTGGGAGGAAGTCTTTTGTAAACTTCATGGCTCTTACTTGCCTATTTCAGACTGAATTAGTCCAGCATAACCTTGCATTTTCCAGAAGTCTGGAAAAAATCATTTCCCGATAGCTACATTGAGAATTGCAGCTAAATAAGCCAGGGTCAATGGGTGGAAATTAGGTAGAAATCTGTCTGTTTTTGTATGGTGTGGTAACAACACAAAAACAAGAATGATGATCAGTCTTTTAAAAAACAACACTACTTGTGCACAAAAGAAATCTAATATCATCCCCTTGTATAGGGACTCCCAATTATGTTGAACTGTGTAAATTTACAGCGCTTTATAAATAAAGGTTAATAATATGTAATAATAACTACAGTTCCCTTCATCCTCAAATAGCTTATAATTTTAAACTTTCAATAAAGATATTATAAAAAAACAAATAGCTTGGTGGTTCAGGATGATGGGAGTCATAGTCCAACCCAGCTGTAGGGTGCTAGAAGGCATCTCTTTTAGCAGTACCCTTGGCACCAGCATATTATATGCAGTGGTAAGAAGCCCACACTGGGCATGCTGACTCTGAGATTAGAGAGTTGTAATAAAAAATGTAATGTTTATGCTCTCTGATGGAAAGCAATCAAAGAACAGTTGTTTCCTACTTATTTGTACTATATCTCTGGATTTTATATGTGTTTACTTTATCCACCAAGGAATAAGCATTTTAATTGTTGTACCATTTGTTGTCTCTACATGCTCATGCTCAGGTCTGTTAGTATGGGAGGAAATTATTTATATTTCTTTTCAGGTGTACATAAAACATACATGTTTATACTTTTGTTATTTGAACACAGATCCCCCCTACTTTTTGTCAGCTGTTGAAGAATATCTTGCTTCGAATGAGAGCTGGTAAAGAGACTGAAGGAGATCAAAGCTGCAGATACAGGATAAGTCAAATAGCATTAGCACCCACCCACCCACATAATTTGAGCATGTTTGCTTTTGATCCTTCAGGAATTTGTCAGGAATGTGTCACCTGTCCCTGAGAGGGACAATCATTTCATCCTGTAAAGAGTGAGAAGAGTCATACAATTTCCCACGTGCTCCATCAGCAAGGAGAATTTTATAACACTACTGTTCACTCATACCAGGTGATATCATGGGAGGCAAAGAATTATAATATATGTGCTATCACCTCCAAGGAAGAAATATTTGCAGGAAAAGAATAGAGTGTTGACCAGACTCCAATTATTCTTCAGGGCCCCAGAAGTGTTTTAAGGCATATAGGAGAAGTGCTCTGATCTGCCTTTTACATTTGCTTATTTAATGGTCAAACCTTTACATGAAGAATCAGCATGATGTGGTTAAAATTAACTCCTGAAGCTGCTGTAAAGCCCTGCTACAACCATAGGCAACTATTGGCAAATATAATGTTGTGAGCTTTCAAGTCATTTCTGACTTCTGGTGACCCTAAGGCAAAACTATCGGGGGGGGGGGGGTTCATGGCAAGGTTTATTTGGGGGAGGATTGCCTTTGCCTTCCTCTGAGGCTGAGAGAATATGACTTGCCCAAGTTTGTCCAGTGGGTTTCCATGGCTCAATTTGAACCCTGGTCTCCAGAGTCATAGGAGTTTAGTGCACAGCTTAAAAAAGCAATTTACCGCTGCCAAATTAAATTCTAATTCAGGATATATCCTGATATCATCGCATACATTTTGCCACCAACACCGTCAGCTGGGTACAGCCCGGGTAACTTTCGGCTAATATCTGAGCTCAGCCGGCCTTTTTTCAAAACCAGGAAGCTCCCAACTTTGCAAATCATCCAGTTGAGCCTGATTCTAGCCAGAAATTAACCAGGCTGCACCCGGCCAGCAGCCAAGCAGCAAAATGCATGCAATGATATCAGGATACATCCTGAATTAGAACTGAATCTGGCAGCAGTAAATTGCTCTATTTAGATGTGCGCTAACCTCCTATAATCTAGCACTCAAACCACTACAGTACACTGACTCTGTGATAACATAGGACATGATAATATATAAGAGAGGTCTTCTTTTTCAAAACAGCTTCCAGATTAATTCCAGTTTAAAAAAAATGTTATCAATATTTTGACACTTGTTGGGACAACAAAAAATGGATCTGGAGGGCCACATGTGCCCACACCTGTTTTAAAGCATTGATGTTTCAGCATGGTAGTTTCTTTATTTTTTATTTTTTATTAGTTTTTAACCCACATAATGAATTATTTTAATTCATGTTTAGCACTGCCTTAGGTTTCATTCAGGAGAAATAAGATATAAATACAATACATTTGCTGGTCAATGACCGAATAAACTTTATTACATTACATTAAATACAATACATATACATATATGTACATAAAACTCTGATAATCTGCCATCTCACACTGCCAGGGACTGCGGTGGCTAGAGTTTTTCTGAACTGTAACCTCAAAAGTAACTTTTCCAAATTCTGAAAAATGGAGTGGTGAGTGTACCTGCACAAATTTAGGATTAAATAGGCAAAATGCTGTGATAATAGAAGGTGAGAAGCAAGATAATAATAATGAAGTGGGACAGCATAAAGCATTCATTCAGATGAGTTCCATGAAGGGATGGTTTGTTCCTTTTTATAAGGTCCCAACTTTCACATTAAAGTACAGATCTACTAGGAACTGGAGAATTGTGAAGTTGAAGGCTTTCATGGCTGGCATCCATAGTTTTTTGTGGGTTTTTGGCTATGTGGCCATGTTCTAGAAGAGTTTCTTCCTGACGTTTCACCAGCATCTGTGGCTGGCATCTTCAGAGTGAAGATGCCAGCCAAAGATACTGGTGAAACGTCAGGAGAAACTCTTCTAGAACATGGCCACATAGCCCAAAACACCACCAAAAAAAACAACAAACTGGAGAATTAACTGCTAACACACCACAGAAATATATCTATAATGGACTAATTCCTGTAACTTGTTCTAGTGACACTGATATATTTAATGAAAAAAGCTCTTCAGAGCTGAGAAGACTGCCTTTAAGAGATCCTCTAGAATTCTGAAGTCTTTTTTTTTATAAATAAATCAGGAGCTGCTCTAAGTGAAGTGGTCTGAATGATAACATTCCAGAAACAATTCCAACTAGACCATGCCCAGCCCTGGTATGAGAAAGGACTTGATCTGTTCAGACACTGTTGTATATTTTTCAGTCCTTGACATCTCATTGGCTCTCGCCTGTTATTTGGTTTAATTCAACATACTTTTTAAAATCGTTTCATAGCATGGGACTCTGGAATTGAAAGATAACATCGTTCCTATGTTTACTTCCCTAGACACTCAAATCTTTATCTGAGGCCAATTTTTGAGTACCCATCCAATGTGACGTATGGTGGACAACTATGAGTAAAACCGCCTTTTCAGAGGTTCTCTACAGAGCAGGGGCCTTTCACACTACTACCTTCAAAGCTGATTCAACTTTAATTGTCATGGCTGCATCCTAGGGATTTTGGAGTTGATGGAGTTGATACTTTGCTGAGGCACTAGAGCTCTCTGGGTGCAAATTCTAAATACCTCTTCCTATCTATAAATCCCAGGGTTCTATGGAAACTGACAGTTAAAGTGGAATCTAGCATTTAAAATGTAGTGCGGACAGCATGATGGTGCCTACTTTAATATTGTAGAGTGCTGGGTAAAGACTTTTTTTAAAAAATTCCCCAACTTTTGAAAAAGTTGCAGCTTTTAGGTGAGTAGCCCACAACTCTTTGACTTCTTATTTTCAGTTCTTTGATCGTTTTAATCTTGTTTGGTGTTTTAATGAGTTTTTAAAAATGTTTTGTGTTTTAATCCTACTTTTGTATTTTTACTCTTTGATTACCTTTTTTGTTGCATGGAAGACTACATAATATAGATAAATCAATGATGCATTTTTGGGCTGTCCTTGTTAACTGTTAATGAACTCGAGGTTGCTGTTGTTGTTAACTGCTACTAAGTCAACTTCACTTATGGTGACCCATGAATGAGAGACCGCCCTGTCACCCTGTCATCAACAGCCTTGCTCACATCTTGCCGACTCAGGGCCATGGCCTCCTTAATTGAGTCTATCCATCTGAAATGCAGTCTTCCACTTTTCTACCGCCTTCTACCTTATCAAGAATTATTATCTATTCTGTTGAGTCATATCTTTTCATATGTCCAAAATACGACAGTTTCGGTTTAATCAACTTTGCTTCTAGTAGATTCAGGCTTGATTTGCTGTGAGATCCATTTATTTGTCTTTTTAGCAGTCCATGTATCTGTCAAACTCTTCTCCAGTACCACTTTTCAAATGAATTGATTTTGTTCCTTTTAGCTTTCTTTACTGTCCAGCTTCTCACAACCATACTAGAAATTCAAAATACCAATAGCATGGACCATGCTAACTTTAGTATTCAGTGGTATGTCTTTACGTTTCAGCATCTTGTCTAGTTCCTTCACAACTGCCCTTCCAAGTCCTACCCTTCTTCTGACTTCCTGACTGTCCTACTCTCTACTTTTTATCTGAGGGGTTTTGCTTACATCCACAAGTGTTACGAGGAGCATACACAAGCAGACACCATCTTTTCTTTCCATCTCAACTTTTTTATGGTTGAGCCTGCTCTTTCTCTTTAGAGAGCTACTAGCATATGCCATAATGCTTTCACTCCCTGTGGCAAGAAAGGCAATTTTCATCTAAGGGAATTCAGTTTAACATTACAAAAAATGCAATCCCCAGGAATGCTCTAAAATATAGATGTACTAAATCATACATATTTTCTGTTTTGCCACTAGGCACAGTATAACTTAACAAAAGGTATAAAAGAGCCAGAAAATTAATGCTGCTTCTCTTCTAGATGCAGTAAAACTGCTGCTATTTTCTCTGTGTTTAAGCCCATTGTCCATCTGTCAAAATTCAAAATGAGAAGAAAAATAAGATAAATATAAGAGCTCAAGAATCTCACAAAAAGGGAAGGAAAGTAACAAGGGGAAAGCAGTGAAGAATGAAACAGGGAATCTGTCCCTTGCTGTCTTAGGAGTTTTCCTTGAACAATTCCAGGACTGTGTGCAACCTGTTTCTTAGGTGCTCAGTACCATACCCACCATCCAACAGCAATTGAATGTTGTGTCTCTAGCAATACCTCCTTTCTTAAAGAACATTTCTAGACAAAAAGGATATTCACCAGTGTCACTGATAGCAAGTCCTGGCTCATTACATACATTTCAACACCATCTGACCCGATTCTGGGGGAGGGGGTGTCCTACACCCCTACAGGCTACTTTCCAAAGTCAAACTGGCCATGCCACTTCATTTCCATACCACAAGGCTAGTTCCCAACGCCTTTGTCCACCGCGATCATAGTTAAAACCGACTTGCGACGGATCTCTTCTGGAAGGCCTATCCAACCAACTGCTCTAAGACAGTTAGAAATACCCCACTTGTTGTAAAGATATGTATTTTAAATGATGATTTAGTCTATGTATGTATTGATAGCGGTTTTACTGTTTTATTGAGTGTATATTATTGAATGTTGTTTTTTTATCTTGTAATGTTGTTTTATTGTTGTAATCCTGCCTCGATCCATAGGGAGAGGTGGGAAATATAATATAATAAATAAATAAATAATAAAATTATATTTTTTATATTATTATTATTTTCACAAAGATTTTGAATTTGAATTGACATTTTCCAAACCAATGGCTTATATATGTTCTGTCCTTGGTTTCCACTCTACCAATGTCTCTGAGGAAGTAGGCATTATGTCTATGAAAGCTCATGCTACAACTACTTTTTAGTTAGTCTCAAAGGTCTACATGTTCTATCTACATCAAAATTAGGACCATCCAGCCATCAGTTTTTCCATCACCATGTACAGATGTGAGAGCTGGACAGTGAAGGAAGCTGAAAGAAAATCAACTTGTTTGAGATGTGGTGTTAGAGAGAGTGCAGAGGATATCATGGAAGGCCAAGAAGAAAAATAAATGGGTCTTAGAAAGATCAGGCCTGAGCTCCCTGGAAGCAAACTGACTTTTGTCATATTTTGGCCACATAATGAGGAGGATGACTCACTGGAAAAGGTAAATATATCTAGGAAAGGTAGAAGGAAGTACAAAAAGAGGAAGACTGCATGACAGATGAATAGACTCAATCAAGCAGGTCACAGCCATGAGCCTGCAGGACCTGAGCAGGGCAATTAAGAACAGGGGGGCTTGGAAGTGTCTCAACCGCAGCGTCTGTGAGTTGAGGCCAACTCAAGGGCAGTGTTAACAATAACAACAGTGGATTTTACATAGTGGGGGTACTGTGATTTGACAGTGAGTTTACTATTATTCTATGGTTTATGGTTATCACATGAAGTCATTGATATAATAATGTATGGTATATTGTACTTAATGCTGCTCTCCAAAAGAAACTACGAAAGAAGAGAAAAGATTTGCCTTAGGTGCAGGGCAGTGTAGAGCTCTACTGTCAACAGTGATGTGGCCCCGGACAGAAAGGATTGAGGACATCATAAGTACTCCTCCCCTGTGTCACCAAACTCTTCAACTTCACAACGCATAAATAGCTCATATGGGTGTTACAGACTGCCAAAATAAAGCTGCTTCGGTCTTTTTGGAGGTATGCTGTTTAAATGATGCATGGGTCCTAAGAGTCCGGAGGTCGGCCCAAAGCCACACTCCATTCCTAGCACTGGAGTGCAGCTTGGTACAGCTTCCGGATTCTTATGATGATTCATTATTTAACAGCATACCCCCAAAGAGCCCGAGCAGCTTTACTTTGGCAATCTGTAACAGGCCATAGTGGCTTATTTGCCAGCATATCTTTATGACAGGGGTGGCACCTCCAGCTTTCTGCTGCTCTGGGCGCATTTCCCCCCCCCAAAATGGCGACGAAGTCTCGCGCGACCTTCCCCACCATTTTGGGGGGGGGGGAATGGCGGCGGCCTAGAGGCGAGTCTCATCGAGACTTCACTGGCCATTGTCGGCGGGCCTCTAGGAGGCCCGCCTGCGGCCACAGGAGCCCTCGAACAGGGCTCCGACAGCAGCAGCGGGCCTCGTGAGCCCAACTGCCCTCACTGGGGGCCTCCAGGAGGGCTCCGGCGTGTGCAGGGGGCCTCTAGGAGGCTGTTGCCGGTGCCAGCACCCTCCAAGAGGGCCCCAGAGGTGGCAGGGGGCCTCTGGGAGGCCATGTGCCAGTGCCGGCACTCTCCAAGATGCCCCGGCGACGGCAGGGGGCCTCTGGGAGGCCGGTTGCCTTCACTGGGCCCTCCAAGAGGGCCCCGCAATGGCAAAAGGGCTTCCAGAGGCCTGCTCGCCACCACCCGAGCCCTCTTGGAGGGCCCCACGCACGGCAAAAGGGCGGCAAAGAGGAGGAGGCCTCCAGCGTGGCGGCCCCCACTGGCTTTTTTGCCGGCTCTGACGGGGCCTGGGGCCCCGTTAGGGGCCGGCAAAAAAGCCGGTGGGGCCTGGCCCCCAGAGGGTGGAAGCTCGCCCCGGCATGTTGCTCCGCCCCCGGAGGGTGGAAGCTCCACCCCTGGCACACGGCCCCGCCCCGGAGGGTGGAAGCCTCCACCCCCGGCTTCAGCAGTCGCCTGAGGGACCGCAACCCGGCCCCCGGCTCAAAAAGGTTCGCTACTCCTGTTTTATGATAATGTGTGATGAAACTTCCACTGAATCTATAACCCACATGCAGTGAATGGTCAATACAAAATCATTCTTTAAGTTTGTCATTCATTAGGCCTGAACAGAACAGGCCCCAAATAAGCTGCTTCAGGTCACTTTGGAGGTATGCTGTTTTAAATGATGCATGTGTCCTAAGAGGCTGGAAGCTGTACCAAAGTCATGCTCACGTCCTAAGGGGATCCATTCCAGACATGCACTGTCCAATAAGGGAAATACTGGGTATTTCACAGAGCATTCCTTACATGCATCAAACCTGCTTTCAGAGCCATGATATCTAGAGGACTTCCCATTTGTTAATCATTCTCATTTCAAGTACTCTAGTATTCCATGCCACTTTTCAAGCAGTTTAGTGGCATCAAGAGTTGTTTTTTCCCAAATTCTTGTTTCTGGAAGCAAGCTGTGATTCTATATGCATTTTACATTGGCGGTTACTGAATTCATGGAAATTAATTCCAAGTTAATGTGCAAAAAGCCAAGGTCTGCATGTCCATTGCTTTCTTGCATAGTTAGTTCAGGAAATAGCAGAAAATAGATTAAGTCTTTTTAATGCAATGAGATATTTATTTCTACAATGCTTTCACTTCCTCTGACAGCATTAAAAAAATTTATAGTTTGCCTGTGCAGGCCAGCACTGACTGTAATGTGATTCAGTTCATTAGAAAATATATAGATTTGTGAATAAGATAGTAAGCAACTGATAATACAGAGATGAATGTTCAGTTTTCAGCCCTCGCTTTTTCAGAGCTACCTCAGATAATCAGTCTAAAGCAGAAGCTCAATCACTTATGACATCACTAATCATATCAGCACTTCCCTCTCTTAACTGCTTTCACTGCAAGTTTGCTTCATTTTACGTGTCCTTATTAGTTTCATTTCACAAGCTATTTCATCAGGTTTTGTCTCACTTTTTTTTCCAGCCAAAACAGGTTATAATCAAATTCATGTGTGTGATGATTCTTTCTCTTTTTTGGAGAGCCAGCATGCGATAGTGGTTTGAGTGTTGGACTATGGCTATGACTCTAGAGACCAGGCTCTGATTGCTGCTAGCCATGATGAAAACCACTGGGGACCTGGGCATGTTACACTCTCTTAACTTCAGAGGAGAGCCAGGACAAACCCCTTCTGAAGTAATCTTGCCATGAAACCCCCTGTATGGGGTCACCATATGTCAGAAACAACCTGAAGGCACACAACAACATTTCCTAGACTCAAGGAATTTTATAATATAAAACTATAAAAGAACATTTGTTTCAAGATGGAATGCATTGGTACCACATGGCGAAAGGATGGTTAGCTGTGAGCACCACAAGAATATGTAGCAGCAACCTAGATTTATAGAAGCACCACAAAGAGAAGAACAGGTTTGTATACTTCTGCCCTGGGGGTGGGTTTAATAGCTACTAACATCACCTGGCCATTTAACAGCACCACTTCTATTTTGTTTGGATTACGCTTTGTTAGCTCTTATCTAGCCCATTACAGACTTAGGAAGGGTACATAAAATATAATAGTGCTCTGTGTTCCTCCCCCCCCTCCCCTCCTCCAGCATTTGACCCTTACAAACCAAGCATGTGCATGTTTCCAGTCTGCACAACTAACTCCAGTTAATGGGTGTGTGGTGTTGTGTGTGCATGTGCCTTCAAAATGCCTGTCGACATATGGTTTTGTTGTTGTTTTGTGTGCCTTCGAGTCATTTTTACTTATGATGCCTCTAAGGTGAACCTAGTGGGGTTTTCTTGGCAAGATTTGTTCAGGAGGTTTGCCATGGCCTTCCTCTGCTGAGGCTGAGATCATTGACTTGCCCAAAGTCACCCAGTGGATTTCATGGCCACGTGGAAATTGAACCTTGGTCTCCAGAGTCGTAATCCAATACTCAAACACACTACACCATGTATATGACAAAACCCATGAATTCATAGGGGGTTTTAAGGCAAGGATACTCAGAAGTGATTTTGCCAGTTCTTTCCTCTGAAATACAGCCTACCGAACCGACATATAGTTTCCTGCCTAAAAGATGTTCCTGTTGAAATATATCAGTTGGATATGTGTGTGAAATAGGTGGATGGTGGGAGGACCTCTGTTTCTGGGACACTGCCTGTCCTCTTGACTGTACACTGTACATACTAACCAGGAGCATAGAAGCCCCAGTATTGATGGGACTCAGAAACAATACAAGCAACATTTATATATTGTTTGAGATGTGTGTCAACTCACTGTTAAAGGACACAGTGAACAATACCAACTGGCTATATGGTATACACAGGCAATACAAGACCATTTTATTTGACCCATCTTTTAATAAAGAAAGGATTACCAAGGTATCCTCCCCTTCACAGAACTTCTAAAATTCTACGCAGCTGGAGAAGAATGGCAATTCACTTCCTCTGTTTCCTTGTTATTTGCATCAAATTGATTTTGACTTATGGAGACCCTTGAATAAGAGACTTGCAAGAGTCCTAGGAGATCATCACAGCCTTATTCAGGTCTTGCAAATTCAGTCTTGAAAACTGAGTGGTTTCCTGGATTGAATCAACTTACACTGTGAGTGTAGTCTCTGACTTTATCTCTTATCTAAGGCCCGTTACAGACAGCCAAATAAAGCTGCTTCGAGTCACAGTGGAGGTATTGGGTTTCAATGATTATGCGTCATAGAGTCAGAAGCACAAAGCCCACCCTCAGTCCTTAGGGCTGGATCATGGCTTTGGTGCGACTTCTGGACTCTTAGGATACATGCATCATTGAACACCATACCTCCACTGTGACTCGAAGCAGCTTTATTTTGGCTGTCTGTAACAGGCCTTAGACTTTTACCAAGAATTATCCTCTTTTCCAATAGCCATGTATATCCAAAATTATAACAGCCTCATTTTCGTCATCTTGAATAGGAGTTAGCACAGGCTGATTTGCTCATTCATTTGTCTTTTTAGTGGCCCATGGTATGTTTAGAAATCTTTTCCAGCACCACACTTCAAATAGTTCATTTTCTGCCGTCAGCTTTCTTCACTGGCTAGCTTTCACAACCATACATGGGCCCTACATATGGGCCTTTTAGGCACCCTCGTCATGTGCTAGGATTGGTGAGAGTGGAGCGCCCACACGCCCACAACCTTCGCACCGTGACAAGGGCATAACAATGGCGGCGCCCTTTATACATGGGCACCGCCATTATTACGTAAGTGCCATGCGGTGACTGCACACGCGCGCGCGGCACTTACATAATGGATGCACCAGTGGTGCACTGGTTACACTCCGCCACGGCTTCAAAAGAACCCACTTTTTGCTATTCTTTTTTCTGCCGTCGGGAAATCTCACAGTTTGGCGGCTGAGGCTTCCCTCCGGCAGAAAAAACAGGCCCCTGCCATAGAAACTGGAAATACTATGGTATGATTTTGATGTTGATATTTAATTCTGACTGATATTATCATATATCCTTACACTTGGAACTAATTGGGTTCCTTACGCCTGCCTTCTTTGATTTATTCACCCAACGTGTCATTTTTATTTCTTGTCTATGGTCCTCCCTTGTTAGTGACACTCTAACAGTTAGTATTTCACAGCTAAACATACACCCCCATGCCACCCTGTGGTGCATGGTAAAATTTGCAGATTAACTGTATTACATTGTACCCTAACCCTTTCTTCAAAACCAATAAGGGCCGCATACAGGGTTCTCTTCTCTCCCTGTTTTATCCTTCCTGACAACTGTATGAGGTAGGTGGCTTAAAGTGAACATACTTTATTGATTCACAACCACCTAGTGAAGGCTTCATATTGAAACCCAGGACTCGTGGTTAGTTTAATATGCTAATCCCAGAGCATGGAAAAATTAACAGTTCTGGCAGTCAACTGCAAGTCCTCCCCTAGCCTATGCAGCAACCGGCTCTAAATTTAGAATTTCAGGACAATGAGAACTTCTATTAGTTCAGATCCTTCAGAAGTTGTTTAACTGTTTAGCTACTTTGGGTCCCATATTGGGGAAATGCATGGTAAACAAATTGAAAATCCAGCAGCATCAGGCAACCCTTTGAAAAAGAGGGATGGAAAGAATATTTGTTTTAAAAAAAATTGAAAAAATGATTGAAAATCATTTTTCTTTCTTTTTTTAAAATCAATATATCTTTATTGATTTTCGATTTAAATACAACAATGACAAACTTAAAAGAACGGATTACTACCATATCGACTGGTTGATCAAATATGATAGGATCCCTCACATATAATTGTAACATATGCTAGAGAATAGGGTTTCCTACACCTCCTCAATTGTTCCTAAAAACATACATAAATTTCCTAGAACTACTCTTTATTTATCCCCCATATGCTATCCCAATATATCAAAATGGGACACCAATTTTTTTCATAGTGAGTTATGTTTCTATTTTTTATTTCATATGATAGTTTATCCATCTTTTTCATTTCATATATTCTTAGTAACCAATTTTCGATGTTGGGCGCCTCAGCTTTTTCCCATATAGCTGCTATTTCTAGTCTTGCGGCCGTGATTAGGTAAAGTAATATTCTCCATATTTCATTTTCTTTAGGATTCTTCATAACCGATGTCATATTTAGTAAGTAAATCTCAGGTTCCTTGTTAAATTTGATCTTAAATATTTCCTGAATTGCTAAGTGAACTTTTCCCCAAAATTCCTCTATAACTTCACAAGTCCACCACATGTGATACATAGTCCCTCTAGCCTTGTTACATCTCCAACATCTATCTTCTTGCAAACTGAACATTTTCCTAAGTTTAGCAGGAGTAAAATACCACCTGCTATAAATCTTCATAAAATTCTCCTTTAGATTATAGGAGGAAAATCATTTTTCAAGTGTTGAGAAACCGTGATGAAAATAATCCTGGACTGATAAGAATCTTTGCAGTTCTTCTACATAAATTCACATAGGGCTATTTCACTTTAAAAAAACAAAACCAGCATTTTCTGCACAGGAAATTGTGTTTTCTTCATGGAAAATAATATTTATGCAGAAATATTATTTTCTAGGCAGAAAATGCTGTTTTCTCTGCAAAACAACCATGTGTGATATTGTACAGAATAAGGCCTCAACTGTAGCATTTTCTGAACATAAAATATTTCTCCATGCAGAAAATGCTGTCTTCTGTACATAAAATGCTGTTTTATGAGCAAAGGTACCACATGCAAATATTGTGCTAAAGAAGTATTTTAAAAAAACCCATAATTTATAAAGACTTTCTTGCAACCAGATGAAAATTGCTAAATTATCTGTTGCTTTCTTCAAAATGAAAATTACATGCTGGGAACTGTAGTTCAAGAACATCTGAGGGGTCACTTGATTCTCATCCCTGATATACACACTATAGAAAGGAACACCTACTGAGATTGGAAAGTACTGGAAAATATGCCCTATTTCTAAGTAAGCATGGCACAGGCTGTAATCCCATTCATTTTGAATAACTCCATAGAATTCAGAGGGCAGTTTTCTTAGTATTGGACTAAGATTCTGTAGATCTGGGTTCAACTCTGGTCATGGGAACCCACTGGGTGACACTCTCTCAGCCTCAGAGGAAGGCTATGACAAACCTCTGAACATATCTTGCCAAGAAAACCCTGTGATAGGTTCAGATGAGGGCTATTATAAGTCAGAAATTACTTGAAAGCACACAGCAACCAACCAAACAACAATAATAGAATTGAGTACAACAATTTCTGAGTAAATATGCATCTCATTAAAATGATCTCTCAACACTCATATACACATTTCCCTGATTACAGCTACTCTTAGAGAAGACAGATGTAAAGAAGACAAGGCTTTGGCATCTTAGCAGTTTAATGCAAGTGGTTGTTGCTATGTGCCTTGTAGTCTTTCAGTGACCCTTAGGCAACCCTTTCATGGGGTTGTCTTGACAAGATTTGTTCAGAAGAGGTTTGCCTTTGCCTTTCTCTGAGGTTATAAGCATGTGACCTGCACAAGGTTACCCAGTGGGTTTCCATGGCTGAGCAGGGATTTATCATAGAATCATAGAATCATAGAGTTGGAAGAGACCACAAGGGCCATCCAGTCCAGCCCCATTCTGCCATGCAGGAAATCTCAATCAAAGCATCCCTGACAGATGGCCATCCAGCTTCTGTTTAAAGACCTCCAAGGAGGGAGACTCCACTACACTCCGAGGGAATGTGTTCCACTGTCGAACAGCCCTTACTGCCAGGAAGTTCCTCCTAATGTTGAGGTGGCTGTAGCTTGCGCTTTTCCTGTAACTTGCATCCTTTGCTCCGGGTCCTGTTCTCTGGAGCAGCAGATACTGAACCCTGTTCTTCAGAATTGTGGCCTAACGATCAAACCACTACAGCACGCTTGCTCCTTCATCCAAGCTATATCTGTTGAATTCTTTTGCTAGAGACCTATTAAAGGTGGAGAACCTCATTATTTGTTTGCATCTGGCCATCATAGCTATTCCATTCTGTTGGGAGAGATGTCTTGTATGAAAAAATAAAACCCCATCAAAGATACCAAAAATAAACCCAACTGTTCCAAGCCAAGAACCATTTCTTTACTTTTGATATCCTGCTGAGTCTTTATCCTGAAATTCTGCCATTTGATTTATTTAGCCTTCAAAGCTAAATGGTAACTTCAAAGTTAAATGTTGTGTGTTATTGTCCAAGGGCTACTGTCCTCAAGACAGGTGTTTCATAAACAAAGTTCTTTATTTACAGATTGAACATTACCAGTGGGAACGAGGCTTACTTATATTAATTCTACTGTAAAATCAAGTTTTTTAAAGAGTAAAGTCCCACTGGTTTCAATAGGTCTGGTTTCAATAGGAATGGGAATGGCAGCTATGAAAGAACTAGGTAAGATCCTAAAATTCAAAGTTATGACACTGAACATTAATATTGGGATCATCCAACCCATGGTATTCCCAAGCACCATGTACAGATGTGAGAGCTACACAGTGATGAAAACCAACAGAAAGAAAATCAACTTAGGCCCCATTCCCACTCACCCATTTACCCTGGATGGAACTGGGCAGATCCAGGTCCCCCCTCTCGAATCTGCTTGAAAACAAGTGCCCACTATGCTTTACCTCAATCAGGGTAATTTACCCCCTCTGGAGTTCACATTTACAATACCAATTTAAAATGAAGGCTCCTTTGCTGTCAATCAAATTCACTTCCGCTTTCGTCAAAGGTGACATTTCCTATAACCATAGGCCAATTAAATGGGTGCTTTCCCCCCTCCTTTTTAAAAAAAACTGGCGGCAGTGTGCACATATTCTGTCAACTTGTCAAATTTAAAAACCTCCAGGCATGTGCAGCATTTTCTGCACAGGAAATTGTGTTTTCTTCATGGAAAATAATATTTATGCAGAAATTGCTGCATGTGTGTCTTTTGTGTGTATTTGGGTCACTACAGATTATGGCAACCCTAAAACGACCCCATCCTGGGGTTTTCTTGGCAAGATTGGTTCTGAGGAGATTTGCCATTGCCTTTCCCCTGAGGCTGAGAGAGTGCGATTCCCCCAAAGTCATGGGTTTCCACATGCCAGCCTCTAGCCTCCCCTTTGCTTCCAGTCCAATGCTACCTCCGAAGCCCTTGCCTCCCCCCATGCCATCCTCTTCCCATCACAATAACAACAACAATAATAATTCCTCACCCCAGAATGCCATCTCTGCATACTCTTGCTTTGCTTTCCCTCCGATTGCCACCCCAAAATGCAATCTATCCTTCCTTCTTCTTTGGATCTCCTTGCTCTGCCTCCGATTGCTACCCCAAAATGCAATCTATCTTTCTTTCCCTCCTCTTTGGATCTCCTTGCTCTGCCTCCGTTTTCAACCCCCAAATGCCATCTATCCTCACCTCAGAATGTCATCTCTTCATCCTCTTGCTTTGCCACCCCAGAATGCCTCACATACACATACACATATGTAGCAAAGCATTCTGTATCAATTTGCCAAATTGAAAGAGAAACATTTGTAACATTTGCATTGTAGCATTTGCATATTACACAATTTTTTTTTAAAAAAAAGCCTCTTGCAAAGTGAGATGCCGTGCCGGCAGCAAGCAAATGAAAGAGAAATGTAGCACAAGCAGACACATTCTATCAAAATCTATCAATAGAACTATTCACATAGTCTGTCAAAAATAAAAAATTACAACAAAAAAAGAGAGAGAAAAAGCTGCCTGCGAGAGGGAAGGCATGTTCCGCTCTCTGCCCTCCTCTGACCTAATCCCTCCCCTGAACTTGACCCTTCGTCCTACTCCTTCCTCTTTTGCCCTGATTCTGCCCTCCATGGCTCCCTTCCTCCTGCTCCTTCCTCCTCTTCCTCCTTCACCCCAATGAAGGGGAGGCATGTTCTGCCCTCTGCCCTCCCTCTGACTTAATCCCTCCCTTGAACTTGACCCGATCGTGACTGCTTTCAAAAGACCCACACCAAGGGGCATTTGTCCCTGAATGGGTGTGAAAGCCTTGATTTCTATTGTGGAAGAATTGGGGCCAATATGAACTTTCCAGGTTTAATCTGGTTTCTGAACCAGGGTAAAAGGTAGTCTGAATGCCCCTTTGTTCAGATGTGGTGCTGGAGAAGAGAGCAAGGGGGGAAAAGAAAATAATTAAACAGATCAAGTCTGTACTCTCCCTGGAAGCCAAGATGGTTAAATTGAGGTTGTCATATTTTGGCCACATCACAAGGCAGGACTCATTAGAAAATACAATAATGCCAGGAAAGGTAGAAGGCAATAGAAAGAGAGGAAGATCACATGCCAGATGGTTAGACTCAATCAGGGAGGCCATGGTCCTGAAACTGCAGAAGCTGAGCAGAGCAGTTGAGGACAGGGGATCTTGGAGGTGTCTCACCCACAGGGTCACCATGAGTCTAGATTGACTCAAAGGCAGTTAACAACAACAAACTCCAACTATGTCTAATTCTGGACTGTGCCCACACACTTCTGGAACTGTCAGTATGTTCAATATCTGAAGATATACTAACATTACAGCAGTCATGATGATGCATGTTTCCTGTTTTTCTGGACCATGTATGTTGCTACACAGAAGATGCCTATAACATTGTAGTAGCTTTTAAAAAAAATGATTTTCCTCTGGGGTGAAAAAGCAGCCAAGGTAACCAAGGAAAGCCTTCTTATTTAGAATTCTAAACATAACTATCCTGAGAAGGTTATGAGTGTCCCTCAGAGGCTTCATTTCACAAGGGGCATGTGCATTAGAAAGATATTTTAATGCGGGAGATGGATAATCTTGAGAAGATCCTGAAGACAGTGATGAAGATAAGAAAGGGATTAAGAAGGTAAAATATATGAGCATCTTCTGAAAAGAAGAGGTGATGTTTTAGAAAGGAGAGAGAAAGTACATAAGTATATGTCAAAGGATATCACTGAGATAAGGGGGTCACCAATTCCCAGCCAGGACAAAAGGAAGTGTTAAGATTAGTTATTTTATTGCAAAAGGAAAATCTGGATGAGAAGAGGTGGGAGAGTGATGCAACTAGAAGGCAGCCAGAGAGAAATGGGCAGAATGGACAGAAGCAAGAGGTGTTTTTCTTCATGCCCTTGTTGTATTCAGGGCTATGGAGCTTGCCTTATTTAGTTAATTTATATTTAATTAATGTATTTGGAAGATGCCTGTCTGGAAAACCACTCAAGTACGGTTTACTTTTTACAACAGATCAAAATACTTGACGCTACATAAGGGGAAAAAAGGCGAAAATACAAATAATCAGCTACTAACACACTTTAACTTTACCTCTCCTTACTCCTAATTTCAAGTCTTTGCAGCTTTTCATCTGTGTGTTTGTGTGTGTATTCAGAAAAGGGTTGGGTAAAAAGGGAAATAATAAAAATGGACATATATGTGTATGTACACACACTTTCATCTTGTAGTCTCTGGGTCAGGTTGCCATGTAACATCCAGCCTGACCCTGCCAAAGCCTTCAAAAACAAGAAAGAAAACCTATTTTAAGGTAGGATGGGAACTGTGAAGCTGTTCAGATATTGCACTGCAGTTCTTATTAGTATATAGCCAATGATGAAGAATCCTGGAACTTGCTGTCCAAAAGACTAAACAATTTCCACCTCTTAGCTTTGTTCCATCTGATGTTGTGTGGACAAACAAGTACTTGGGTATTATTTTGTTTTAGGGTAAGCAACAGAAGCTTTAAAGAAGTTTGAAAGGATGATGGGATAGCAGCTTTCTTTCTAAGGGGAGAGAGAATGAGAGAGTTTCCTCTTTCCCCCCCTATAGGTTACTATAAAAACAATGTAGAAGATTCCTTCCTCACAAGTACCATAGGTGATGACAGCAAAGATGACTGCTCTCCCTCAGTTATCCTAGGGAAAGACAACTAAGAAGACTGCACCTCAACAACTGCCACAGGAGAAAATGACTGAGAAGCCTGGTCCCCAGCCATTATCCCAGGAGAAACCAACCAAGGAGGCTGTTCCCCAACAATTACCGAAGGTAAGGTATTGAGAATTTGATTTGATTGGAAGGTAGATATTTTTATCACAAGGAGGATATTTCTTTACATTACAAGAGCATCCTGAGTATCTTCTCCTGTTTCTACTACAAGCTTAAACTTTTTTAATTCACTCAAACTTGGAGTCCTCCTCAGTTAAAAGTTCCTTAAAAGCTGGAGGAATTTGCTTAGGTCAAGAAGGCTAGCGAGAGGCAAGGTAACTTGAGGATCATTTCCACCTATGTATAACAGTACTAACTGCGAACGACTCCATGTTTGAGCAAATTAAGAAGGTTTTTTAATCAGAAATATGCAACAGTGTAATTACAATAGTAATCCAGACAGACACACCACACAGAGCTAACCAAAGTGGAAGTATGGAAATTTGTTGGAAAATCATTGTATTTTCTCTCCCCCTCCTCAGATAGATAGGATTTTCCTGCATGCATCCTTACTGTCTTCTATCTCTGTTTGCATGCTATTTGGTCCTGCTAAATTACAGGGGCAATAAATACCTTTGTAAGTTGGTCAACAGATCATGTGATCTAGCTAACTTCCTTAGGAAGTTCTCTCACACAATAGATCTCTCCTGCTTTTTCTTCGGTCTCTCCATCACCATGCTCTCTCAACTTTCCTCCGAAAGATGGTGAGATACAAACTCCTTCTTTTACCTGAACTATCCACTAGATAGATTAAAATGTAGCTTCCATGCATATGTAGATTTAAGCCATTAGTAAAGCTTTGTTTTTAAATTACAAGCTATTTGTGTCAGCCTCAGTTCTTACAGAAGCATCTTAAGACAAAAGACC